>NC_134275.1:5220107-5553857 GCF_031893055.1 Leptodactylus fuscus
CCCACAGCAATAACAGACATGATGCCAATGAATTCACAGCAGCTAACCCACTGCATTCATACAGGTTGACACCCCAGCCTTAGGCTAAGGTCCCAAGTAGCAAACCATGCCAGAACACTGATACAGTGGCGTAACTACCGCGGAGGCAGCGGCCACAGGGCCCGGGATATTAGGGGGCCCGTTGATAGCCACTACTGCTGCGGTTTTTTCTTTTTTCTTAATAGGCCATTACCGGCTGGAGTCCAGCCACTAACAGGCCCTATTTACTTACCGATCCTGGCTGGGCCGGGATTGGTAAGTGACACTGCAGGCCCCGCAAAGACTATAATTATACTCGGGGGTCTTTGCAGACCCCTGAGTGTAATGATTGCATGCCCAGGAGAGGTAAGAAACATAAAAAACTGTGTTACTTACCTCTCCAGGCTCCGGGCAGGCTTCAGCCTAGTTGTCTGACATCCCATGACACCGGCCTGCTTCCCGGGTTATATGACGTCTGATGTCATTGAAGAAGGACGATGGCGGAGGCAGACAGCGTATAAGCCGGGGGACAGGTAAACAACAGTAGTTTATGTTTTTATTCCCATGGGTCTCCGATTATTATACTCTGGGGTCTGAAAAGACTCCAGAGTATAATAATTGTTTATGGGTGTCCACAGTGAAGCTTAATACTGAGTGCAGGGGAGACTATGGGACATAATACTGTGTGCAGGGGCGACTAAGGGGCATAATAGTGTCCATAACAAATTGGTGGAGGGCTTCAATTTCAGGAGCATTAGGCTAAGTTCACACAGGGAGATGCATCACACTCTTGGGCCAAAACCTTCCTGCCATTGACAGTCGCGGTTTCCCCCTCCGGAGTAGGCTCAAATGAATGGGCCGACTCCGGAGGTTGCTGCCGCGAGGCATACAGCATGGCTCAATGAGCCGTGAAATCCACCTGAAGAAGGGGCGGCCCGCTTCTTTCATATTGCCGCTCACAGAAAAAAAAAAAAAAAAGTAGCCTGGCGGTCTCTGTAGACCACCATTGTGAGGGGGCGGATTATGATGTGGATTATGCGCCATAATCTGCCCCCTCTGTTCCCTTACATTTAATATTGACAATACAAACAGGAAAAAAAGCAGATATGAAACTATTATAAATTGACAAGAACAACTACATGGTTACCTGTTGACTGAGCTTTTTCAGATATGAAATGACACTGTAACTAAGACCACAATCCAAGTTGTCAGATATTAGATTTGGCGCTCCCATCATCCTCAGGGCTTTCTTTAATGGCTAAAAAGAATAAAAGCAAAATGTATTAAAAAACTTAAAATAAAAACCAACAACATAAACCAATTCTCTCTGTACCTAAAAATATTCTAAGGCCTTGTGCGTACTTCGCATGGAGCTATATACACATGCTCCGCTCCTTTGCGGCAGCAGTTTTGGCTTTTCCTTACAGATTAGGTTCAGATGAATCCGTCTAATGTGCGGGGTGTCCGACGCTGCAGAAACCGCAGCAAGATCGAGCAATATCCTTACATCAGGTGGAATCTGCCATTGATTTTGGGGCAGAATCTGCTTAAAAATCAGCGCCAGATTCCACCGTGTGAACAAACCCCCAGGGCAACGGATTTCTTGCAGAAATTTCTGCAACTATTTCATCGAGTTGGTAAAAATCCTCCAAATCCATTAAGGCACAAAGAGCCCCAGTCACACTAGTATCAAATTGTCTTTCTAGTCTCGGAAATGTCTGCAACAAATCTGCTGTGTATGAACAGATCCTATAAGGAGTCGGAAACTTCTGACCAAGTCTGTGCTGCAAGTACTAAGTGATTTAGCATTGTTATACATCATAATGGCTTCTGATTTAACTCATGATTTTAAGAAGAATTTAATTGCCTAAACATTAGAGATGAGCGAACAGTGAAATATTTGAGATTCGTTTTGAGTAGCCCCTCAATATTGGACTATTCGAACAAATATTGAACCCCATTATAGTCTATGGGGGAAAAAAAGCTTTGTTTCAGTAGATACCAATAGTCGACTCAGAGTCACCAAGTCCACTATGACACCCCAGGAAATGATGACAACACCTCTGGAATGCAACTGGGACAGCAGGGGAAGCATGTCTGGGGGCATCTAACAAGCCAAAGTCACTGTATTACGCCACTAATAATGCGGGAGCTGACTTTTTCCTACAGGAATGCATTGACCAGCGTTGATTGGCCGAATGTCATACAGTGTACAGCATTCAGCCAATCAACGCTGGTTCTGCCGGAGGCTTGTCTGTGAGGAGGCGGAGTCTAAGATCGGTCCACAGCAGCCTCCATTGTGGTCCAATCTCAGGTATAGCAGACTGTGCGCTGAACTCTGCTACACGTGAGATTGGACCACAATGGAGACTGCTGTGGACCGATCTTAGACTCCGCCTCCTCCGGCAGAACCAGCGTTGATTGGCCGAATGCTGTACACTGTATGGCATTCGGCCAATCAACGCTGGTCAATGCATTCCTATGAGAAAAAGTCAGCTCACGCATATCGCAAGCTGACAGGGATCCTGACTCGCATATAATGGGCTGCCACGAGATAGAGCCCCAAAGAGCTGTGTGAGTGACATTCCCCCCTAAATAAAGCTAATCCCTAGCTAACACTGCCTGTACATCTGTCCCTGCCTCACAGTCACATAGGTCACAGTCTCATATGAACCGAATCTGAAATCCACCATTCGTATAAAGTGGAGGTCACCTGAATTAGCCAGCCAATTATTTTTTTTGATGCCTCCGTTGTTGTAGTTCCTGTCCCACCTCGCCTGCAGTTTATTGGTGCAAAAAAAGCACCAGGGAAGGTGGGAGGGGATATGAATTTTAACGGCGTTTGCCTCGTGGCGTTTGATTGGAATCGAATATCTCAAGCAGCCTGATATTCAATCGAACGCAGTTAGCTCATCTCTACTAAACATGTATAGGGACATTTAAAAAGATACAACATTACCAACGGCAGGGAAAGAGACTTGCACTTACCATTAAGAAATACGGTGGCATTGTTTTCAAGTAGTTCTCAAAGGATTGGCGCCATTTCAGTGTTGGCTTTAGTTTGTGCAGCTTGAACAAGTCGTCTGTAAAATGAAAAAGAAATGAATGCTGCGGAATATAAGAAAGATAATACAAGTAAGGGAAGGCGGACCAGGGGCCGTACGGTGCGGACTCACCAAGTAATGGAAGTAACACAGGGTAGTTGTACGGCATAACAAACAAGTTCACACAGGTAAGAGTGGTGCTCGCTTTCAAATAGCCAAATGGCTGCCCAATTTCACTGTACTTTCCACTGCTACCCACAAAAACCTGCAAGAGAAAAGCACAAAAAAAATGAGGAGACTCCATAGGAAGTCACTAAAGGCAGCTCCTTGCAGGTGACAGCAGTTGTGTGGCTTTGTTGGTAGATAATACAACTTTTCCTCCGATCTGGAGTTATAGCCTGTAGATTCACAATTCTGCAAACATCAGACATGGAATCTCACAGGCGGAGGCGCCACGTTGTGGAAATGAAACTTTTTTGTTGATGATTTTCTGCAACAACAAAGAAAAGATGCATTTCCACAATGCAGCAGAAAAAAAATCGTGGTGTTTTACAGTCAGAGAAAAGTGGATTGGATTCTAGCAAATCCCACGCTCACTTTACGGTAAAAACCACGCCGCGGACACACTGCAATCTCCAAAGCCGGCACGGTTTTGGAAATCGCAGCATGTCAACTGTATCTACAGAAACACCAATGGTTTCCCCATAGGTATAATTGAAACAAAGTCCGCAGAGGAAACTTCTGCAAACTTTCTGTCTAAAGCGCTGCGGGAAGAACCACGATGTGTTGCCGCCATGGTTTTCCTGGGATGCCACGTGGGGGGCCTTACGGGACGATACGCAGTGCTAAGGGAAAAACCACAGCGTCAACGCATCGCAGTTCTTCCCACAGCACTTTGAACAGAAATTTCGCAGAGTTTCCCTCCGCAGACATAGTTACCATTATATCTATGGGAAAGCTGCAGCATTTACGTAGATATAATTGACATGCTGCGATTTCCAAACCCATGCCGGTGCTGGAGATCGTAGCGGGTGCGCGCTGCGGTTTTAATCACATAGTAGGCATGGGATTCGCATAAATCCCATCCACTATGCAAGTACTGTAGAACACTGCGATCTTTCCCGCTACGAGCAAATTGCAGAGTTCCTGACCCATGGGGCCCCAGCCTGCTAGTGACATATATTCACCGCGATCCTGGAGATTTGACAATACAATCCACTGCATCACAGATACCATCTTGTACTGACCTGCCAGCAGGTATGAGGGGACTTTCGTTCTAGAATATACTGCGTCAGCGGCGACGGCTCAAGCTCGTACTTGTCAAAAGGTAGTTTATCGATGACCATAGGTTCACAGTCAACACAGGAGAATTTCACCACAGGATGGGAAGTGCGTGGGGGCTGAATGCGAAAAAAGAAAACACGGCATATTACATTACAGAATATAAGATCTCCTTATAACAGTCTGGTAAGATTTTCCTAAGTCCAATTCCTTTACATCTCTCATCTGGATGCTGCTTTCTTCTCTTACGTCGTAGTGTGGATAATTTTGTCAGCTTTCTCAGACTGTAAGGACTGTAAGAACACAATGCTAGAAGACTCAGCAGTTAGAAGTAAGCGATCTTTACAGGGCCTTAGCTTTATTCTAAAGAAATCTCTTGCAATTTGCATTCAAAATGTTAAGAAACCGAGACTCTTCATTTGGGGGGACATATCAGGATCGCAGAACGCTAAAAACCTTGAAATCTTCAGAGACTAAAACCAATGCAATCCAGAGCAGCGAAGCGGTGGAGGAGACAAACGTCATCCACATGCTGTGACCAAAATCTGCAGCGCTTCAGATTTTACAGGTTTCCTCCATCGCTTTTAACCCTTGTAATGCAAAGATTAGAAGCTGCAGGAGACCTGCAACATAAAGTAACTTTTTGGGTGGTCTCTACAATTTAATAGCATGCCTATCCTATTTGATGCACAGCCGAGGGCATCACCTGCCTAAAATCTATACTTGCTGCAGGCAAAGATTTGCACCAATTTCTGGTACACACTAACAGACCTGTCAGTCCACGGGAGGCTTAACCACTAAAACTTTACAAAAGCAGCAATGGGAAAAGTGGTGCAAAAAGTTGTGCACGTTCACCCCCGTTCTGATCACGGCCTTACCAAAGTTGGAGAGTTCTGATCAGGCCAGAAAGACTCCGGAATTGGCCAATGTCCAACAGGGACACCGGTTTTTGGATTAGGACGCACATAGATCAGTTTATGACAACTGTGCCATGCTTGTGGAGCAAAGGAATTCGTGGACCTGAGGGAATCTGGAAGAACATCTGCAGAGAGAAGAGAAACATTTTATCAAAAAACAGAACAAATTTACACGTGATAAAAGAATACCAGAAAAAGTGAAGAAGTTTTGACAAACTTTCTAGATACAATATTCTATCCCTGTGCTACATGGGGCCCCGACCTACACAAGTTTTGCAGCCAATACAAATCTGATCAGATAGTTTCACATCCACAGATTTGCACAGGCCCCGCCTATGGCCCCTAGTAACGTTATCTCCTTTTTCAGCAATTTTACCCTACACAACGCTAACAAAGTCAGAACATTGTTACCTTCACCATTTGGCGTGGGGTCAGGACCAGTCTTCTCAAAGTTGATCACAACACCGCTCTGAACCTTTTGGACTAAAGACTCCAAACATTGGTTTAACATCCTCTGCGTTCTGACACAGTATGAACGGCCTGGAAAAACAAACAAACCCCCCAAAACAAATGAACACGGTCCACTTAAAAGGACACCACATAATGTACATATTTGTGACACATTGTACTTCATCTAAATAAATAAATAAATAGTGAATTTGGTTTGGAATTTTGGAAAATATGCGGTTTAAAAAGTGTGAAATGATCGGCTTCCCTGCAGATAGTCATATCACCCAAGTTAGTTCATACGTCTCTACTTCATGTTGGAATCACATTCTAACAGGGAGATTTATGGTTGTTACCTGTTGTATGGGCACATGGCAAAGCTTGGCACGGGGAGGGCACTACTTGGGCTGCCCACAGATCCCCCCCTCCCTTCTCAAAGTCAGGTCACCGTGCAGCTTTGCAAGGACATCATCCAGACACTCTAATGTCCTGGAAGATTCATTATAATATTAGCTCTGCAGGGTTTAGTTCCTGTGTCCATTTCTGGTTCCAGCAATAACATATTTTGGATACTTTGATGACTATTTTGCACAACTTAGAAGAAATGCTGGGAACGTCTCTGCCTCGCCTTCCTATTGCGGTCACACAGATTCCCTTAAAAACTGATTTGTAATAACTTACCTCCAGTGACCTCGCACATCTGAGTGATTGCAGACTCATCGGAGGGGACGCTCCCGACCTGCTCTGGCTCTACAGACAAAGCTCCTGGAAGCCGAAGGACAAGTGCAAACAGCCTCTGATCCCAACGAAATGGCTCTTTTGTAAGCTCGCTTCCAGGCAAAGGAGAATTTAGGGGAAGGTGAAGCTGCAGGAAACATAATACACGGAATGGTTTGAGCAATTTGTATTCACAAAAAGGTAAAGGATGAGTAACCGAGAGCATGTCAGGGCCCCTGCACTCTGCTAATCAGGTTATGGGAGTCAGACTGACACTTACTATAAGGATAGACCAGCAATATATATATTTTACAGATACTACAATAGGTCAGCGTACAGTTATCTGCAGTTGGGCCTCACTACATTGCACAGACATTGCACTATAGTCATGTGTAAAGCCTTGGTTTTAAAGGGATCCTAATCATTAAAAAGCAATTTTTTGTGACTAACACGTCAGAATAGCCTTAAGAAAGGCGATTCTTCTCCTCCCTTTAGATGTCCACCGTTCGGTAGAAATCCCAGTTTTCGTCAGTATGAAAAAGAGTTCTCTCGCAGCGCTGGGGGCGGGCGCCAGCGCTCAAATAGCACATGCTCTCTGCGCCTCTTCTTCCGGCGCTGGGGGGGGGTCAAACTTCTAGGCCTCGGACAGAGCAGAAAATGGCCACTTACTGTGTAAGCAGCCAGTTTTCTTGTGGCCGGGGGCATGCGCAGTCGGCTCTGCCCAAGGCCTAGAAGTTTGACCCCCCTGGAAGAAGACGTGTGAAGAGGACGTTCCTGAAGAAGATGGAGGCGTCGCTGGAGAGGTCTCCCGCAGTACTGGGGACACCCCCAGTGCTGTTTGAGCTCTGGGACCTGCCCCCAGTGCTGCAAGAGAACTCATTTGCATACCAATGAAAACTGGCGGCGCAAAGAAGACATCTAAAAGGTAGGAGAAGAGTAGACTTTCTTGACATTATTCCTACGTGTTAGTCACAAAAAAATTGTGATTTAATGATAGGATCCCTTTAAAAGGGTGACCATATCAAAAAATATCCTTGTTAGGCCCGGGTCACATCTGCGTTCAGGCCATTCCGTTCCCCTCTCCGCATGAAAACTGCAGAGATTAAAGTCCTTCAACCAGTGCTTTTCTCTCTGCATTTTTTGTGAGGAAACCACACGGACCCCATTAAAGTCTATGAGGGTTTCTTTATGTCACTGCTTTTTTTTTTTTTTTTTTTTTTTTTTTTTAATATGAATAGGTTTCTGTTCAGGGGGGTCGCCAAACAGAAACCCGAATGCAGAAGTGAACCGGGCCTTACAAATGCAGAAACCGATTTCTACTTGTTACTTTACAGCAAACACAGGACAGTAAGTGGGACAGGACACGAATCCCTCCTAAAAGCCACTTACCTCTTCAACGACACCTGAGGGAATGGTAAGCTTATTTCCATCTGTGATAGTGATTAATATGGAGGGCTCCAGAAAGAACGGATTCCTTCCCTTTAAGACAGTAAGAGCACAGTGTTTATAGCACGGCAGGCAACGTTTCTCACACAGATTTTCTATGGCGCGTCTACACATTGCCTGAAGCGTTCTCTACGCATTTGTTTCCTAGCCGTTCACCTGGCGGTCTGCTGCCGGATCAGTTGGCCGTCCAATGTATAAGGGGGGCTGCCAGCTACACAAGTCTCTACCAGGAGACCATTAGGCTATTGCCGTCAGTCAAGCTCATCATCTTCACAGGATCAGTTGGCAACCTGACGTCTATGAAGCGGCTGCCAAACACACAGGTGTGTTTACTGTCAGAAGGCAATTACAAGGACCATGGCAGATTTTCACAGCAGATTTTCCTGTTCTATCCAAACACCATCCTAAGCGACGGGCGCCAGAGCGGTGTCATTTACATTCTGATATCCCGTAGCCATTAACATGCAGATTTGCTTAAAGAGGATCTTGTATGTCCTCTGGGCTGCAGCCCCTTCTCCTCCCATCAACCTTAAAGGGATCCAATCACTCAGACACAATTTTTTTTTCTAAGTACCACATCTGAATAGCCTTAAGAAAGGCTATTCGTCTCCTACCTTTTGTCGTCTTTTCCGTGCTGCCATTCACCTACAATCACGGTTTTTCTCGGTATGCAAATGAGCTCTCTTGTAGCACTGGGGGCGGTCCCCAGCGCTCAGACAGCAGTGGGGGTGTCCCCAATGCTGTGAGAGAACTCTCCCCAGTGCCGCTTCCTCTTCAGCCTCTTCTTCCGGCGATTGCTTGTAACTTCTAGGTCTTGGGCAGTGCAGACTGCGCATGCCCACAGGCCACGAGAAAATGGCCGCTTGCACAGTAATGTAAGCAGCCATTTTCTTGTGGCCTGTGGGCATGTGCAGTCTGCACTGCCCGAGGCCTAGAAGTTACAAGCCACCGCTGGAAGAAGAGGCTGAAGAGGACGTTGCTGACGAAGATGGAGGCGGTGCTGGAGAGTTCTCTCACAGCATTAGGACCGCCCCCAGTGCTGCGAGAGAACTCATTTGCATACCGAGAAAAACCGGGATTGTAGGTGAACGGCGGCACGGAGAAGACGACGAAAGGTAGGAGACGAATAGCCTTTCTTAAGGCTATTCCAACGTGGTACTTACAAAAAAAAAATTCTGTCTGAGTGATAGGACCCCTTTAAAGAGACAACTATTAAAGCGCTGCTGCAAAAACTACAGCGGCAAAGCATTGCGTTTTTTCCGCCTCGCTTTTCATAGAGAGTTTGCAGAGTTTTCCTATACCTATAGGAAATCCAATGGCATTTCCCGCAGCGGTTTTGCAAATCGCTGAGCTTCTGCTGCTCGTATTTTACCACACTATGGGGATGCTATTGGCTAGAATCCCATCCACTACAGAGGGATTGTAAAATGCCGTGTTTTCTTTTATGTGACGTTTACACCACACAGGGCCCCGGCCTTATCGGGAAAAACTGAACTGAATATAAGTAGAGGGTGTTATCAGTAAGACATATGGCAGATGCAAACCAATGTCCTATCCTAGTAAAATCCCATCCCATATACTACATATATGATACAGATATAAATCCAACAAACGTGGCACACACCTGTCCATAGTTATCGATTCCAGACACCAATCGATTCAAATTAAGTAAATCAAATGAGGATCGAAGGGCTTGGCCGAGAGTGGTGAGTCCAGAGGCCTGCAGGTTCTTCAGCTCATTCATGAACGTGGCATGGTTCTCCTTCCAGCCCGCCTGGAAAATAGAAGACATTTAATTCTTAAAAATTGTTCCCAATGTCAAAATGCAGTCAGTACAGAGGCCAGCGATTGGCTGCAGCAGTCACATGTTGCACAAGTAAACAGAGTACGGTTCCATTCATACATTATATATATATATATATATATATATATATATATACACACACACACATATACATATATATATACACACACACACACATATACATATATATATACACACACACACACATATACATATATATATTTGGACAGGTTAGCCTTGGATTGCAAAAAAAACAAGTGTCGCATGGTGAAAAAAAACAAAATCCAAGCGCCGCGCAGTTTCTATGCTCCGTGCAGATCCAGAAGTGTCACTTGTACGGTACGAGGGGAGCAGATGTGCCGGAAGCGGCGCGTGATGAGGCGATTTGCAGTCTTTCACCTTCTCTCCTCTTCTTTTAAGAGCTACGAATAATTAAGGCTGCGGAGCGGCAGATGAATACCAAATCTGGCAGCAGCGCCTTGTAAGCAAGCTATCCTTCAGAAAGCAGACAGTCCCTGTGTGACCTAAAAAACCACCCGCGCCAATGGAGATGGCACCAAAAACCAGGCATATCCCTTCATCCAAACCACCTATGCCCTCAGTCTATGCCATGGAGGTATTACATGTGCCCACCTATGGTGTGGAGCCTTTGAGGCCCTCGATTTAGGAAAACTAAAGGTCAAAAACGACACATGAAATGAAAGGCTATATCCTTCCTCCCGAGAGGCCAAACCCCCAAAACCGAATGAAAAACTAGCAACGGCAAGGCCAACAGTATATGGACGTCTCCTCCAGTTAGTGGACAAAGGGCCTAGTGGTAAAAGGTCTATACAAGTCATAAAAAGCCAAGAACAAGATGGAGCAGGGATCTCACACATGTACACAGCACCTGTCATTTGGGAACAACAAAATGGAAGGACTCGGCACAAAGAGCAGCAGAAAACTCATCGGTCCTTGGACACAATTGCCATCAAGATCCAAAATCCTACAAGCAACAGCATCACGAGAGGCGTCTGAAGGTGTCATGCACTAGATTTCCATGCACAAGCCCAAAACCACTAAACCCATACACCCAATGCAAACCAGAAGACCCTTCTGTCATCTACAGTGGAATCCTGATCCAAATGGCAGCATAGAAAACGTCCGGCGGAGGCCGCGCACTTCCAAAGCAAAGGGTCCATGTGGTGCAATAATGGGAACCCACCAATCATTCTAATGGGGATGCATGCCAATCATGCCACGTTGTCGCCTCTCGAGGAGATGACAGTGATGGGACTATACAGCAATAGAGATGAGTGAACACTATTCGAGACAGCCGTTCCCGGAAAGCACGCTCCCATAGAAATGAATGGACGTAGCAGGCACGCGGGGGGGTTAAGTGACCGGCCACCGGCAAAGTCTGCATGCCGGCTGCTTCCATTCATTTCTATGAGAGCGTGCTATTCATAATGGCTGTTACGAATAGTGTTTGCTCATCTATACATCAACTCATCTGCCACATGTAAGTCTTGCACTTTTTTGCACCATGCTCTAGGGCCCAGTTAACATCTGCATTCGGGTTTCCATTCGGGGAGGCTACTTGAGGACCCTCCCCCCTCTAATGGAAACCTATCTGCTTAAAAAACAGTGGTTACCCAAGGAAACCTGCAGACCCCATAGACAATAATGGGGTCCGTGTGGTTTCCACACAAAAAAATGCAGAGAGAAAAGTGCAGCTTGTAGGACTCCTCTCTCTGCATATTTCATATGGAACTGGGCCTTATTCACACCCAAAAGGATGACAGGACCACGCACACAATCCCTCACCGCTTAATGCAAGAATCTAAATTTCATTCTAGAATCCTTAATTTAGTTGGGGCTTCAAAATAAATTGTAGTTTGCAAACAATCCTATGTCCGATCTGGACTACTCTAGATTTTCTATCATGGACAATCTTTTTTTTCCCCCTATCAGGATGTCTTTGTAGAATGGGAGGAAATCCACACAAACACGGGGAGAACATACAAACTACTTGCAGATGTTGTTCCTGGTGGGATTCGAACCCAGGATTCCAGCAGTGCAAGGCTGCAGCGCTAACCACTGAGCCACCGTGTTGCCCCCTATTATGGACAATCTGAAGTGTTTCTGCAGCAAAAAAAAAAAAACTGGCATTTTCTTCTTTTTATTTATTGCAGAATCCCAGCAGGAAGGCTACCGCTTTGTCTCATCCTATTGCAGAAAAATTTGACATGCTGCAGACTGTAAATTCACAACGCAGGTCAAGGTATGTGCAGATGTTGCTGCAGAAAGTATTTACAATGCGAGGATGACATTTTGTTGCTGAATGATTTCCACATCCGTATTCCCGCTCAGAAAATCTGCCTGTGTGGACACCACCCTTAAAGGGATCCTATCATTCAGATGTCGGCTATTCTCTCCCACCTTTCGTCGTCTTCTCTGCGCCGCCGTTTGCCTACAATCCTGGTTCTTGTCGGTATGTAAATTAGCTCTCTCGCAGCACTGGGGGCGGGCCCAATACTGCGAGAGAACTCTCTCCAGCACCGCCTCCTCTTCTTCAGCCTCTTCTTCCGGCCGTGGCTTGTAACTTCTAAGGACACCGGCCTTGGGCAAAGCAGACTGCGCACGCCCAGAGGACATGAGAAAATGGCCGCTTGCATAGAATTTGTATTTGCAGAAGAAATGGCGGCTTTCGGACGTGGATGCGCCAAAGGTTCTGAATGGGGATAATCCACGAGAGGAGTGAACGTGCGCTCATTGCTCTTGTGGATAAGGTTTGCCAACATCTTGCATAGATTTGATTGAATGTTCCATGTGAACAAGCTCTTGGCTCTCAATCAGACGGTATCATCTCACCGTGTATGGTTAGATCTGGTCCTCTCCATTGCTATTCATACAATGTCTGACAATCACTCATTGCAATGGGGATTTTTTTTATAAAAATAAAAAGTGATTAAAACAATTATTTCCTGCAGGAAACCTCCCTCTGAGCTCGACATAAGAGACAAAACTCTTCACAGATTGCTCATAAATCATTATTCCGTGCATCTATTCACACGTTTGGCTTCTCGCTGGTGAATTTTCCTCCCACCAATTTCTGAGATTAAAAAAAAAAAAAAAGGACTCGACAAATGTGCGAGATGATTTGACAAATCCCCGCACGGGGAAGCGGCGCTCTAGAAAGGATCTCCAATATCTCCGGATCCCTACGGCCTCGCGTTGTACTCCAGGGCCGAGCCCCGTCTGACGGACGCGTATTCCCGGCACCGCACAAGGCAGCAGCTTGTTGTATTCATCGATCATATGGAAGGGAAAGTATGGCAGTCACTGGCATGAAGATATCTGCAGGATGTAAAGAGCCAAAGCCCTTAAAATGAATCACGTCATTCCTAAGCTGAGCGCACATTACATGTCTCCTATGACATAGGTATTTGTGACTCGGGACAAGAGGGTAAACCTGCCAGACACTTACAGTCCCCTGAGAACACGAGAAGGATCGGAAACCTTAAAATCCAAGAATCTGATCCTTCTGTCCCCCTGGAGCACCACTACACAACCTGTCCCATATCCAATGCTGGTTCGACCACTGCGGCGCCCCCACCTGTCAGCAGTACAGGGGTGTTTTGTCAGTTCTCGGTGGAGCGGTGGATGGTCTTGTGTGCCCAGCTCCACTCATTTTAACGTTGCAGGTTCACGTGGCCAAACTTTGTGCTGATTTTGAGACGGTTAATGTCCTCAATCTACGTCCCATTGATTTCGTTGGGATGCAGAGATCATCACAGGACTCCACACAACAACAACAAAAAGTTAAAAAAAAAAAAAATAAATAAGCGTCCTGCTCGACCTCGCCTTCAAAGTCCTCCACACGAGCCACTCATCTAGAGCGATTCAGCATCTGCCTCAAATTCACCTTCCATTTCTGCCATTAAAGGGATTCTATGTCTAAATCGCTATTTTTTCTGCTTTAGACGTCGGAATAGCCTTTAGAAAGTCTATTCGTCTCTTACCTTTAGACGTGGTCTCCGTTCCTTAGAAATACCGTTTTTTACCGGTATGCAAATGAGTTCTCCGCAGCAATGAGGGCGATGGGGGCGTCCCCACTCCCACCCCTTCTCTTGTCATCTTCCGTCAGCATCATCTCAGACGCCTGCGCAGTCGGTTCTGTCAGCAAGACACTAGTAGAGTCGACTGCGCATGCTGGCCGCAATTGTGCGCATGCGCAGTACACTCCTCGAAGTCTTCGCCGAACAGAACGTACTGCACATGCTCAGTAAGGTCTGTACAGCCCTCCAATGCCTGGATGACTTCACTCGCATGTTGGAGGGCTGTACAGAACTTACTGCAGAGCGTACTGCACGTGCACGCAATTGCGTTCTTTAAAATATGGCCGCCGGCATGCACAGTCGGCTCTACTAGTGTCTCGCTGACAGAACCGACTGCACAGGCGTCAGAGATGACGCTGAAGGAAGACGACGAGAGAAGGGGAGGATGCAGCTGAAGAAGGAGGCGTCGCTGGAGAGAGTTCTTGGGTGTCTCTCAGCGCCGCCTCCTTCTTCGTCCGCAGCGTCATCTTCAGCGTCTTCTTCCGGCGCAGGCTCGTAATTTCTAGGCCTCGGGCAGACTGTGCGGGCGCGCAGGTCACGGGAAAATGGCTGCTTGCACAGTATTGTTAATGGCCATTTTCCCGTGGCCTGTGTGCCTACGAAGTCTGCTCTGCTCAAGGCCTAGAAATTACAAGTCTGTGCTGGAAGAAGACATTGAAGATGACGCTGCGGACGAAGGAGGAGGCGGTGCTGGAGACACTTCTCTGGTAGCGGTGGGGACGCCCTCATCGCTGTTTGAGCACTGGGGCCCGCCCCCGTCGCTGTGAGAGAACTCATTTGCATACCAGTAAAAACCAGTATTTCTAAGGAACGGCGTAGCAGAGACCACATCTAAAGGTAAGAAACGAATAGACTTTCTAAAGGCGACTCCGACGTCTTATCCACACAAAAAAAAATGCTTTTAGTGTTAGAATCCCTTTAATTCCCGCACCCGCCAGTCCAACAAAACGGACAGGATTTGGCGTAGATCTCCACCATCACTTTGCCAGTTTCTGGCCTGATTACAGTAATTTTGTTGGGGACCAGGCCTGTCCGCCCCAGCCGACCTCGCTCTCCTGCTATAGAATATCCCTTGTAGAGTATATTGGGGCCTATTAGACAACCGCACTCAGTTCACAGATAGGGTTGAGCGATCGGGAAAGATCAGATAGCGATCGAGTAAATTTCACGATCGGAATTCCAATCCCGATCTTTTCTGGCGGGATCGAGGTCAGAGGTTAGTACCCACAATGCTTTGCTACTGGCCAGTCATTGTGGGAAAAGCTAACATTAGGGTTGAGAGATCGGGAGAGAGCGGATCCCGATCGGCGATCGAGCAAATTTAACGATTGGCTGGAAAACGATCGAAAATTGGATTTTAAAAACGATCCTAAAATCTCAAGATCGGCTCAACCTCTATTCACAGATGAACTGTCGGACCTTTGTGGGCAGACCCATAGGGCTCGACCTACAAAGACGACCTACTCATGAGGCAGATGTGGCAGGGACTTGAGTGTATACGGATAGCTAGTGCCAGATACAGACCAGACATCAGTCACCCTACAGTCCTCGCTATTCTGTGCAGGTCAGAACTTGACTTTCTTCAATTCCTTTCACCAGTTTATTTCCACGTGTGCGTAAAAACCCGTCACAGATAAAATCTTTCTACAGAAATCTTTTGATCCTTAGATGAGCCTATAAGGAACGTTCAACTATATTAAAGGGGGTTTTCCACCACCCATCACATCCCCTTCCCGGTTTACACGAGCACAACGTCTCATCCGTGTGGGCGGTTGTGCCTGGAACGGACAGCAAATCCCTTTAAATGCAAAACTCACATGAAATGAAAAATCACAATTTAAAGGGTTTTTTTTTTCATATGGACAGGGGAACAGATCCCAATACGGTGACCGGGCGCAGATGTGGACACAGACTTTTGCTTTAGACGTCGGAGTAGTCTTTAGAAAGTCTATTCGTCTCTTACCTTTAGACGTGGTCTCCGCTGCGCCGTTCCTTAGACATACCGGTTTTTACCAGTATGCAAATAAGTTCTCTCGCAGCGATGGGGCCGTCCCCACTGCTGCCAGAGAAGTGTTTCCAGCGCCGCCTCCATCTTTGTCCGCAGCATCATCTTCAGAGTCTTCTTCGGGCGCAGGCTCGTAACTTCTAGGCCTTGGGCAGAGTAGACTGCGCAGGCGCACAGGTCACGGGAAAATGGCCAGTAACAATACTGTGCAAGCGGCCATTTTCCCGTGGCCTGTACACCTGCGCAGTCTGCTCTGCCCAAGGCCTAGAAGTTACGAGCCTGCGCCGGAAGAAGACGCTGAAGATGATGCTATGGACGAAGAAGGAGGCGGCGCTGGAGACAATTCTCTGGCAGCGGTGGGGACGCCCCCATCGCTGTTTGAGCGCTGGGGCCCGCCCCCATTGCTGCAAGAGAACTAATTTGCATACCGGTAAAAAACAGTATTTCTAAGGAACGGCGTGGCGGAGACCACGTCTAAAGGTAAGAGACGAATAGACTTTCTAAAGGCTACTCCAACGTCTTATCCACAAAAAAAGGTTTTAATGGTAGAATCCCTTTAATGCATTGGAGGATCTTTATTAATCCTGACTGACCACGGCCATTCCAAACACTAGAAACTGATAGTTTGTAGTCTTAGGGCGGGTTCACACCTGCGCCCGGTCTCCGCTTTGCAGGTTTCCGTCTTCTGCCTGAGAAACTGGACAGGAGATAGAAACCGGCAGGCACTCTTCGAACCCATTCATTACAATGGGTTTGCAAAGTGACCGACCGTGAGCATCTTCTGGTCTCCGCGGCGAAACCGATTTATTTTTTTTTAACCGGACACAGAGTCGGACATGCAGGACTTTGTGTCCAGTTTAAAAAAAACAAAAAAAAAAACCCAACAACTGTTTTGCCGCAGAGACCAGAAGACGCTCACGGGTGCTCACTGACTGCCGGTTTCCGTCTCCTGTCCAGTTTCTCGGGCAGAAGACGGAAACCCCCAAAGCAGTGACCGGGCGCAGGTGTGAACCCGACCTGACTGCTGGCACCCCACTGGCCACGAGAATAAGAAACATGACCCGTTGCTCCATTCAGGTAAAATAGGCCCCCTGCTCTCTTGATTGTGGGGTCCCGGCTGTCAGGCCGCAACTTCTATTCTAGAAGAAAATTGTTTTGAAACAGACTCAAAATGGGCTCCCTCCAATGTGCTGCTCTGACGCCCCAGAGGGCCCTCGCTGGTCTTTATTTGATGGCTCCTATCGACACACAAAGTGCCCAATTAGATGAGGTTTTAACTGTGCGCCTACTACGTGATGGGACCACCAAGAACACTGGGGGGGGGGGGGTAGATTTTAACCCATTCTGAGCCCATTTCAAAAACATTTTCCCTGACGAACAACCATCCTAAGAAGACAGGCAGACAGTTCTAGTGCATGTACTGCACCCCATCCCAATACGTGAACATAACTCCCCTAATTTTCATCTAGAACGACCTGGTCTAAGTGAACATGTACAAGTCATCCAAAAACAGAAAATAAAGCCGGTTTATTATGGAGGGGAAGATCACGTTACAGCTGAACTGTCTCAGGACTCGCCCTCCAATGATCTGTCACTAGGTCCATGTAAGATATCACCAAATATCAGCACCATGCAGTGGCTTTAACACAGCGCTGCAGCGATCCGCTACCGAAGTACTCGGGACACGTCTGACTATGTAGGTTGTGTCCGAGGGCAGGTGTCGCACAACATATGTCAGACATATGCCCGGACGTCTCTGTTGTGTTACAGAACGCACAAAGACGACGTGTACACTTGGCAAGCGACCAACATTGATCATTCTGCTACCAGAACTTCCACTTTTGCTTTCTAAAGAGCGCCTGTGACGGCTCGTCGCGAATTCTCGAGAATCAGACATGAGTAGATTTGCACCCACTAAACGTCTCTCGTATTCTCTGACTTGAAAGGGAGGGGATGGGTATAAGACTACATTATCGAAAGCGACCAAGGGGACCAAAATGCTATAACAAAAGCAAATTTGTGTGTGCATTTTGGGTTCCGTTCATTCTTTGCAGACTTAAAGGAATAGGACAGTATGTACCACTATTCTTCTCAGCAAAGCAACCTTAAAGGGATAATCCAGGTCTTATTAACCCTATCCATATGCTGCATTATTTGAGTGAGCCTTTCACAGCACCGTTCACGTGACCAATAAACGTGACACTGCATGGCCTGTGAAGGGGACGCGGCATAGAGCTGATCTACAGCGGTCCCCTGTGTTCCTACAGATCGTCATTCAATGCCCTATCCTAAGGCCAGGGTTCCATTCACTTCAATGGGGCTGCTGCAACAGTAACCCTTAGGCCCCCCTGCACGCAACCATATTCATCCTGCAAACAGGGTCCGTATAAGGCCATATTTACTGGACTGACCACGGTTGTGTGCGGGTTACTCAATGCATCATAGTGAGCGTGGCCCAATTGCTACTGTAATAGACTGTCAGTCTAGTCCGGCAGATGTAGTGAATTCCATGAACATGGCCGTGGTCAGTCGGCTTGCTACGTACTATTTCCAAGACAGAATATGGTCGTGTGCAGGTGGCCCTAAGACTATAATGGGGTCCGTGTGCTTTCTGTACAGTCTCGGCATGAGTAATGCAGACAGGAAAGTAGATCGTGAACTACATTACTGTCCACATGTCCCATGCGGAAATCTCCTGGCAAGCACATGGACCCCACTATAGTCTATGGGGTCCATGGGCTTTCACTGCACACCATTTGCAATTGTGTTTGGTAGTCCTTTCAATAGAAGTGAATGGGAGGCGAAAAATTTTGCAAAAATAAGCGACTTTTTTTTTGCAAAAAGCCACATGGGGAAAAAAAAAAAAAACACGACACGTTTTTTCAGCCCATTCACTTTACAGGAGGGGAAAACAGCCTGGCTTTTTTTTTTTAAAGCTGTTTTTACAAAAAAAAAAAAAAGCTCCAAAAAAAGCTTCTTAATTAGAAAGCTTTTTTTTCCGGTGCCAAAATAAGCCACACGTTATCTACATGTGAACTAACCCTAAGAAAGTAGAGCCCCGAAATACATGTCAAGGCTTCAGCTATCAGGAACGTCAGATAGGTTCTGTTTATGAAGCAATGTCATTTTAAGAAGGACGTCTCAAATGACAAACATTCATAAGACACTTTTCTCAACAAGGGACTCGCAGCACAGGGAGCGTTGTAGAGTCGCGGAGATAGAGGCGGCCATACAAGCGCTCATCCCCAACACCCCCGGGGGTCAGTCTTACAGAAAGCCAATTTACCCATCAGTATATTTTTGACATGTGGGAGGTAACACACACACGAACATGGGCAGAACATACAAACTCCATGCAGATGTCGGCCACGGCGCTGTAACGCAACACTGAAACTTGTTTGTTACTTGAAAATACAAGTGTTCAATGGCTCAGAACGCGACATGTTATTGTTCCTCTGGATACAATAATTGGGCATTATCATTCTGCTTATCTATGAGCGATCCCTGCTCTGTCACCTCTGATTTAACACAGTAGGGACTTGCCATATTGGTAATAACCCACGCGAGACATCAAATTACAATGTATACGGAAATTTTGACTACAAAACGGTTCTATTTCTGCAGGACGGCCAATGTGACAAATTCTTAGGACAAATTCCAAGTAGGTAACCTTTTCGTCTGGTCTCAATTCAGACGTCACAGCCTTGGTTTGATAGTTAAGAGTCGAATGGAGGGGTTGAATGTGCAACTCGTTTTATTTTTTGCATTGTGTCGGGGGGCGCTCGGTGAACCTCTTTGTAATTGACTTTATTAATCTATCCAACTTCCTTTTAATAGAAAGCAGGCTGTGAAGTTCCCATGAGCGGCGTTCTAAGAATTGCCAGGAGACTTTGTCCGTATACACTGACCCAAGAGGGATCAACACTTCCAACGTTATCTCCGGCACTCGCTGTAAAATAATTAGACATATCGCCAGGTAAAAACACAGTTGGGGATGTGATCTTATACGTAGCATGAAGTGCAGCTTATTAAAGTACAAATTCCCAACTGTGTTTTTAACTAGTGATTAGAGATGAGCGAACAGTGAAATATCCGAGATTCGTTTCGAGTAGAGCCTCAATATTCGACTACTCGATCGAATATCGAATCCCATTATAGTCTATGGGGAAAAATGTTCATTTCAGAGGAAACCACTATCTGACTAAAGGAGAGTCACCAAGTCCACGAGTAGCAGGAGCGGAGGGCAGTTAAAGCGCACGGACCCCATAGACTATAATGGGTCCGTGCGCTTTAACTGCACAGTGCTTGCAGTTGTGCTGATATTCCGTTCCTGCGGACTCCTTCCAGACAGGAGGCAAGCACTAATGTCAACCAACCCTTACTCATCCTGCAGAACCAGCATTGATTGGCCGAATGTTGTACAGTGTATAGCATTCCATGCATCAACGCTTGTTCTGCCGGAGGCTCGTCCGTGAGGAGGCAGAGTCTAAGATCGGACCACAGCAGTCTCCATTGTGGTCCGATCTTAGACTCCGCCTCCTCACAGACGAACCTCTGACAGTACCAGTGTTGATTGGACGAATGCTGTACACTGGCCAATCAACGCTGGTCAATGCATTCCTATGAGAAAAAGTAAGCTCCCTCGTAACAGCAAGCTGCCAGCTCTCCCAACTAGCAAGGACGAGCCTCCTGCAGAACCAGCGTTGATTTGCCGAATGCTATACAATGTATAGCGTTCGGTAAATCAACGTTGGTTCTGAATACCGTAGTATTCTATCCAATACCTACTCGATGGAATACTACTCGCTCATCTCTACTAGTGATATCTCAGGTTCGGTCCTGTCTCGCACTTCAATGTTGGCATCATATGAAAGCTCAGAATATCTAGTTGGAACAACACTGAAGATACAGCCTTTTGAAGGGACCATCTTGCCTTTGGAAAACGCTTCAGCTCTGCATATTCACATTGCAAACGTGTATGGACTTTCCCTAGTAATAGTCAGTTACAGGATTGAGAAGAACGTTAGACAGGATAATAAAGGATATGACAAAAAATATTGGAGTCACTAAACACAGACTCCCCCTGCCCAGACACAATAGGAGTGACCGGCTAAGTCAGGTGTATGGTGGATCCAGTAGGGAGCGCTGCCTTGGCTCTCGGGGTCTCAGCGGGGCAGTCAGGCAGGTCCCATCCTCCAGCCCACCATAGCTAATACATGCAGAGCCTTGGCATTTTTAGGTGTTGCACTGAAGCAGAGGCAAACCATGCCTTTCCTATAGGCAACCCTCACCTACCTGGTTTGATGTGGATACAGCAGGTGGTGCTTCGTACTAACGGCGCCACCTACTGGATTCACAGCGTATCAGGCAGCCCTTGATTTTACCCTCTCCATTCTGGCATGCACACCAAGAGTCCCTAAGTCTGAGGCCGCACAGTGCAGGAACGCAGCTTTTTTTATTGCAGATTTTGCTGCATTTTTTTTTTTTTTTTTAAGACAAAAGCTAGGAGTGAACTTAGCAGAAGGAAGAAGCATAACGGCGTCTTATTTATTCATTCATTCCTCACTCCTAACTTTAGCTCAAAAACTACAACAAAAACATGCGTTTCAGCAACGTGGGGCTTTCCTCTGCAGACTTTCTGCTTCAATTATATCTATTCAGAAAATCCCCGGGTTTCCGTAGGTATAATTGACATGCTGCAATTTACAAACACGCAATGGTTTTGGAAATCGAAGCATGTCAGCTGTGGATAATTCTCTTTCCAGTCTGTCTTTGTAGAATGGGAGGAAATCCACGCAAACACGGGGAGAACATACAAACTCTTTGCAGATGTTCCTGGCGGGATTCAAACCCAGGACTCCAGCGCTGCAAGGCTGTAGTGCTAACCACTGAGTCACCGTGTTGCCCCGTGGCTGTGGATATTGTTCTGTAATGTGTGGGTAGGATTAGCCAGAATCCCATTCACTTTGCAGGTACTGTGTTCATGCTAACTTTGGGCCCCGGCCTAAAGGAATTTTCCAGGAAACTACCGTATATTGATGGCCTAAACAGAGTGATAATATATCAGTGGGAGACAGACACTCCTCCACCACACAGATTAGGTGGTGCTCAGACAAGTACTGTATCCTCTTCATTGTACACATTGGTCCACAGTAGTAGTAGTAGTGGTGCAAGGTATTGCAAGGTATTTTACTCTACTGCAGGGATAGGGAACCTTCAGCTCTCCAGATGCTGTAAAACTACAACTCCCAGCATGCTTCATTCACTTCCATGGGAGTTCCAAGAACAGCAGAGCCAGTATGCATGCTGGGAGATGTAGTTTTGCAACAGCTGGAGACCCGCACGCTCCCTGCACCTGCTCTACTGGAACAAAACCAAGTGTCCCGCATGGCCGCTACTAATGCAACTGTATGCAAGTATACAGAATATTCTAAACAATGGATAGCCGTCATCCAAGTACTGCAGTCCCTTCAAAAAGTGGCAGACCACTGCAAATCTAATATGTGGAGCCTATGACAACATCCTAACAAGAGAGCATTGGAAACTCCTTTAAAGAGAGTCTGTCACCAGGTTAGAATCACCTTTCCCCTTGTGAATCGGCGTCTCTATTGCCTAGAAATTGTTTCTGCCAATATCTTAATGAGCTCTTTGAAGCAATGCGTGCGTTGCGATTGGTCCAAAGAGCTTATGTGCACATTGACAAAAACGGATTGTAACTGGTTAACGGGCAGCGATTCACAAGGGGAACACACTGTGATTCAGGTGACCCGAACCTATTTATCTCCTGGCCTGGGCTGATATGCCAAGTTCTGGTGACACACTCCCTTTAATATAAATAGGTAACATTGAGTTCCTCCAGCTACATGTGTGAAACTAAGTTATTTTTTTGTAAAATTCTCAGCCTACACTAATGCACATTACTGGACGTCAATATTTTATATACTTGTGCAGTGGTAAGAGCTGTGCCAGCCAGAGTATACAACCCGGACCCTGCTTAGGTCAGAAGGACACAGAGGTTGCTGTATAGTGGCTCTCTGCCCCAGCACCAATGTACACCCCCAACACCCTGCTGGGGTCAGTAGGGCATAAAGGTTAGCAGTCTAAACCTGTCTGCTCCAGTATGCTCACAGTGCCCTGCTAGGGGCAAGAGGACAAAGATGGTTACCAAAAAGCATCTCTTTGCCCCAGCACCAGTATACGCCAAAAGTACCCAGCTAAGGTCAGGAGGGCACACAGGTTAGCAGACAGCAGTCCCCCCTCTGCCAGGGGCACAGGTTACAGGACAGCAGTCCTCCCTCTGCCAGGATCAGGGGCACAGGTTACAGGACAGCAGTCCCCCCTCTGCCAGGGATACAGATTACATTACAGGACAGCAGCCCTCCCTCTGCCAGGATCAGGGGCACAGGTTACAGGACAGCAGCCCTCCCTCCGCCAGGATCAGGGGCACAGGTTACAGGACAGCAGCCCTCCCTCCGCCAGGATCAGGGGCACAGGTTACAGGACAGCAGTCCTCCCTCCGCCAGGATCAGGGGCACAGGTTACAGGACAGCAGTCCTCCCTCTGTCAGGGTCACACATTATAGTCCAGTCCCCCTGTGCCAGGGTCAGGTGGGCACACATTACATTATGGTCAGGTGGGCACACACATTCCATTCCCCCCTGTGCCAGGATCAGGTGGGCACACACACATTACAGTCCCCCCTGTGCCAGGTGGGCACACATTACAATATAGTCAGGTGGGCACACACTTTCCATTACCCCTTGTGCTAGGGTCAGGGGCACACAATATATTACATTACAGTCCCCCCCTGTGTCAGGTGGGCACACACACATTCCATTCCCCCCTGTGCCAGGGTCAGGTGGGCACACACATTACAGTCCCCCCTGTGCCAGGGGCACACATTACAATTTAGTCAGGTGGGCACACACATTCCATTCCCCCCTGTGCCAGGGTCACACACACACATTACAGTATCCCTGTGCCAGGGTCACACACACATTACAGTATCCCTGTGCCAGGGTCACACATTACATTCCACCCCCCCTGTGCCAGGGTCAGGGGGGCACAGGTTACATTATATTACACTACATTCCATTCCTCCCTCTGCCAGGTCACATTATATTACATTCCATTCCTCCCTCTGCCAGGGTCAGGTGGGCACAGGTTACATTACACTCCACTCCTCCCTGTGCCAGGTGGGCACACACGACATTACACTCCACTCCATTCCTCCCTCTGCCAGGGGCACACATTACAGTACAGTCCCCCCTCTGCCAGGTCACAGGTTACGTTACATTATATTACACTACACTCCATTCCTCCCTCTGCCAGGGGCACAGGTTACATTACAGTCCCCCTCTGCCAGGTCACACATTACACTCCACTCCATTCCCCCCTGTGCCAGGGTCAGGTGGGCACACACATTACACTATACTCCATTCCATTCCTCCCTCTGCCAGGTCACATTACATTATATTACTACACTCCATTCCCCCCCTTTGCCAGGGTCAGGTGGGCACACACGTGACATTACATTACACTATACTACACTCCATTCCCCCCTGTGCCAGGGTCAGGTGGGCACACACATTACACTATACTCCATTCCTCCCTCTGCCAGGTCACATTACATTATATTACTACACTCCATTCCCCCCTCTGCCAGGGTCAGGTGGGCACACACGTGACATTACACTATACTACACTCCATTCCCCCCTGTGCCAGGTGGGCACAGGTCACATGACATTACACTCCATTCTCCCCTGTGCCAGGTGGGCACAGGTCACATGACATTACACTCCATTCCCCCCTCTGCACCCGCATTTGTATTATTGATCATGTTGCCAATCACTGTCCAGCGCAACTAAACAGGAAGGGGCGTGTCCGGGAGTCACCCTCCACCAGTCAGGAAAAGACACGAGTGACGTCACCTGGCCCCGCCCCTCCAGCACTCTCCTCCCCACCTCCATCTCAAGCACTTCAGACCCATACAAAAGCAAGATGTCCGCCATCTTCAGTGGCTGCGACCCGGCTACTCCCGCCGAAATCCCCCCTCCCTCCTCACCCCCGCCCGCCTCAGCCTACACGGGCACCCCCCGCCCCGGAGATGGGGTCTACTTCGGGTCGAGTCCCCCCTCGAAGGGCAGTTATTTTTTTTTTTGGAAGGCGGCCTAACGTGCCCTCTGCAACAAACCGCCACGGAGTCGGGTGGCAGCGGGGGACAGGGAGGGGAGGGGGGAGCAGCCGTTAGTGCGTTTACCTTGATGCAGTATGGAGGCTCGTCATATGTAACCAGCATGTACCTGTCGCCCCTACTAGCCGGATCCCGGGCGCGCAGCTGCGGGGACACAAACACAACAAGGGGGGAGTCAATAGCACAGAACAGTCAACAAGCCCCACAGCCGACCCCCCCATTACACCCCATGAGGGAGACGGAAGACGTCCTGTTACCTTCATAAATATCTCAACCGCGCCTTTGGCAATATCCAAATACGTCGTCCCCAAATACGTCCGCTGGTTCATAGAGGCGGACGTGTCTATGAGGAACAGTAAAATAGGCATTTTTAGCGCATGCCAGGCGGTCACCGCACCGAAGCGCCAGCCTAACGCTGCCCTTTATTGCCCCCGGGGTCGCTGCTCATCTATAGGTCGCTGTCTAGAGGGGGTTATTTGGGGGGTTCGGGGGGTATTGCCCCCTCTCTGAGGTGTTATGGGTCCCCGGCCGCACAACGGCCCTCCTCCCCGTGTACTGCTCACTTGAGCTCTGAGTCTCTTCACCGTGTTCACTGATAGATAACTTCTCTTCCTAACCCTCAGCATTGTACCATGTGACTGGCCGCCTCCTCATTGGCTGCGCCGCTATTACATATTCATGAGCTGTCCTTTCTGAAACCATACCAGGGCGTCACGTGGTCTACAGACGTCCCATTGGCTGATAGGTCATTTGCATAGATGAATATTGATGAGCTGGGCGCGGCTTCTCCTCCGCTTTGTCTTGTGGGAGTTGTAGTCTGACGGGGCTTTTTGTCGGTGTCCATTTTTGGGGCTGTGTTAGCGGAGTGCGGGCTTGTTGTGTCGCTGCCCGGGTGCAGGACTGGCCAGAGGCCTCCAGGGAGGGTCAGGTCACACAGGGTCGGGTCTAGTCATATCATGGTTGTCTCATTAGCAGAAAATGTCACGTGGGAGGGACTTGTGGTAGGGCCTCACTTGTAAAATAGGGCCAGATTGGGACTGTGGGGGGGCGCTTTATTACAAGCGGCCATATAGAGGCACATAGGTGTATAGATATTACTTCATACATAGTGGCATCGTCCGGGAGAGAAAAAGATGCAAAAAAATGAAAATAAATCGTCACCTCGCTGTTACCCATGTCCGCCGCCAGGTTATTCTCCCAGAGACGTCCCCTCCGAGGCCAGGGATTGTTCTCCATTGGACGTCCCCTTTAAATGTACATACATGACCAGAATCCATAGGGGTGTCTGTGGCAACAACGTCCACGTCATGGGAACAGGACGCAACGATTGGGTTACTGTGCAAAGACCAACCAACCTTTACGATAGGTCATCCATTAGAGATCTGCTGGGGGTTCGACATCTGGGTACCTCGCCGATCAGCTGCAATGTTCATATGAGCCTTACCCATACACAGCACTGTACATGGCCCAGGTGTCGGACCCACCGCGGATGTTCAACTAAGAACCTATACTAAGAAATCCAACTTAAATGTCAAACCCCTTTAATAGACGTTTACTAAAGTCTTTAATATGGTGGAACGGGTTACACACAGTCTCCCAGTGGTCATGTGAAGACCTCCTCTGGCCTGTCCATCTTGAGTCACGATGCTTGTTTGACCACCAAGGCTTATGAGACAACCATTGTCCTCTAGCAGACTGGGGATAAGTACTCCGCCATACAGTGATCACTGCAATCCTATGTATAACCCTGTAGTGAGCGGTTACACATAAGTGGCCATTTATTGGCTGTTCTTACGTCACCTCCAGCGTGATCCGCACAGGAATAAAGACTGATCTGCTGCCATTGTACAGAGCTCCCTTATCAGGAAGGAGTGCGCACCTGGACCTGTCCTTGCTCTGTCCTGTTCACATCACTATAAATGGTATAACCTGAAAGAGACTTATGAACTAATGGCTTTAGCCCATATACCAGTGGTGGTCAACCAGCGACTTAGAAGCCACATACTGTATGACACACTATAGGAGTCATCACCATATGCACTGGTTGCAGTAACACTACTTAGTGGACGTGTTCTTACCTCCAAATAGTGATCATTTAGTTGTAATAATACCAATCAAAATTCACATTTAATTATTTGTCTGCAAATCTTTGCAATTTTATGATTTCTATTAACTTCTACTACTATGTTACTACCATATATACTCGAGTATAAGCTGACCCGAATATAAGCCGAGGCCCCTAATTTTACCGCAAAAAACTGGGAAAACTTACTGACTCGAGTATAAGGGGGAGGGGGGAAATGCAGCAGCTACTGGAAAATTTCAAAAATTAAAATGGTCGGAGTTTTTGGTGCAGTAAGTGCTGGGTGCTGGGGAAGTGGAGGGGGTGTTTTTTCTTCCTCCACTTGGAATTCAGCCTGGCTGACTATAGGGGATCTGCAGTGCTCCTATTAACCCCTTCCCGACGGAACAGGAGCACTGCAGATCCCCTATATTCAGTAGACCGGGCACTGTCAGACACAGGGATACCTAATGTGTTTGTGTGTCACAGTCATTCAATACTTTTATATGTTTATATATACAGGGAAAGGAGGGATTTACGACTTTTATTTATTTTTCTTTTTTTTAAAGCTTCCTTTTTCCCACTACTTTATGGGAGATTCTATACATTACTATTGCGGCCGGTCATAGACCCCCCTCCCCCCCCTAATTATTATTTTTTTTTTTTGCTGACTTGAGTATAAGCCGAGGGAGGCTTTTTCAGCACAAAAACTGTGCTGAAAAATTCGGCTTATGCTCGAGTATATACGGTATATTCTCATGCTTGTTTTGGAAATCGCAACGTGTCCAAGCTGCAGTTTTAAACGCAAAGTGGGCATGGGATTCGCAAGAATCCCGTCCACTTTGCAGTTACTGTATAACGCCGCGTTTCCGGATATGTTTACTTAGAGGATAACAAAGGGGACTTGAGGTGGACCTCCGACTTGGATTCCTCTTCATTTGCATTGGCTTTCTATCATAGTGTTCCGTCACTGCTTAGGCCCAAATAAATGGAGTCTCGAGCCGCAGTAAGACAGAGCAGGAGGCTTATTTTTGCAGCATCTCTGCGGAGAGTCCTTCAAACTGCTACTTCTTTAGATGGTTCCAGTTTGCTAGTAGCAGACGCGATTGTGCTACAGACCTGCACCGAAACAGGATAAAGTGCATAAACTGCAGTATGTGTACATGGACTAAAACCTGCGCAGGCAGAGCAGGCTCAAACAGAAGCTTTGCTAAACACTAGAAACAGGAATCAGGATATAGGTAATAGAAAACCCGGAGGATACAGGTAGACAGAATACACATTACAGAAAGACTGGAGGCGACAGGTATACAGAAACAGACTAAGGGTGAATTCACACTGAGTAAACGCTAGCTTATTCTGAACGTAAAACACGTTCAGAATAAGCGGCGTCTAAAGCAGCTCCATTCATCTCTATGGGAGCCGGCATACGAGCACTCTCCATAGAAATGAATGGGCTGCTTCTTTCACTCCGTGCAGTCCCATTGAAGTGAATGGGGAGTGCCGGCGTGTACGCTCCGGCATGAGCAGAGCTTGTCGTATACGCCGGCACTCCCCATTCACTTCAATGGGACTGCACGGAGTGAAAGAAGCAGCCCATTCATTTCTATGGGGAGCGCTCGTATCCCCGCTCCCATAGAAATGAATGGAGCTGCTTTAGACGCCGCTTATTCTGAACGTGTTTTACGTTCAGAATAAGCTAGCGTTTACTCAGTGTGAATGCACCCTAACAGTAATAACAGGCTGGAGAGACACAGACCTAACAGAAGCGTGCATGCAAACAGTACGAGGAACTGAACAATGCACACATTGTTCAACCAGAGCTATACATAAATCCTACTAATATTATAAAGATGAAAGTTTGTGTGTTTGGATGTTTGTTCCCGATTCATGCCAAAGTGCCCCAACGGATTGCAGTGAAATTTGACACATACCTCCAATGGCACCCGGAAAGAAAGATAGGCGCATTAACATCACCGTAGGATGCCCGGTTTTCCAACTGCAAGCCCCAAAAGCACGGCCGGCGGAGGGTGAAGGACCTGCGATGATGTCATCGCAGCCATGCACACTGTTACCCCATTGGACTATGCGACGGAGGGGGCGGTGCTGTGGATGCTCAGGCTGGCCGCTGTCCCTTCACGCCACTCTGAGATTGGAGTGGCCGCCACAGGGGGCGGAGCTACTGGGAGGCATGAGGAGGGGGAGGCTGCAGTCGCAGTACAAGGCGGGGGTGAGGAACACCCGGTCGTGGGTACAGACGGGCCAGGGGAAGAGGACGCTGGGGTGTGGTGGGGGGGAAAGGGGGTAGGCAGGGTTTTGCGGCAGGGGGAGAAGAGGGAGGTAGTGGCAGCCGCAAGACAATAGGGGAAGGGCCACAGCCGCGCTGCAGGTGGGTCACACAAGGAAGGCGGGGGTCGCGGACGAAGTCGCGGGTATTGCTAGTATATATGTGTGTGTATGTGTGTGAATATACGGTAGGTTTATTGTGCCTTTTATACACATAGCACATAGTGTCACCTATATAGGATGCCTTAATATATGGGATACTATAATAACCATTCCCATCTGTTACCACCATTAGCAGGTTCCAGGATTTTTCTAATATTCGGATATTTTATCTTGTGATTTCTCAGGAAATGATTTCATAGTTCTGCATAAGTAAAATGAAATCTAGCAGCAGAATGTGTGATAAAATACCAAAATAGAAGCGTCTCACTTGTTAAAGTCTCACTCCAGTTATTATTTTCAGTCCCTAGCCCTTTAGTACAGGGGATACTGTAATATAATGAAGAATGACATCACTAACCTGGCGCCTCCTGTCATTGCTTGGGATGGGGTCCCCTGGCTGGTTATGTGATCGCACCCTGACCTGCCGAATTACCTCCCTTTTACTGTGTAAGTCTACAGGAGCTTGGATGTTAAACTCTCATAGACTTTCATAGAGACCGGGGATGATCACCTGACCAGCCTGGGGCTCCTATGTCAATTAAAAAAGTGAATGAATCACCAAGTGAATAACCTTTTATTTTTTGACAATTTTTTAATAAAAGTTTTTTACAGACAGGTAATACAATAAGGCATGGGGAGATCCATGAGGGACAAAAAAGAGAATGGGTGAAAGCAGGATACAAGAGAAATAGAACAAAACCACAGCAAATCCAGACAAAAAAAACAAGGGACAGCTAGAAATTAAAGTCTGTCCACCGGGGTCATTGTAAGACATTGGTGGGCCCAGTGCAAAGGGTTTATAAGGCCCCCCCATCACCACCACTTAGGAATACCTGACCCACAGTTCAGTGTCCCCCTCCAGCTAACCCCAAAGTTTAATGTCTCCCCAGTATAATTTCCACAACCAGTGGCTCCCAGTTTAATGTCTCCCTCCAGTTTAATGTCCCCCTCCAGTTTAATGTCTCCCTCCAGTTTAATGTCCCCCTCCAGTTTAATGTCCCCCTCCAGTTTAATGTCCCCCTCCAGTTTAATGTCCTCCTCCAGTTTAATGTCTCCCTCCAGTTTAATGTCTCCCTCCAGTTTAATGTCCCCCTCCAGTTTAATGTCTCCCTCCAGTTTAATGTCCCCCTCCAGTTGCCACCAATGTCCCATCCAGATTATTTTATGCCCCTCTTCTGTTTAATGTGCCCCCATGATATTATGTCCCTCTTGTTCCAAACACACCCAAAAAAAAAACCTCTAATACTCGCCTCTCCTCGCTCCCCTGCTGTCTCTGGTCCGGAGTCTTCAGGGAGTCGCAGGCGTGATGTAAGTGACGTCACCCCTGCTTCACCATTGTCTTCATCTGTGTTGACGTTGGGGCAGCCTGGGCCCACTGCCCGGACCACAAATGCAGTACTGTCTTCCTGTCCCTAGGGGGCACATGTTTGGTGCTCAGCCCTTTCTTGCACCAAAGATGCAGCTCATTATTTGTTCTGCTATCCTAATAATGAGCCCAGTGCCATATACTGTACATTATAATATGCCGGGCCAGTTTTAGATGTTTAGCTCCTACCTGTGCTTCTTCTATACACGGTGATATCAGAGGCTTAGTGGGTCAAAGAATTCCCTGGAGCAAATCCACCGGCACATTAGATGAATGAAGATGCGATTTAAGAATTCTGATAAAAGATTTCTGTAAATCCCTGGTTAATAGATAAATCAGAATAAATAAAATGTGCGGGTGCTAATTAAAGAATGTTGTAGTAGGACTGAGAGCGATCTCACCGTCAGTCACCTGCTGCCACCATGCATGCGGCCCTGTCACAGGCACATGCTCAATGGAAAGGAGGAGCCAAGCGCACAGGACGTAAAGGGTTAATCCCATCTCAGCCCTTTAGCCTGGGGCAACATTAAAAATCACAGTAAAATCGCACAACTTTTTGTACTTTTATGCATCGCGATGTCGCACAATGCAATTATTCTAATAATAATTTTTAGTAATGTACATTAAAGATTGCAATTAACTGCGTGCACCTGCACAAATGCACAGAAATAAAAAAAAATTACAAACAATTTCAGCAAAGATTGTGAAGGCAGCAATTATATGAGAGCGGTCTATGAGAGCGGTGTCGTTTGCAACATTGACATGCAACAAAAAGTCTACAAAAGATAGTGTGACTGTTGCATTGCAGTTGCGTTGCGGTCGAGGCGACTTCTGCTCCCCATTACAGGTGCACTAACTGGTCTGGGCTAGTTTGTTACCATCTGCATATCGATAACACGTCTGTCGATCCTGTGCCTTCCATAACTCCAAGACTCTTCTTTCTTGGTGTTGCAATTGCAATGTTGAGGAGCCTTTCTTAAAAAGCGTGCACTCCACCATGCAATCGAACCAGTCCCCTTACACATACATGGAGTACTCTGCTCTTAGAGATGAGTAAACCTCCTTGTAACAAACCAAGTTTCATTACAAATTTCCAAAAAATTTAGATTCTAACAAAGGCAAAATCTGGGGCATTCAGCTCACATGGATACTGACTAGTGGTAACCAGTGGCCCGCATTTTTCTGGTCATCTTTCAAGCACCATGCTATACGTTGTTGTCATCCCCCCCCCCCCTCACATGACCACTGAGGTCCAATTGGTAACATGGGGGCCCCCCCGAATGTCATCATTAAGAAGAAGAACAGCACGCCACAGGATGTCATGGCGGAGGCCAGGGAAGGTATTTGTGTTTCATTTCTAGACACCTCCTGTCCTCGGGAAGAGGCCCCAGGGTGTAATAAACAACTTATCCTGGCACATTTCGTTCAGACCAAAGAATTTCCATGGAAAATATATTTTCCACACAAAAAGTGCAAATAAATGTTGTAAGTTTTGGACATTTTTTTTTTGCAGTAAAAAACTTATATTTTTCCTGTGGGTAAAAAATTCAGACATGGTTATAATTCAGCCATAAAAGTGTCCAAAATTGTCTAAAATCCTGGATAAATGTGGCAAACAGCATGTTATGGCATTCTTGCACATACTATTATGCTCCATAGTGGCCCCTGCACACAGTATTATGTCCCTCAGTGGCCCCTGCACGCCATATTATGCCCCATAGTGGCCCCTGCACACAGAATCACACCCCATAGTGACCCCTGCACACAGTATTATGCCCCATAGTGGCCCCTGCACACAGTATTATGCCCCATAGTGGCCCCTGCACACAGTATTATACCCCATAGTGGCCCCTGCACACAGTATTATCCCCATAGTGGCGCCTGCACACAGTATTATGTCCCATAGTGGCTCCTGCACACAGTATTATGCCCCATAGTGGCCCCTGCACACAGTATTATACCCCATAGTGGCGCCTGCACACAGTATTATCCCCATAGTGGCGCCTGCACACAGTATTATGTCCCATAGTGGCTCCTGCACACAGTATTATGCCCCATAGTGGCCCCTGCACACAGTATTATGCCCCATAGTGGCCCCTGCACACAGTATTATGTCCCATAGTGGCCCCTGCACACAGTATTATGTCCCATAGTGACCCCTGCACACAGTATTATGTCCCATAGTGGCCCCTGCACACAGTATTATCCCCCATAGTGGCCCCTGCACACAGTATTATCCCCCATAGTGGCCCCTGCACACAGTATTATGCCCCATAGTGGCCCCTGCACACAGTATTATGCCTCATAGTGGCCCCTGCACACAGTATTATGTCCCATAGTGGCCCCTGCACACAGTATTATCCCCCATAGTGGCCCCTGCACACAGTATTATGTCCCATAGTGGCTCCTGCACACAGTATTATGTCCCATAGTGGCCCCTGCACACAGTATTATGTCCCATAGTGACCCCTGCACACAGTATTATGTCCCATAGTGGCCCCTGCACACAGTATTATGCCCCATAGTGGCCCCTGCACACAGTATTATGTCCCATAGTGGCTCCTGCACACAGTATTATGCCCCATAGTGGCCCCTAAACCCACTATTATCCCCCATAGTGGCCCCTGCACACAGTATTATGTCCCATAGTGGCCCCTGCACACAGTATTATGCCCCATAGTGGCCCCTGCACACAGTATTATCCCCCATAGTGACCCCTGCACACAGTATTATGTCCCATAGTGGCCCCTGCACACAGTATTATGCCCCATAGTAGCCCCTGCACACAGTATTATGTCCCATAGTGGCCCCTACACACAGTATTATGCCCCATAGTGGCCCCTACACACAGTATTATGTCCCATAGTGGCCCCTGCACACAGTATAATGTCCCATAGTGGCCCCTGCACACACATTACTATGCCCCATAGTGGTTTTTAAAAGACTCCCCCGAGTATAATGATAGTGTTTGTGGGGTTTGTGGGCCCGTGGCCTCATTTACCAGTTCCAGCTCCTTCTCACAGCCCCCTCTGCAGAAGTGGAAGCATTGGCGGCCGTGAGCAGGAGCCAGGATCAGTAAGTAAATAGGGCCCTTTACCTGCTGGAGCTACTCTAGCAGGTAAAGGCCTATTAAAAAAAAAAAATCTGCAGCGGTAGCGGCTACAGCCAGGCCCCCTAATGTCCCGGGCCCTGTGGCAGCCGCTGCTACCCTGGTAGTTGCACCCCTATTTGTATCTGTCTTCTCACCTATCTTTTTTGGTCTCCAACACATCAGAAGAACGGAAACTAAAGTACAGCTATCAGCATAGTGTGAAAGAAAAACCAAAACCCAACCGAAGGGTCCGTCAGTTTTTATTTTGACATTGCAGTCAATCTTGACGGATACAGATGAAAAATCCTAAATCTGGCAACTTTAATTTCAGTTCTAGTCCTCTGATGGATGAGAACAATGGACATAACTCTAGTGTGAAACTAGCCTAAGCTAATAATAAATTTGGCGCAGCCATTGTTTATTCCTTGATGGATCTCAATACAACTCTGTCAAACAAATTTCAGAAGAAAATCAGAAACGAGGCGAGCCCTTCATAAACATGGCACACGCTGCGTCACACATTCCTCTCTACTATTCTGATGCCTTTGATAAATATTCCCCAGTTTGTCTCAAAAAAAGCTGAGCAACTCCATCCGGACTTATGTAACCCACTAAACAAGATCCAGTGCTGACTGCAGCTCCTGGCGTCTCATCCACCTGATAATGAGCTCTGCAGATACATGTATCAATGGCAGAATATAACATTGCATGCATTTAGCTACAGGAAGATGCCAAGACTAATATGTGACGGAGTCAGCAACGGAGACAAAATAGCAAGACTGCATGCCGAAACACCTTGGCCCTCTATACTAATGCGGTCTGTGAGTTAGAACTTAGACCCTGCAGTCCTCCAATGCACCAACGTTATCACAGCCGTGCACTCTTACGCATAGAATTTGCCCCAAAGACCAGTTTATGGCAGCAATAAATCTGGAATATTTTAGGACTCAACAAAACCTCTCGCCAAGCGTAGGTTATAGCAATAATATATTGTCTAAAGTGATAAGAAGTTACAGCTTACGCCTGAATCCTTGCACCAGGATCTTAGATAATGTGCGAAAACATATGATAAGAAAAGTAACAAAAAAGTCATCTGTCAGCATCTTCACATGTCGGAGCTCAGACCATACACCGCCTATCGGCCCATGCAGATGAAACTTTGATATGTGATATATGGTCTGAGCGCCAAAAAACTGCTCTATCATGTGAAGATGTTGGCGGATGGGGGCAACACGATGGCTCAGTGCCTTGCTAGTGCTGGAGTCCTGGGTTCAAATCCCACCAGGAACAACATCTGTAAGGAGTTTGTAGGTTCTCCCTGTGTTTGTGTGGATTTCCTCCCATTCTGCAAAGACATACTGATAGGGGGGAAAAAAATGTTCATTGTGATCCCTATATGAGGCTTACAATCTACTTTAAAAAAAAAATGTTGGCGGATGAAGAATTCACCAATTGCAATAGGAAATTTTACAGCTTATCTACTCCCCTCTGTGCATTGATCTCTGCTGAAGTCATAGAACATGCCTAGAAAACTCTCACATAGAAGTCAACAGAGTCTTCTCCAAACCATTGTGACTAGGGGATATCTATAAAACACACATACTATTTTAGGCTTAGTGGCAAGAGTTGGAATTGCATGTTTTTTAGGATTTTAAAAAAATATAGACAATAAGGCCTCATTCACTTTGCCATTGTTAATGTCCGTTGCTGTCATCCGTCATAGAATGACAGCAACAGACATTAACTGTAACAAAGTAACAAACACAGGAGGAGCTTCTTCCATCTATGTCCTTTCCCATTGACTCCAATGTTTACTTTTACATGCAAGATTTGTTTCTTCCATAAGAAAAATAGAAAACATGACGGAAAAAGCTTCCATCGTGTTTTTACATTGGGGTGAAAGTTTCGATTGTATTATTACTTCTGGTCTAGAAAACTTGGAAATTTTTGCTTATCTCTTGGCAAATGCCCAGGAAGGATCAGAAATGAAATGGCCCAGCCCGGCGACAGCACAGAAGTCTTTTTGTTGGGGCAGAGGCTACAATTTCTAGGATACCAATGATATTACTAACTGAATATACAGGAGAACCAGGCGGGGAGGAACGTTGCTATTATATATGCAGACAAACTTGTTAGACCAGACAGAAGCAAACATTAGGGATGTTTTGTTAATGTCAAGTGATGATCATAAAATGCTAATATTCACTAAGGCGGATTAATGCTGGAGTCTGGATGAATACAATTACGGCGGGGATTTATAGGGGGCTAGCTTTTACATTGAGAAAATTGTAAGTGTGCACCATTTTGTTCAAAAAAAATTCACAACTTTTTTGTCCTTTTACACTTCTCGCCGTGATGAGCAAAGTTAGTGGAGTTATAGATGATGTTGATATTTCCTGAGGATTGGCTATTAATATCAGACCAGTGGGGGTCTGACTTTTTCGATGTTTGAAGGGGCTGCAGTGCTCGTCTCAGTAGTGTGTTCTCTTCATTGGTTATATTCAAGTGAATGGGACACTAGAGGGAGCTTAAGAACACACTGCATAGTGTTATACTGTGTGCAGGGACACTAATGGACATAATACTGTGTACAGGGGCCACTATGGGGTATAATACTGTGTGCAGGGGCCACTATGGGACATAATACTGTGTGCAGGGGCCACTATAGGGCATAATACTGTGTGCAGGGGTCACTATGGGACATAATACTGTGTGCAGGGGCCACTATGGGGCATAATACTGTGTGCAGGGGCCACTATGGGGCATTATACTGTGTGTAGGGGTCACTATGGGGCATAATATTGTGTGCAGGGGCCACTATGGGACATAATACTGTGTGCAGGGGCCACTATGGGGCATAATACTGTGTGCAGGGGCCACTATGGGACATAATATTGTGTGCAGGGGCCACTATGGGACATAATACTGTGTGCAGGGGCCACTATGGGACATAATATTGTGTGCAGGGGCCACTATGGGACATAATATTGTGTGCAGGGGCCACTATGGGACATAATACTGTGTGCAGGGGCCACTATGGGGCATAATACTGTGTGCAGGGGCCACTATGGGGCATAATACTGTGTGCAGGGGCCACTATGGGACATAATACTGTGTGCAGGGGCCACTATGGGACATAATATTGTGTGCAGGGGCCACTATGGGACATAATATTGTGTGCAGGGGCCACTATGGGACATAATACTGTGTGCAGGGGCCACTATGGGGCATAATACTGTGTGCAGGGGCCACTATGGGACATAATACTGTGTGCAGGGGCCACTATGGGGGATAATACTGTGTGCAGGGGCTACTATGGGGAATAATATTGTGTGCAGGGGCCACTATGGGACATAATATTGTGTGCAGGGGCCACTATGGGACATAATACTGTGTGCAGGGGCCACTATGGGGCATAATACTGTGTGCAGGGGCCACTATGGGGCATAATACTGTGTGCAGGGGCCACTATGGGACATAATACTGTGTGCAGGGGCCACTATGGGACATAATACTGTGTGCAGGGGCCACTATGGGACATAATACTGTGTGTGCAGAGGTCACTATGGGGGATAATACTGTGTGCAGGGGCTACTATGGGGCATAATACTGTGTGCAGGGGCCACTATGGGACATAATACTGTGTGCACTATGGGACATTATTCTTCTGTCCTGTGGATAAGTGTCCATAATGGCACAACCCCTTTAAGGTTTATGTTTTTATAAATGCATGCACAGATGGCTTTACAACAGGGTGTATTGGAAGGGACACTAAACCAAGGTCTATAATGACGTGTGAGTTGTTTAGTGTCCCAAATCGACCTGACAGGTTGCCTTTAACCGGTAATCTATAAGAATGTATGGAATATGTAGGAACTATACCGGTAGGAGCTTGCACAGCGCCATTCATGCCTAGATTTTACTAATCATAGGATCTGATAACAGGAGCTGTATCTGCAAGAAATTGTCCTTGTTATCTGGACGAACAAGACAAAGAGCGTATCGTGCAGCCATAGCCGCCATGCATAATGTAAAGTTCTGTCTTCATTATCCATGAAAGCCGTTGTTGCTTGTGGCATAATAAACCATTTTCTATTACCTTGGAAATGTCCGGTCGTTCTCATCCATAATCCCCATATCCCGGCTATTTTACCGTGTCCAGATTAATTAGACCTACTTGGAATTACCCGAGCTTGTTGTAGAAGGAAGGGAAGTGCATCAATCCTTAGCTGAAAGATTATCTACTGTTAACTATTCTTGGGAGATAAGACTTTGGTATATTTCACTTCAGCTGCTCGCTTGGCTTGTTATTGATGTTTTCAGGAAGGAAAGTAAAAATACAGGTTTTGTAGGAAAATCTTTATTGAGTTTCCACTTGGCTAAAATATGAATTCCGCTTTCACCTTCACACTTCATAGTGTAAAACAACAAATACACACAAGAAATGTTGCATTGATTCTATGTACGGTGATGCAATAAAAGCTGAGATATATTAAGAATTATTCTATTTGTATCCCAGGGGATCAGCCTTTTTCCTCCTTATAATCCTATGTGAGGGTGTAAGGTAACTGGCTGCAGCAGGAGCTACGTCTGGCATAGAAGACACATAGTCTCCACACCACCTCCTTGGAAAAAAAATCACATCTGCTAGTCAAAAATGGAATCTATTAGAATAAAATGAACACCTATTGTAATGCCTGCTGTCTGTGCTCACTGGTGCACTATCTCTCCCAGCAGACATAGCCAGTTACTTAGCTATACACAGTTCCTATGTCTCCATGCTGCTGATGGACCTGACCATAGGCAGGCATGCCTTTCTTCCTTGCAACTTGAAGGTCTAACCTGTCGACCATTCCAGCCAATCCCAGGCAGTCCTCACTTATATATACTCCAGCACTCCAGCATTTGTAGCCGCGATGTGATGACATCACATCGCGCCTACAACTATGTGTATGAGTGAGAGAGCGGCGGGGGGAGTGAGGGAAGGGGAGTGTAAGTGTTTTTTTTTGTGTTAAACATTAAGGTGGAACATAATGTAGGGGGCCCATGAAACTGGGGGCAGATGAAGGGGGGGAGAACAGCATGACACTGGGGCAGAGACGGGGGGGACATGAAACTAGGGGCAGATGAAGGGGGGAGAATGGCATGAAACTGGGCAGAGAGGGAGGACATGAAACTGGGGACAGAGATGGAGGGGGGGACATGAAACTAGAGGCAGATGAAGGGTGTATATGAAACTGGGGAGAGATGGAGGGGGACATATAATTTGTGGGTGACTGTAGAAGGATTATACTGTGTGGGAGCACATGAAAAATGAATGAGAATGGGCGGAGTCAACATAAAAGTCGGCGGATCCAAATTTGCTACAGCGCACACCGCACATTTTGTCTTACTTTCTATTTTTCTTAAGTTGGGAGGTATGCATACTCATCTCTTACTGATCCCTAAGACCTTCATATGCAATGATACTAGAGAAATGCCTGTTCAGCTTATCCCTGGCCATAGCGGTGACCCACCTCTGACTCCATGGTTGTAACTTATGCAATCATTGAGGCTGGGGGGGTCGTCTGAAGTTGTCAGTGTTGGGTTGAGATTACACCTGTGTTGGAGACTCCGTTAGGATCTTCTGTTGCAGATGCCATCAAAAATACCGGATGAAATAGCGCTGCATGCTGTGTTATTTCGGTGGTCACCAACCCAATTGTAAATGTGATCATTGGGCACTGGTGTCTGTCATGTAATTCATCCATACAAGACTTGCTTTTCTTTTCCTATGATTACGCGCGCTACCCTTTGAAATTAATGGGTTATAAAGCCTCCCATTGATTTCAATGTGTAGCGCCCATAAGCCGACACCCATTAAAGTGAATGGGATCTGCTTTGAAGCTCCGCGCTCTGACACGTGTTTACGTGTCTAAATGAGCGGCGCTTTACTCCGTGGGAACGGGGCCTAAGGTAGATTCTGTTTTCGAAAAAGATCTTCAGAAGACTGTTAGAAATATTCCATGGGTGAAGGACTTTTCCTCTTTTTTTGTTAACTTCTATAAGGTAGTAAATAAACTATGAGGCTTTCTAAATTGGCCTTTGTGACAGTGTTTTCATCAGTTCGTGTCCCCTGGTGATTTGCAAGATTTTCTGTTTCTATAGAAAGAATTTGTCTTTCCTAAAAAGGTGTCATGTAGTATCCGGATACATTAGGCACAGATCATATAACACAGGTGTCGGGAGCAGCCCCATACAGCTGATCGGTGTGGGGACCGGCTTTTAGACCCCACGATCAGATATTTATAGCCTATCCTAACAATAGGTCATGAAATAGTTATTCCTTGACGAACCCTTTAAGGAATGGCTTGAATTTTTGCATCTGAGGTCCCATATTGCAGAAACGTAACTTTTTTTCGTTGCAGATTTTGCTAAAATCTACAACAAGAAAGCAGCTCTTCTGCAACGTGGGGCTTCGTGCCTTAGGCCTCATGCACACGACTGTACTTTCAATCCACAAATGCAGATAAGAGTATTGTCCCATTAATTTCTTTGGGCCCAGGCACACGACCGCACTTTTTGCTGCTGTGTATCTGTGCCATATGCAAGGATTGTAATTTGTAAAGCATGCCTTGTGTTGGTCGCATTTGCAGCCCAGACCAGTGTAGGGAATCCTACAAGATCCGTGATTGCGGATGATATGTGGGTGTGTTTTTTTTTTACGGATTGAATATATCAGTATTTGTGGACAGCACAGGTATGGACCAATAGATTCACATTAATATCAAGTTACCAGGATTTGGCCTCTTCTCTGTGTGAACCTGCTTGGATTACAACACCTGACGTACGTTCTGCCGCGGTCACAGTGCACACTCCTCCGCCGTTTGTTTGCAGCTTGAGCTAGAGTCGCAGCCAATACCTGTAGGCTGTTTGACAACCAGGGATTTACTGACGTCTGTAGAAAATGACAATCTCTAATCCGGTTCATTTCAATTATCCAAATAAATGTATGGAAAGAAGAGAAGAATGTAAGAAGTAACATGAATGTAATTGCAGAAGTAAATATTCTCCTTGTCAATGACAAAATGCAAAAATGTATTACTGAAGCTGCTCGTGTAATGCAACACTCCAGCTGTTGTGCGGTTACAAGCCCCTGTACGCTTGGACATGTTGTCAGAACTTTTTGGAAAGTGTCAGGTCCCAGCAGCTGGAGGGCCCAGGAAGGGTCTGTTGTCTTCTTTCCTGCAGCGTAGTTTAGCATCTTATGGTTCTCCAGCTGTTGTGGAACAAGTCAGCTATTGTGGGAGGACATGGCTACACCATTCTAGGAACTGTAGTGCCGTTACAGTGTGAGGGCCACAGGCTAAAGATGGCCAAATGAATATGTAGACGACCAGACCTTTAGTTCTCAGGGGACATAAGCTGACATCAGAGGTCTATGGCAGCAACTTTTTACTCTCTCCCCATCTAAGTTGAGCATGCATGTGTATGGAGGCATCATGTAGAATAGCAGTCAGACGACAGCTGTCTGAAGTCTATGACAAGCTTTATATTTAAAGTCTTTCTTATATTATATTCACCCTGAGTCATGGCCCACATGGGCATCTAAACGCAGCCTACCGAAGGACAGGGCGCCCGGGACCCAACTCACTCTGGTGCTTGCTAAGTTGAAAGAAGTGTATTCACTCACATGCAGGTTTTGGTAGCAATGATACTTAATTTGATGTTTGGCACTGTAGTAGTTAACAGCACTTGCTCCAACACAGCAGGGATTAACATAATGTGCTCAAGTACAGCAAAGTTCAGTAACACGCTAAGTAACCTTGTATAACAGGGGTAGGGAACCTTCGACTCTGCAGCTGCTGTGAAACTACAACTCCCAGCATGCTCCACTCACTTCCATGGGAGTTCCAAGAACAGCAGAGTAAGTATGCATGCTGGGAGTTGTAGTTTTGCAACAGCTGGAGAGCCAAAGGTTCCCTAACCCTGATCTATAAGGTCCGACAGTTTTCCAGTTTCAACAGGTGTTGTGTTCAGTGTGCACAGGTACCATGTCTCTAGATGCATGCCAGGATTTGCAACGCTGAGGTTTGGGTATAAAAAAAAAAAATGTGCTCCATCCCCGGACTGCCATGTACACTGACGGGTAGCCACAACAGTCCAAAATGGAACTACAGATAGAACGCCCGAAAAGTCCAGGAAAGCTCATTTTTATAGGTTTCTTCCTCTCAAAGAATCATTGACCCCCTCCTTTCCTAAAAAAAAACTAGGTCAAAGAAGGTGCGATGACTTAGCAACAAAATACTTAAAGTGACACTAGAACAAATGCTAAGCGTCTAATAGTTGCAATGCACCATCAAAACACAAGTACATAAACTGTTGTTATCAGGGGAATAATAAAGTTTACCAGTGTATACCCTGTACAATATACAACCGGATCCTGGGATCTTATCTTTACAAAGGAGAGCTAAGGGGGCCAGAATTTTTGTTGTTCTGCGATGGTGGAACCCGGTCAACAGGCCTTTACTAAAAGTAGTTGATAACTCCTGCCCTATGGCAACACCATTGTATGTACCAGCAGGGCCGGCTCCAGGTTTTTATGGGCCCTTGGGCGACAGAGCCTCAGTGGGCCCCCTTGTAAAGGAGGCGGGGGAGTCGAGACACTGTGCGTTGCAGATGAAGCGAGTGATGTCATGCAGGAGTGTGGCGTCACCAACGCCATACCTCCCAATCTTTTAAAGAGTAGAAAGAGGGGCAAAATGTGCGGCGAGCTCTGCGCGCCGCTGCAAATTTAGCTCCACCCACTGTTATGTTGATTCCACCCATTCTCATTCATTATGTGCTCCCACACAGTATAATCCTCCTACAGTCACCTGTAAATTATATGCCCCCCCCTCCATGTCTCCTCCAGTTTCATATACACCCTTCCTCTGCCCCCAGTTTCATGTCCCCCCTCCATCTCTGTCCCCAGTTTCATCACGTTCTCCCCCTTCATCTGCCCACAGTTTCATGTCCCCCGTCTCTGCCCCAGTGTCATGCCGTTCCCCCCTCCCCTTCATTTGCCCCTTCAGTTTCATTGGGCACCCTCCATCTCTGTCCCCAGTTCCATGCCGTTCTCTCCCCACCCCCTCCATCTGCCCCAGTGTCATGCTGTTCTCCCCCCCTCCATCTGCCCCAGTGTCATGCTGTTCCCCCCTCCCCTTCATTTGCCCCCCAGTTTCTATGGGCCCCCTCCATCTCTGTCCCCAGTTTCATGCCGTTCTCTCCCCACCCCCTTCATGTTCCCCAGTGTCATGCCGTTCCCCCCCCTCCCCTTCATTTGCCCCCCAGTTTCATGGGCCCCCTTCATTATGTTTCACCTTAATATGTAATACAAAACAAACACACTCACCTTCTATCACTCACCTTCCCTCGTTCCCCCGACGCTCCTCTCTCTCCCTCCAATCACATACGCGATGCAGGAGCTGTGAGATCAGCTCCTGTTTAGCTCCGGCCCGGCTTGCGTGTGTAGGCGTGACGCGATGACGTCATCGCGCCTACACACGCAAGCCGGGCCGGAGTTTTAAAGCAGGAGCTGATCTCGCAGCTCCTGCATCGCGTATGTATTCCAGCTCATCGGCGGACGGACGCCGATGAGCTGAAATCGTGACAGGCAAGTGCCGGGGGGCCCCCAGAGGCTCTGTGGGCCCCGGCACTTGCCCGACTATGCCGTGCGCTGACGCCGGCCCTGTGTACCAGGGCTAAGGCCTTTCTGGAAGCTCCTAGGCCTCAATGAAAACCTGTAGCAGGGACTCAAGTTGCCAGGTGCTATCTACAATCCTGATCTAATCCTATATCGTAGAATAGTTTTAGGGCCCAGTAGCAATTGCTCCCTCTGCACCCCTATATCTATCCCCCTGGAAAGGTCTATGGAGTCAGTAGGCCAAACCACCAACTCCAACTTCTATTTTTCTATAGTCCAACTCCAACTCCTTCATAAATGGCTGACCTCCATTATCAGACAGAAGCTGCAAGCTCCGCTAATTCAAGAAAGAAGACACAATGCCAATGACTTGGACAAAAAAAAAAAATGGAGTAAAAAATGGACTCCGACTCCACAACCCTGGAAAGTACAAGTCTTGCATTTACATTCCATTCCATTCAATCCCTCCTTGTAAAAATAAGTTCTTTAATCTCTAACCCGACCGGCGTAGAAACTAGAAATGCTCAATGTCTTCGCAGTCATAGTAATATTTTTAGCCTGTATTCTCTTGATAGTGACATCAGAGCAAACTAAATTTAGGGTGGTGACCGCCCCCGCAAAAACGGAAAAAAACATTGCAAGAAAATTGCTGAAAAGCTGAGACTGACCTATGACTAGTGCGGTGTAATGTGAACATGTCCTGTAATAGACTGGGCTCCCTCCCTGACATGTGACCCTCTCGTTGCAGGTAATTACTGTCACATATTATGGCGCCCGAAATAGAACAAGCTGAAAAAGTTGTGCAACTTTCCAGCCATTGCAAAACATCTACATAATTCATTAGACAGGAGACATCTTGGTTTCAGTTTGGAAACAGACAAGCGAGTAAAATTCAGAAGAGTTACCGTAATATGGTGTTTGAATAGAAGTAGGGCAAGAAGAAGAGCTTTGTGTAAACCCCGGAGGATGAATTGAGTCATCGCTGGGAAGATGGAAATTGTATTCTGCTCGAGGATCAGAGGTCATTGTAGGAGAGAAACGTGGAAATAGGTAGCAGATGGAAATCCCAGAGGTGTTGCCATCTTCTGCAATATCGAGGCTTTAGTCGCTATTCACCACCTGGTCACATCCAACTTTGAAGATATTTTTGTCTACGGACCTTTTATACATTTGTGAGATTTCACACAGTCCCGCTTTAAACTACAGAGAGATAAAAGCTAAAGGTAAAACAGCGGGGTAAGCAAAATTACTAATCCCCGCCATTACAGTGACTGAAGGGAAGCTGGACCGGGCTTAACTCAATGTTCACATTACCTTAGTGGCCTCTGTTTGATGTATAAGCCAGAAAAAGCTCCCAACAGTGGGGTCCAACAACTGTAGCCTCCCCGTGTTACAAATGTGCTCCTGATGTATTTATGGACAGATCTCCCTAGTGATAGGCAGTGAACAGCAAAGTTGCTAGAAGAGACACACCTAGTGGCAGGAACGTCAGAGAGATTTTTCAGGCATTCTTGTGCAGGGACAGTAATAAACTCCTATGGGGAATCTGACTGCTGACCCCGCACCTCTGCAACTGCACGGTTTCGTCCAGAATCTAATTTTGCAAGGATGTACAGGTATGTTCTAGTTAAAGGGTCCCCCTCGATAGACAACTGGCAAGAGATTAACAAGCGCCATTAAGTAACAAAATAAACTGATCGAAACACTTTCTGCCCTACCTGCAACACAGAGCACGTGCAGGCGGAATGATCTAATGGAGAGGTGGTATATGCCCACTGTCACCCGTAGTTATATATCTTGATAGTATTGTACTATCTTTTTAGGATCCGTTTCGAGGCTTTTTTCAGTAGCTGCTGTGACAAATGTAGTGGTTAGAAAACGAACAGTATCTAGGCCAGTGCTTGTATCTCATATAAACCAATGTTGGTTTTGTTTTAGAAACTGTGCACTGATACAGCTGAAGATTACAATATGTTCACAGCTGCTGCTTGGTAACCGCAACACAGAGGCGGCCATGGCGTCACGTAGTGACCGGACCACAAGTGACAGTATTAGTCTTGGTGCAAAATGCAATTCTATAATGCCTGTGATGCAGAGTCCAGGGTCATTGATACTATTCCATTACTGGAGTGATGACCAATGTCAATGTGTCATAGGATGAGTAGCAACAAGTATCAGCTATATACGGTACTATGTAACACTTGGAGGGAAGTGCAAATTACATTGTGCACTAGATATCCCAGCTGTCACTGCTCCTTTTCCTAACACAATGGGCAATTGTGCACCATGTGTCCTGCACAGGACAGTCAGAGATTTGCAGAAGTTCACTTATGTTCTGGACTAATAGAGTGGGACTTACAAAACCCAGTTCTAAAATAGGCAGACCCACATGGTTAGGGAGGTTCTGGAATACACTAGCTCTGCCCCTGGCATATGCATTACACAGTACAGTATACGGAGCCTTCTGGTTTGGCTCCATACAATGTATAGTTCCTGCACCCAAGGGCTCCCGGGAATGGCTGATCACTGAAGGGGCTTTGGAATCCTAGTAAATCAGTATGCATCCCCCCATAACCCAAAACAGGGATGAGATGTGGTATGAACACACCCTTATAGAGTCCTTTACCCCTCAAAGGACATAAAAGTTTATATAACTGGCAAATAGGTTTTGTCACAAAAGACATATAGGACATATATGTTATGTCTGATTGATGGGACTCCCACATCTTGGACCTCACATGTAAGGGGAATGGAATTCCCTGACATCAGACCCCCTTGTTGAGGGCGTTTCTGCACCTTCTGTAGGGTAAAATACCAAAAGTCAGGGCGGCATAGTGGCTCAGTGGTTAGCACGTAAGCCTTGCAGCACTGGAGTCCTCGGTTCAAATCCTGCCAAGGACAACCTCTGCAAGAAGTTTGCATGTTCTCCCCGTGTTTGCGTGGATTCCAAAGTCACAGACTCCGCAGTTTTTAAAGCTAAAACCAGGTATGGATCAAAGAGGTAGAGAAGTTCAGAGGACGAATGTTATTGCTCCCCTTATTTTAATCCACTCCTGGTTTTGGCTTCAAAAAATTGCACTTGAAAATTCCCTGTGAAGACGAAAAAGCCCAAAATCTAAGAGTATAAATGAAAAGGTTTAAAAATAAGCGACGTGATGAAATCTGTCACCAGAAATGAGGATTTTCTGAATCCACACAATATAATCACTACCTGTCTATCATATTAACAATGTCTTTAAAAATGTTTTTTTTTTAGATTTTACCGGCTTTGACTCCTCCCTTATATTGACATGTACGGAAATCTTAGCAGAATTTTAATATGAAAAAAAAGCAGATTATTTTTTTTTTTACAATGCATGTTAAGAAAAACATTAAACCTAAGCAAAAATACCTCTACCAAGTTTGTTCTTGACATCATTTAATAGTCGCTGTTCCATTGATTCTGGCATAGTTGATATTTTTTCTCTAGCCCCCACCATTCCTGAGCAATAGCTGTGGTTGGTTTTGGTGCCCGATGTGCTCTTTAGGCTCTGCACTGTCAGGGGGCGGAGTCAGGCAGACAAGGGGCGTGATCTCTGACACTAGCTGCCTCTGATTGGAGATCTCAATCACACCCCCTTTCTTGCTTCTGGCTGACTCCACCCAGCTCAGTGCAGAGCCTAAGCAGTCTATAAGGCACCAAAATTATTCTGATTGTTCGAGAAGTGTAAGGACTAGAGACAAAATTCCAACTGCACTGGAATCAGTAGAGCAGCGCCTATTAACAGATGCACTGGAGGTGGTGAAGGTTCTGTACGTAGTTATTCTTCTATGAAATGGGTCGGCTGTCTATTGCTCCCCAAGTATTATAAATTCACATCTATTAGGGTCCGACTAGACTTCCTGGTCAAGACATGGTGCAGACCAAATGTAAGCAATCAGTTTCTAATGAATTAATGAAATACTGTGGCAGCTGGCATGAGTGCTTAGTTTCCGTCTGCGCTGCTGACACTTCATGGCCTTTTCTCGTCTATGATGTGAATCCACCTTATCATGACAAATGCATTACTGGATAGGAAGGGATCTATAATTTTATACAGCTGAAGGTTGCAGACCATAATCCAAAATTTCCTATAAATACGACATGATATGATGTATATAAGCATCAACTAAAAAGAGCAAAGGCATTATACATGTAAAAGCTATGACATAAGAAATCAATAACCTTACTCGGGAACCGTTGCATTCTGCCTGGAATCAGGATCACGTCAACGTCTGGAGAATCCTCATGTAAATAGCAACCACTGTAATAACTTACAGTATTAAGAACGCGGCCAGTGTTTGCCTTAAAGAGGACCTTTCACCACCTCCACCTTCTCATTCAGACGCTGACGCTGGATAGTACGGGGTGACACTGTTGCCCCCTCGGACTGCAGGGCAGCTTGGACTTGTTTGGATGTTAGTCGAGGTTCTTTATCCGCCATTCGCACAATCTTGCGGTGAAATCTCTCGTCAATGTTTCTTTTGCGTCCACATCTAGGGAGGTTAGCCACAGGGCCATGGGCTTTACACTTCTTACTGACACTGCGCACGGTAGACACAGGAACATTCAGGGCTTTGGAGATGGACTTGTAGCCTTGAGATTGCTCAGGCTTCCTCATAATTTTGCTTCTCAAGTCCTCAGACAGTTCTTTGGTCTTCTTTCTTTTCTCCATGCTCAATGTGGTCACACAAGGACACAGGACAGAGGTGGAGTCAACTTTAATACTGTGTGCAGGGGCTACTATGGGGCATAATACTGTGTGCAGGGGTCACTATGGGGCATAATACTGTGTGCTGGGGCCACTATGGGGCATAATACTGTGTGCAGGGGCCACTATGGGGCATAATACTGTGAGCAGGAGCCAATATGGGGCATAATACTGTGTGCAGGGGCCACTATGCTGCATAATACTATGTGCAGGGGTCACTATGGGACATAATACTGTGTGCAGGGGCCACTATGGGACATAATACTGTGTGCAGGGGACACTATGGGACATAATACTGTGTGCAGGGGCCACTATGGGACATAATACTGTGTGCAGGGGCCACAATGGGGTATAATACTGTGTGCAGGGGTCACTATGGGACATAATACTGTGTGCAGGGGCCACTATGGGACATAATACTGTGTGCAGGGGACACTATGGGACATAATACTGTGTGCAGGGGCCACTATGGGACATAATACTGTGTGCAGGGGCCACTATGGGACATAATACTGTGTGCAGGGGACACTATGGGACATAATACTGTGTGCAGGGGCCACTATGGGACATAATACTGTGTGCAGGGGCCAGTATGGGACATAATACTGTGTGCAGGGGCCACTATGGGACATAATACTGTGTGCAGGGGCCACTATGGAACATAATACTGTGTGCAGGGGCCACTATGGGACATAATACTGTGTGCAGGGACCACTACGGGGTATAATACTGTGTGCAGGGGCCACTATGGGACATAATACTGTGTGCAGGGGCCACTATGGGGACATAATACTGTGTGCAGGGGCCACTATGGGGTATAATACTGTGTGCAGGGGCCACTATGGGACATAATACTGTGTGCAGGGGCCACTATGGAACATAATACTGTGTGCAGGGGCCACTATGGGACATAATACTGTGTGCAGGGACCACTACGGGGTATAATACTGTGTGCAGGGGCCACTATGGGACATAATACTGTGTGCAGGGGCCACTATGGGGGATAATACTGTGTACAGGGGCCACTATGGGGGATAATACTGTGTGCAGGGGACACTATGGGGGATAATAGTGGGTGCAGGGGCCACTATGGGGCATAATATTTGGTGCAGGGGCCACTATGGGGACATAATACTGTGTACAGGGGCCACTATGGGGTATAATACTGTGTGCAGGGGCCACTATAGGGCATAATATTGGGTGTAGGGGCCAGGAAGAATGCAATGATTTAAATGAGAACAGCCACTTGATGCATCTATACAGTATAATAATAAATTGGGTAGTTTGTGACGTTATCTCTCTAGTTCATGATATCAATGCATAGGCTAGTTGAGACGTTGTACTGCGCCATGCACTGGTTATGCAGGGAGTTCACCAGGAGATTTACCTGCTCCAGTGTGGGCCAGTTTAAGGCTACACAACCCCTGGGACTTACCCTTGGATTTACGCGCTCTTCTGTGGGCTAGTCCAAACTTGCCATAAGGCCATCATTATAGATGAGCTCACCCCATTCACTTACTGGGAAATTTATCTAGAACTAAAAGTGAAGCCCTGGCGTGAGGACCTGTGAGGACCCGGCAGTGACAATGCAGGCCCTTTGCTGATTTTGCAATAAATATTATTTCAACTTAAAAAAACGGAGCGGTCCTCAGCCGGCGATCACACTTCCGAATAATTCCGGTTATTTCCACGATATAAAATAACAGCAAGTTTGTTTTTCCAACTCTCACTAGCTGTATTCTGGCACGATTCCTATTAGTCGCATTGTCGGCTGTTCTATAGTGATTTTTATTCTGATTTTACAATAACATCACCATTATGGGAATATATATTCTACATTTTCAAGAACGTGAACTGGACCCTGACATCTAGGCTGATACTAATGCTGTGCAATAGAAAGAACGGCCTTCAATAGAAAGTCCTGAGAATATCCCCCCCTGTGCCTGCGCAAAAATCAGAGGCACACAAAGATTCAGCAGGGGCTCACAGAATACTACAGTATGTACAGCTCATTCAGGCATCAACCCCTCTGTTAGTAGGGCTGTCAAGTACGACAAAAAAGTTGTTTTTTTTTTAGGAACAGCGCCACTCTTATCTACAGGCTGTATGTAGTACTGCAGCTCATCATTAGTCAATGCAACGTCTGCAAAATATCTGTGCCAGATAACTAAGGGTGCATTTACATGGAGGAAAATGGTGCTGAATTTGGTGAGGAATTTGCGTCAGATTCAGCACTGCACTGACTTCAATGGGTTCCTTTTTCTGCTGCACGTCATTACATACCGTATATGCTTTCCAATAAGATCTATGAGGGATAACGTTACACGCGGACATACGTGACGACGCCATTGATAGTCTCTGCGCTCTCCAATCCAACCTGATATTTGAGTAAGAGGTTACTGGAAATACTAAGCTTTTTTTTTTTTACACACAGGCAACAGGAAAAAGTTGTCTCCGTGAATAGGCAGCTATGTTTGGCGAACGTAAGCGGTATTTTACATTGCAAATATCTCTATTAGGCAAGAGCAGAAGCCTAAGACAATAGGCAGGCTGTATTCTCAGGTCAGAGCTGCAGAGTTGATGTCCTTTCTAAACATTACGTGTCTTTCGTGGATCTGGATTAGCATAAATATTCCCGCACTTGCCAGCGCGCCAGCTTAGATCACCAGACAGGGTTTATATACAGCCATCTACTGTGTTACTCTCAATATACAGTGTCAGCGGAGGAAGATATAATACGGCATTAAATAAACGCTTCCTATCTACTTTACATGGAGTTCTCCTGCGCAGAGCGAATGGAAAAGTTTCGTTACCGAGGTTTGGCTAATGGATTCTGGCCGGACAATTTTAAGAAGAATATTAAAATTCAATAAATGGAAACGACTGTTTGTTATACTTCTTTGGCCTTATGCTACAGTAGTCCTCGGCAGTGCCACACTAGCCCACCAGAGCACCAGGGGATCCTCCGATGAGCCCTAGCTTTAACACAATGGTGGTCCAGTAGAAAACACCAAAATTTGAAGGGCGCTTTGCAGTGACGTAACGATCATGGTCACAAGGGGGTGCGACCACGACTGAGCCACCATGCTAGCCGTCGGGGAAAGCCCGGTTCCCCAACCACTATACATATTGTTAATGGAAAGGGACCTGGAATATCGCCGAGCCCCTTCTCAATAGATGCCAGGCCAGGGGAGGCGACTAAAAATGAGAAATATTTATACTCACCTCTCCTGGACTTCTGATGATCCTGGCATCCTTTCCAGGGCTCTTTTGGACATGGGGGATGTTGACGACATAATGACTCAGCGCGCCCCACAAACCGAAAAGGCCCAATCACAGGCCCCAGTAGTGACGTCTGAGGCACGTTAGCCAAGTCATAGTCATAAGAGGAACAAAGAAGATGTTGAAGAGGGCCAGACGAAGGGAGAGGAGAGGTGAGGCCCACTGAGCATGTGTTTGTTATTTTTAATCACTTCCCCTGGCCCTCTACCTATGATACTCTGGGGTCTCAGGGCCAAAACTCACAAATATTCATTGAATTTCATGGGGTTCCCCTGAAGCGGCTCTAGGGGAGCATTTTATCCTATGTGCAACCACCGAGGGAGCATATAGAACTGTGTGTGGGCCAACGTGGAGCATATTATACTTTATGGGCACCACTGTGGAGCATAATGACTTCATGTCACTCGGTGTGCCCATGTGACCCCTGAGGCCAGTCACAGGTCTCAGTGGTGACCTCAGACACATGACATCACTGAGGAGGCGGAGCGAGAGCACCCAACCCTCTATGTCTGGGTCAGTGAAAAACGGATGACACATGGATGCCATTATATTTTGACTTGACCCATGCTACTTCCATTTTCTTTTTTGTGCAGACGCATGGACCCTGAAAAAAAAACCGGATATCTGAATGAACACACTGAAAAGAATGGCTACGTATTCTCAGCATATGTACGTGAAATACAGTTGTGTGAATAAAGTCTAATGGAGACTAGGCCAGTGAAGACCCACTACAGTAATTTTCTGCACCAGAAGATGATTTCGCTGCTGGACTATCATAACTGGATCTTAAAAATTCCTGATTCTCCTCTCCATAAACGTCTGAGAAGGATGAGTGCTTTCCTTTGATATTTCGCACTGTGTGGCTTGCCGTTCTCCGTGCAGGCGCTCGCAGCATTCCCATGCTCATTACTAGCATCACAAGAATACGTTTTTGCCCGGCAGCCATTTCCCTTTCAGTGTCGGGCCCTGGCAGGGCCATTAGTACTATTATCTTTAGAAATAAATCACAGCTTATCTTTTGTAGTAAAAGTCCTTGTGTTGGTGCTTGCAATTCAATCAGCCAACAAGGGGTTATCTTTGTGATGGCTGCCAGAATATGATGACATGACGTAAGCACTAGGAGGGGGCGCAGCCTGGACGGGCGAGCTGGGTCAGTCACTCAGTACAAATTATATGAACACTAGGCTGGGTTTTATTTCATTTGCAAAAGGTGAAATTTGCAAACATGCTCTTGTAAAGAGGTCAGACTGAGGATTAGCGGCCCTTGTATAGTGCAATGGGCTTGGTACCCCACTCTAGGACAACATAGTGATAGCACAGGGGTGCTTCCACCTTCCAGGTCTACAGACACCATGTTCGAGACCTGCAGCACATGTCCAGGGGCCCCAAGTTGAAGATGTACTATGTCAGGTCGCCACAGGGGATGGTAGCTTAAGAGGAGCGGCCTGGGCCCAGTAACCTGGGAAGGGTAGTGTCCTGCTGGGTGGAAATTATCCAGGGGTGAATGTAGGCTACGACCGCCATCTTAACAAAGACTGCTTCCAAAGATGAAGAGGAGCTGAAGGGGCTGTCACCATGCTAGTTGTGGAATGATCCTAAGGGGGACCCTTACTGGGTGCCCTGGAAATCTGGTGGAGGGGAAGCTAAGACATCACAACTGGCCATACGCTGGAAGATGCAGGTGCAGAGAGGCTGTCGGTCTCCAGTGCCTTCATCAGGAAGTAAAGTCAAGTCCCAGGAGGGCTGAGTCGCCTAATGGTCAGAGGTGGTGGCCCCACTTGAAGGGTTGCCTGGAGTGGAGACAACACTGGTGCGTAAAGCTGACACTATGGAAGAAGTGGGGGAGGTAGAACTCCTCATTCAGGCCAAGCTGGGTCACAGTGCAAGTAGAGACTTTGCAGACAAGAAGAAAAGAACTTTGCGGTTAAGCCATTACAGAGATCTATGCATTCAAGTCCTGAAGTCAGACTCCCAAGGCCACAGTTTTCGGCTCTAGTTAAAGTTCATGTTATTAACATTTTGTTTAATATTCATAGGACTGAATAAAAGGTCCATGTTGTGGTAAGATACCTGCTATACCGTGCCCTATGTATGATCTGTGCTGTAGTAGAGGAGCAGTGTGGGTTATGATAGCACCCTGTAGGAAGCTAGGTGGCAGCCCCTAACCCAGGCTTGGAACCAGTTGGTACTTTGTCACTTCCCATGTCCATCCAATACACAATAAAGGGATAGAAGCAGAAAGCTGCGTCCCCTGTATAGTGTCCAGGCGCAGTGACTGCAGTTCGGCTCATAATGACATCAATGAGCGCTGAGCTGCAGTAACGGCACCTCGCTGCAAAACAAGGGACAGTTTTCCAAGCTTGGTACAACTGATGATTGCGGGGCTGACTGTTGGCTCCCAGGGCCTATCCTCAGGGTAAAAACTTTAACCTTTGACAACCCCTTTAAGGCCAAAGACTTGATGCCATCCCTTAACCCTTTGGGTCATGTGGAAAAACCTCAACATATCAATACTTCTTGTGTAATCCTGGTAATAGCTCTGCTGGTGAAGGACATTTCCTCGGCGAAGACTTTCATTCCTTTGGCGAGAAAAATAAAAATGGGTTCTCTCCTGAGACCGTAATACTAAGTATGCTACCTATCCTAGTCTTTGGAAAACCTTGGAACCCTTGCTACCTCTGAGGGCCTTCCATTAAGGGATGTCACTTTCTTTGTTTCTGCTGGTTATCCATAGTAATACTGAGCAGGACTACACATCTTCAATCTATCAGAGCAGTATTAGATTGAGGTATATCTTCCATTATACTGCATTTCGTAAATGGTTAGTACATGTGACTATAAGAAACGTTGTAATATAACTTACTAAAGAAATCTGTTTCCTTCTCCACTCCTTCTCATCTTCGCTCAGACTGTTGCAGAATCTGTCTCCTGCCTCACAGAGGTCTATGGAGAGGGAGAGGGGAGGAGGTAGCTGCTGCTGACTAGTTCAATGATGTATTGACTCCTTCTGTGCTGTGATTGAGTCTTATCTTGAAGATACAGCAGAAGAGCTCTTTTATTCACACTGTAGGAGGTGTCTTTTCCAGCCACCTCCCCCTCTCTGTAGACTACTATGTAAAAAGCAACTAAGCCTGAGAAGTGAACTAAACATATATTTTTAATAGGATATATTGGAAAGTTTCTTATATACGCCCATATAATTCATTTAGAGGGTGCAGTCGCTCCGGGGCCCATAAGCACTGGCATCAGTATTGAGATTGCAGCTTCCATCTGGCCCATATGCCAAGGAGACCCCCAGATTCCCCGACCACACTAAGGTGGATTAAACTCCTTAGCACCCGTAACCATCACTATCAAGAATTCACTGTCGGGATGAGGTAGGGGGCCCGGACATAAGATTGCACCGGGGCCCACAAGACTTTAGGTGTTCTATTAATGAAAGCTATATAACATATGTAAGGCTTGTACAGCAAAGAACTGCTCTGACATTTAACAAAAGTAAGACTCTCATCTACTATTGTGAGACATTTAGGATTCCTTTGAGCTATAAGAAAGCATGGCATAGCATTTCGCCTATGGAACAATAGCAGCCAGATCCTCATTTCTTCGTGTTACTAATGTTTCGCACACACATTGGAACACATTAAAAATTAAACTAAAGCAGAAAAGATAAAATCCTGCTTATCCGTGACATGGGCCTGATTCATCACTTCTGCTCTGAGATGTCCTGACAGACTAATGGTATAAGTGACTTTGTGGGCTACTGAGGTTATAGAAGAGCTCCAGATTGGAAACTCAATTTAGGAAAATATAGGGAAGTATTTAAAGGGGTTGTGCCGTTATGGACACTTATCCCATAAATGCCCAATCGCTAGTTACCCCCTCAAGCGATCAGGAGGACTGGGGACTAAAAGTCCCCCTAAAGCCTCTTTGCGAATGGTGCACTGGTATGGCTGGCGCTCCATTCACTTCTTTAGGGCTACACTCTGCCAGAGATTACAGTCCAGACAGCATCATATCAATGAATAGAATGTCGGATACAGCAGTGCACCATTCCCAAGGGAAGACTTTTAGGCCCTTGTCAGGACCGCCGCAGCTTCTGAGCAAGGATCCATTGGATCTACACGTCAGTAGTCTTTGTGTCTGAACCCACAGCAGCGGAAAGCACAAGCCTGCGATGAAATTCTTCGTCATACCACCACCAAGCTACACCTCCGTGCAGATTGTGGGTGGTAAAAATGGTGTCAAGATAAACCAGTAACACAGGACCCTTGGCCAGGCCATGAGAACAAGTAACGTACTGAAGCCAGTTCCCAAATATCTTGGTGACCCGAGACTTCTTATCTACCCCTTGCTCAAAAACCCATTCCTTATCGATGGTGACCTGGTCAACAGAGACCAAGGACCACATGTCGACATGTTCCCAATAGACTATTTTCTCCCGAACATCAGACGACAAGTGGACACCTAACGGCACCACACCACAAAACACGGACTCCCGAAACGTTAAACTAAATGAATCAGCCACACCAATTGACGCAGTGTAACCTGTGAGCTATACTGCCCACTTTCACCATATAGTTTTATTGACAACTTTTTGTAACAGGAAAGCTAAATCCTGGGAACCCTCTTGTGTATGTATCTGCATCTGACTGCTGGCCTGATCTGTCCTGCCCTCTGCAAGCAGATCTGGAAGGTCCACAGCTGAGTGGAGGTGCAAGGCAAACAAGGAGAACCCTGCAGCAGTCTGTGTAGAGGAAAACAGATGTGAGGGGGCAGACAAGGTTTCTGTAGGTAAGCTTTCTCCCAGCACTTGTTTCCCATCACCAGCACTAAATAGAAGCGGAGGTAAGCCAGAATGGAGGAGGCCAAAGGGAGAACCGTCCTGTGGACTGTCAGGGCTCTCTGAACCTGCAGCCTGAATGCAGAATCTAGCACACTGAGCACAGACTTTTCTAAGGAGCTGCACTCACACCCCCCTCCCCTTCCTGAGCTGCTGTCTGCAATACACGTGCAAGGAGCACACTCAGCCTTTGCACCCTGCTAACTGCCTTCCTACATGCTGCATTCCTGCTATAGTGCTCTGTGGTGCAAGGGTGCCATGGTGCCCAGAAGTACTTTTTCCCTAAAACTTGCCAAAGTAACGGATGCCCCAGCCTCTTTCCTACCCTGTCAGAGCAGGCAGTCGCTGACACCATTGCACTCCATCCTACAATACCATGGGACTTACAGACCTTGTGGCACCCAGACTCCTGCAGCTGCAGAAACAGAGCCCTGCAAGGGGACAGCGGGCCCTATCTGCACCCTCTTTATTATTATTGGACCTGGGAGAGGGGCTGCACCTGAGCCTTGTAGGGGACGGCTGCGTCTCTGCGGCCTGGTAACTCCAGCTGGAGCCAACGATGACCCTGAACCACCAGCCAGGACCTCCTGCAACCATCCCAGGTCATCCTGTGAGATCCTGGCCAGGATTCGCTTCTGCAAAGGGATCACAGAGGCAAAGATGCAGTTTCTTCACCAGATCTGTCAGGTAAGAAGAGATGTTATTTCCCGCCCCCAGAATTTAGAACTCCTTGGCCCCTCCTCCTGGGAGAATCAGAAAGCTGAACTCGGATCCTTGCATTGTTAACCCTTAGCTAAGCCCTGTGGTCAGCAGCCATGTCCTGATGCATTGTATGGCCGTGCAGGCAGTCGCGGTGGCCGCTGACAATGTGATGCCGCCGCCCGTGTCCTGCTCTGAGCTGAGCTGTGCGTGCACTGACAGAGGCGGCAGCAGCAGCAGCAGCATCCGCAGCAGGAGCTCTGACGTCACCGCCGTGGCTCCGGGGCGGCACTGCGGCCAGAGGCGGCTGACAAAGGGACGGAGAGCGGAGCGACGGGAGCAGCGGCGAGAAGGTAAAGCCGGAGGGGGGACCGGGAGAGGGGGCGGGAGAGGGACAACGTGACCCGAATAGACACCGAGCCATGTAAACAGTGTATGTGAGGCAGAGCCCCGGCCACCACCACAGGGCTGAGCACCGTAATGGCAGACATGGATGACAGCGACCTGGAGAGGAGGAGACCCTGCACCGGCAATGCAAAACTGCAAAATAATAGATTACATAATAATAATAATAATAGAGGGAGAGACCTGCACATAATACACCCGGACAGGGAGAAGGTGCTCACCGGCTACAAACACTGTATATTATATGGTCTATGTACTACCAGCTGTATATTATATGGTGTATATACTAAGACTCAGCTGTATATTATATGGCCTATGTAGTAAGACATGGCGTATATACTAAGACTTGTCTATATATAATATGGTGTATATATGAAGACTTGGCTGTATATTATATGATGTGTATACTAAGTGTCGGCTGTATATTATATGACCTATGTAATAAGACACGGCGTATATACTAAGACTCGTCTATATATTGTATGTACTAAGACTTGGCTATATATAATATGGCATATATATGAAGACTTGGCTGTATATTATATGATGTATGTACTAAGTGTCGGCTGTATATTATATGGCCTATGTAATAAGACATGGCGCATATACTAAGACTCATGTATATATTGTATGTACTAACACTTGGCTATATATAATATGCTGTAATATAGCAAGACTTAGCTATATATTATACGGCGGATGTACTAAGACTCAGCTATACAGTATATTATACGGCGGATGTACTAGGACTTGGCTTTATATTATATGGCGCATGTAGTAAGACTATTGCTAGTACCTGGCCTGGCGCTTCTGCCCCTCACGTAGCTGGCATATACTGATAACAGGTTCAAGAAAACTGGAAGATGCTGCAGATCTGTAATGATGTCTAATGAAGTATCCAGTATTAATGATCAGATGAGCTCCGTCTATATCCTGCCCCACAGTGTATATACCCGGCGCACTTCTATACCTCACACTCTTGTAGCGCACAATTTTATTTCTGTTAAGCAATGCTGCTAATTCTGCCCAGTTCCCATTGTGCACCCGCACAGTAACCTGTGACCCAGACATTATGTCTTTTTAGTGATGCCCATTAAGTTCTCCCCACAGTTTTTACCACTTTTGTGTCACCTCATACAGTATAATGTCCCCTATGTATCACCTCACGCAGTAAAATGTCCCCTATGTGTAACCTCGTACAGTATAATGTCCCCTATGTGGCACCTCGTACAGTATAAAGTCCCCTATGTGTAACCTCGTACAGTATAATGTCCCCATGTGTCACCTCGTACAGTATAATGTCCCCATGTGTCACCTCGTACAGTATAATGTCCCCATGTGTCACCTCAGGCAGTATAATGTCCCCTATGTGTCACCTCAGGCAGTATAATGTCCCCTATGTGTCACCTCAGGCAGTATAATGTCCCCTATGTGTCACCTCAGGCAGTATAATGTCCCCTATGTGTCACCTCGTACAGTATAATGTCCTCTATGTGTCACCTCGTACAGTATAATGTCCCCATGTGTCACCTCATACAGTATAATGTCCCCATGTGTCACCTCGTACAGTATAATGTCCCCTATGTGTCACCTCGTACAGTATAATGTCCCCATGTGTCACCTCGTACAGTATAATGTCCCCTATGTGTCACCTCATACAGTATAATGTCCCCTATGTGTCACCTCACACAGTATAATGTCCCCATGTGTCACCTCGTACAGTATAATGTCCCCTATGTGTCACCTTACACAGTATAATGTCCCCATGTGTCACCTCGTACAGTATAATGTCCCCTATGTGTCACCTCACACAGTATAATGTCCCCATGTGTCACCTCGTACAGTATAATGTCCCCTGTGTCACCTCACGCAGTATAATGTCCCCTATGTGTCACCTCGTACAGTATAATGTCCCCTATGTGTCACCTCACACAGTATAATGTCCCCATGTGTCACCTCGTACAGTATAATGTCCCCTGTGTCACCTCATACAGTATAATGTCCCCTATGTGTCACCTCGTACAGTATAATGTCCCCTATCTGTCACCTCACACAGTATAATGTCCCCTGTGTGTCACCTCACACAGTATAATGTCCCCTGTGTGTCACCTCGTACAGTATAATGTCCCCATGTGTCACCTCACACAGTATAATGTCCCCTATGTGTCACCTCGTACAGTATAATGTCCCCATGTGTCACCTCAGGCAGTATAATGTCCCCTATGTGTCACCTCAGGCAGTATAATGTCCCCTATGTGTCACCTCAGGCAGTATAATGTCCCCTATGTGTCACCTCGTACAGTATAATGTCCTCTATGTGTCACCTCGTACAGTATAATGTCCCCATGTGTCACCTCATACAGTATAATGTCCCCATGTGTCACCTCGTACAGTATAATGTCCCCTATGTGTCACCTCACACAGTATAATGTCCCCATGTGTCACCTCGTACAGTATAATGTCCCCTATGTGTCACCTCATACAGTATAATGTCCCCTATGTGTCACCTCACACAGTATAATGTCCCCATGTGTCACCTCGTACAGTATAATGTCCCCTATGTGTCACCTCACACAGTATAATGTCCCCATGTGTCACCTCGTACAGTATAATGTCCCCTATGTGTCACCTCACACAGTATAATGTCCCCATGTGTCACCTCGTACAGTATAATGTCCCCTGTGTCACCTCACGCAGTATAATGTCCCCTATGTGTCACCTCGTACAGTATAATGTCCCCTATGTGTCACCTCACACAGTATAATGTCCCCATGTGTCACCTCGTACAGTATAATGTCCCCTGTGTCACCTCATACAGTATAATGTCCCCTATGTGTCACCTCGTACAGTATAATGTCCCCTATCTGTCACCTCACACAGTATAATGTCCCCTGTGTGTCACCTCGTACAGTATAATGTCCCCATGTGTCACCTCACACAGTATAATGTCCCCTATGTGTCACCTCGTACAGTATAATGTCCCCATGTGTCACCTCAGGCAGTATAATGTCCCCTATGTGTCACCTCGTACAGTATAATGTCCCCTATGTGTCACCTCACACAGTATAATGTCCCCATGTGTCACCTCGTACAGTATAATGTCCCCTGTGTCACCTCACGCAGTATAATGTCCCCTATGTGTCACCTCGTACAGTATAATGTCCCCTATGTGTCACCTCACACAGTATAATGTCCCCATGTGTCACCTTGTACAGTATAATGTCCCCTGTGTCACCTCATACAGTATAATGTCCCCATGTGTCACCTCGTACAGTATAATGTCCCCTATCTGTCACCTCACACAGTATAATGTCCCCTGTGTGTCACCTCGTACAGTATAATGTCCCCATGTGTCACCTCACGCAGTATAATGTCCCCTATGTGTCACCTCGTACAGTATAATGTCCCCTATGTGTCACCTCGTACAGTATAATGTCCCCTATGTGTCACCTCGTACAGTATAATGTCCCCATGTGTCACCTCGTACAGTATAATGTCCCCTGTGTCACCTCATACAGTATAATGTCCCCTATGTGTCACCTCACGCAGTATAATGTCCCCTATGTGTCACCTCATGCAGTATAATGTCCCCTGTGTCACCTCACACAGTATAATGTCCCCATGTGTCACCTCACGCAGTATAATGTCCCCTATGTGTCACCTCACGCAGTATAATGTCCCCTATGTGTCACCTCGTACAGTATAATGTCCCCTATGTGTCACCTCACACAGTATAATGTCCCCATGTGTCACCTCGTACAGTATAATGTCCCCTGTGTCACCTCATACAGTATAATGTCCCCTATGTGTCACCTCACGCAGTATAATGTCCCCTATGTGTCACCTCACGCAGTATAATGTCCCCTATGTGTCACCTCACGCAGTATAATGTCCCCTATGTGTCACCTCATACAGTATAATGTCCCCTGTGTCACCTCACGCAGTATAATGTCCTCTGTGTCACCTCGTACAGTATAATGTCCCCTGTGTCACCTCACGCAGTATAATGTCCTCTATGTGTCACCTCGTACAGTATAATGTCCCCATGTGTCACCTCACGCAGTATAATGTCCCCATGTGTCACCTCGTACAGTATAATGTCCCCTGTGTCACCTCATACAGTATAATGTCCCCTATGTGTCACCTCACGCAGTATAATGTCCCCTATGTGTCACCTCACGCAGTATAATGTCCCCTATGTGTCACCTCACGCAGTATAATGTCCCCTATGTGTCACCTCATACAGTATAATGTCCCCTGTGTCACCTCACGCAGTATAATGTCCTCTATGTGTCACCTCGTACAGTATAATGTCCCCTATGTGTCACCTCACACAGTACAAGATCCAGGTTAGTCACAGCGTGGCTCAGGGTCCACATGACGCTTCACGCTGATCTCTTACTACAGGGGTAGGCACAGGGACAAATCACCATGTTCAGGTGACTGTAGGTTGGCAACTGACGTTCAAGTGTCTGTTGGAAGAGGAGAGGGCAGGTTAGTACCATGATATGGGGCGCTGTATTATAAGGGGCTGCACCAGTGCTCCGATTTCCACTGCTGCAGCCTGTGCCTTGGTCCCTGGACCCCCTTCGCCCCGCATTGACATCATTGCTCCCCCTCATGATACTGGTGAGGCTTCTGACCGTGACCAAGACATGACTTGCAACACAACGGACTGCGGTGGCCGACACCAGAGCGTCAGGAAAAGGTAAGTAGTCCAGGCTTGGCCCTTCTGGAGTTTGCCAAAATCCTTGACAATCCCTATAAGGTCAGGGCTCCGCAGTGTTTTAATTGGAATTGCACGTTTCATGGCATGTTAGCCTGGGGAATGCGTGTCGTTGTATGTGGACATGTGATGTGTCCGCGGTTTGGAGAATCTACCACTATACAATAGAATACAAGGCCTTTCCCATAGGGGTCATAAATAGTCTGCAAGGAGAAGAGAATTGCACCCGAATTCACGAGAGGAAGCCGCTTCATAAAAGTCAGACGTAGATGAAGGCAAACGCGGGGCGAGCGCAGGAAACGTCTAATACGATCATTCTTTCTAGACACTTTGTCTCTAGGGCTGTTCGCTGTTTGTGCGCAGGAAAAACATATTTCACATTAATCTGGGGGAGAAGCGCCTTGTTATGTGGCCGCCGAGTCTGTAGGCCCCGCCGATGCCTACGGAGGAGTCGCATAGTTCTTATGGATAAGTAGATGGAGTCAAAGAACAGATCGGGACTGTGGAAATTAAACGACATCATGTTTATCTGCAAAACCAGGACACCTGATTTGGGGTCGGAGTACCCCTTTAGACATCGTATTGCAGCTCACATTGCAAGAAGCTTCTGTATGAAAAGCCTCATCTTTCTGGTCAGTATCCTTCTATCCTTCCTCGGTTCAGTTCAGGTCTCCGGCTCCGATTCTTGGCCCACTGCCCACTTTTTCTTATTAATAACGCTCCTCTATATTACTTTTTGGTTATCTTTAATGAAATACATTATTTTCACAGACAGGATGAATATGATCTAGGACACTGAGTTATAAAGGGACGGTGAATACGTAATAATTAAAGGCAATTAGTTATTATTTAGTAATATCGGTCCTACAGTAATACCGACCCGCAGAATACGGGGCCTCGGGGGTGGATTAATGTACTTGCGATTTTACAAGGTTTCATGGTGGGTGAAGCGGGGCAGAAATCTAGTTTTGTTGCTAATTTTAGGGTTACAATAACTTGCACCAGTGTAAGTTATACGACATCTAGACTAGTCGGCGCAGACTTGAGTTCAGCCGCACCTACATGCACAAGAATTATTGAGGGCCTCTTAGTAATTCTGGCAAATTAATTTATCTTCTTAATTTCCCCCTTGCTCTCCCATTACTCCATCCCTGATTCCCCCAGTACATCACAGACACCTTCCTCCCATTGTTAGACGGGGCCGAAAAGGAATCTCTGTCCTCCTGTGACAATGGATGGAAGCATCTGCTGCCCGATACAGCCAAAATAAGCAATCACAATGGTAATAGTTATCAATTTTGGGTTTACTTGTTAGGCAAATGTATCTGACAGCTTTACAACGTTATACTATGTATCAGTTATACTTATTTTACCACTAGCATCTACCCGCGACGTCATCTGCGGGCTGGTGGTGGCGCCGAGGTGCGTAGAATTGGTGTGTCGGTGGTGGAGATAATACGTTGTGCGCACAGATGGACCTGTATCAACCCTGAGGTGGGGTTTTCTCTCTGTCCCGCTACACCTCCAGTGGCCCCCGCCTTCCAACATGCCGAGGCTCCCCCATGTTACGGGCCCCTTGTACCGTTTTTTGGGTCCCCTTTCTTCTGCTGCAGTGGCATCTCTGCTCCCACTGCAACCCTTATTCAGTGCTCTCCCTCGTTTGCGTGCCCGGCCCCCCCTCCCTTGTACTGCCAAAGTGTGTCCGGCGCCCCATCCTCCCGCGCGCTACTCAGGGTCCTGCATGCCTTGCCCGCAGGCCCATACACGGTCAGCCCACCGTACCCGCACCCTACAGTCTCCCTGGGTTCCCCATGGCCCTACACACCTTGGCTGTGGTACGATGGGTGGCTCTTCTGCTGCCGCGTCTGTTTGGGAGGCAGGTAGCAGAGTCGCTGCCGATGTTGATACAGTATTTGGGCACCGCAGAGCAGGCGGCATGGCAGCGGCACTCTGGAGCCGCGAGTATCAGGCATGTTGGCCGGGTCGCACAGCGGAGACCAGCCCGCCCACAGACTGCCTCGGACATATCAGGGTGCGCCGCTTCTCCACCGGGCCGCCCAGAGCCTGCCACATACCAATCGGAGCACCACTGAAAGAGCTGTGATGACGTCAGCTCAGTTCCTGCAGCGGAGCCGGAGTGTCGTTTCACAGGTCGCGGTGGGGCTGTCCGGGGAGTGCACGGCTCGTGAAGTGGCCTATCTTTCCTTCCGGCTAAATATCTAGGTATGTGCGAAATCTGAGCAAAATCTGTTCTGGCGTTTGCCTGTGATAGTGGAACAAACATCCAAACCTAAAACCTTCACCTTTATAATATTAGTAGGATAGGATGCCGGGTATTCAGCAGTCTGCAGAGTCTTGTAAGACTTGACCATTTATTGCGCAGTGCTCTGAACCGGCCGTACATAGAATACTTTGCTTACTATAGTCATATGGTGACCCTCTTACTCCATATCCCCGGCCTCAGAGCCGCCCTCCCGGGTAATACTGGAATCTGGCCGTGCGTAGTCATGTTTATGGGATAGGACACTCGCTGTGTTGCGTCAGACATTACACACATCTCCAGGCAGCTGCTGACTCGGGTGTATAAGTATGTCACGTCACGTGTACGGTATTAGGATACAGCCTTGTAGTAATTCATATCAACATAGACATTCTTATTACCTTGTATAGTATCTGCTTAAAAGTGACCTCACACAGTGCAAGAACCCAAAACCATGGTCCAAAAGGCAACGCCTTATACCAGGAGTACTCCTATTATTTTAGTAAAGGTCCGACCTGAACAGTAGCTGAATATTTCCAGTATTTACATATGTTGAGACATGCCTTTAACCCCCAATATGCCCCAGTTGATCCCACCACCATTTGTACCCCCATACAATAAAGGGGCCCTCTTCTATGTAACATATGGTGATGAAGCCTCATTATTGTCCCCATACAGTATAATGCTCCCTTATGCTTGGTTCACATCTGCATTGGTATTCCATCCGGGGGAGTCTGCATGGTGACCCCCCCAAGTGGAAAACCAAACGCAATTGCAAGCAGTGTGCAGTAAAAGCACATGGATCCCCATAGACTATAATGGGGTCCGTGTGCTTGTCGCACGCTGCCCGCACGAATCATGATTGTGAACTACTTTCCTGTCTGCATGATCCCTGCAGAGATCTGGCAGCAAGCACACGGACCCCATTATAGTCTATGGGGTCCGTGTGCTTTTACGGCACAACGCTTGCAGTTGCGTCCTCCTGCGGACTCCCCCAGACGGAATACCAACGCAGATGTGAATGAGGCCTTACTTAATGTCCTACCAGATTATATTACCCCTCACAGTACAGTGACCCATCAGTGCCCCCACAAAGTATAACGCCCCTATTGCACCTCCATACGGTATGATGGCCACATAATGCCCCGTAGTGCCCAAATTCCTATTCAAAACAATCATTTGTAGTATTTCTGTAAAGAAACAACATACTGGCTGTAACCTGGATCGTACTGGCAGCTTTCATATTGGTAATGTGGCAGGGCGACCTGCCATTGTGTTGGGTTATCGGGAAACAATGTAGGCTGCTGTTTACCGAACAGACAGTGGGGTCAGGTCTCTGCAGGGTAAGGTCACTCTGCTTTGTGGTCATTCTGCAAAGGGCGCAAGTCACGGGATCTGTGATTTTTTATTTTTTCTTTACAAACTACGTTGCGCTTCCTTTTACATATAGCAATGTAATCCAGATTTGTAACAAAATTCATCATTGATAAAAGCGGTTCCCTCCATTGGAGACCCTGGTTCCCCTGTTCTGTGTTGCCCCTGATGCAAAACACTTATGTGCGAATAAATACTTGCAGAATTGATAGAAGCAAACCAGCGGCGATATACAGTACGCTCTACGTAAACCAGAAATATGTCACCGTAAATTTCACATTTTATTGCATTCCCTAAAGCTTTATAACCCGGACTCCGTACTAGAGCAGCCATTGCAAGGGGATTCTGGAGAAAGAAACATGGCACCATCTGCTTTCTTGTTGTTCTTTCTTCTAGGACAGGACCCGTTTGTTTTCCTGACTCAGGGCGGGCCCCATCTTGCAAGGCCTGCTTCTCTGAGCCTAGGATTTCACAGACGTCAGCGTTGTCCGTGGCCAAGTCAGCTCCACGATTGGCTTGTCAGGGCGCAGACAGGGTGACAGTGCTGAGGCAGTGACATTGTAACCCTGGGCCTGACAGACTGCAGCAGCGCCCTGTAAACATGGTCACATGACTAGCCACGTGGAGCCCAGGCTCAACATGGAGGGGGAGGGCAGGAAAACTATTGTGCAAGTTAGAGAGGCTGGGAAAATACACCAGCAAATAGGAACAAAAAACAGAAAAAAAAAAAGAGAGGGAGAGTAGGGAGTGGAAAACAAAGAGCAGAGGTGCTGAGAGTCCAGGACAAGGAACCGTCCTCCACATTTGTAAGTATCCCATCTGTAAGTGGGATATGCTGAGCCGTAGGTGCTGGTATGGCGTATAACGTGCAGGTTTCACATAATATGGCGACATATGTCAGGTAATGTGCCCTCATTCTGTGCATTTTTATAGTATTTGGATATTTTCGTTGTTTATTTGTGGTGTTATGTTCGTGGCTCTTTGTTGCATGTAAAGTCGTTAAATTTTCGCCAATTCTCTAACAAATGGCTGGTGATCCGCCATGAACAATTGCAGTGATAGACTTGAGTAGATTGCTGGACGTGTTCAACCGGAAAATAAAAGTGTTTAGTATAATGGCCGCCGCTTTGGGTTCATCATCGGCCTGACTCAACGGAGGGGAGGGGAGGCCAAAAAACTGCCATAGAGGAGTGATATCGAGGTGCACATTTCTTGCACCAAACATGCACCTCAATCCCCTGCAAATGTGGGTGTTGCAGGGCAGGGATGGGGACGGGTTGAGTCAGGGATACTCACGCCTGGCATGCTATGCTAGTTCCAACCTGGTGCCAGATGTATAAAGAGGCTGCAGCCATATCTTTGCCATATATTAAGGCTGATGTACGATATCCCAGTCTTAATAAATTTGCCCCACTGTGCTTCTTTGTTACCCAGTTGACTACCCCCGGCCGGGCAGTTTAGTTATTAGTGTCCATGTTGGGATTCTTTGCATGAATGATGGTCGTCTAAAGGCTTCGGCCTCCCCTAAGGCTCTTTGCATTTTTCTGATCCAGTGTTTTTGACAGTAATAATAATGGCAGCCTGCAGCTATCTTCTTACCATCAAAAACAGAAATCTGGAGGACGCTACAAGAGGTCAATGGGACCCCGCACGATGTGTTTGAAACGTATTCTGCCATGGTTTTGTAAAGAATGCATGTGAGGGTTGTGTGAACAGAACCTAAAGGAGTAAAATATATCTAAAATAGGTGAAGGCAAGATAGGACGTAACGTCTTAAAATAAAGAAATATGGAGGAGGGGGAGGGGGGCTTCTTCTTCATGACTCAACAGTTCCTGCCCCCACATGAACATTTGCTTACCAAATTTAAGAATCCGGGACAAGTACAGGAAAGACGTGACTAATATCTTACAATTTGTACAAAAATAATTTTATTATATTTTCATTCCAATCGTAACTACATGTTGGGAAAGCTGGATAAGTAATATGGCTGCTATTATACAGTGTAATATACAGTGGTAGCCACCCAGCTGTCCCGGGCGAGGATATGGGAGGGGGGAGCTTTTACTGCTTAACTGCACAGATTTGCTTATCTGGAGTGTAAGAAACTGCTTAACAACCCAACATAACAAGGAAATATTTGCCTTATCCCCAGCTGGCCCTCCTCTCCCTCATACTGGGCAAGATATCCAGGGTTAAGGGAGAACTCCTACATCATTTCCCCACTGCCCCCTCATTGACGGAGTGGCTTCTTATTAGGAGAATGGAGGTTTGGGTTGCGGAGGATTCTCCTGACTCCTCCATGTTTGATGTCCTCTGCCGGTCATGGGTGGCGTTCCAAGAATCCTCGGAGTTCGCCAACCTTTTTTCTTAGGCTTCGCCGGCCCTTTGTGATCCTCTCCCACTGCCTAGGAAATTTCTGTTTCTCTCCCAAACTTCCCTCCCTTCTGACCTTTGTTATCTGTTCCCCCTACTGGGGGGTGAAACCCTTTCAGGACGCCATTACCATACCTATCTCCTGGAGTAATCTTACAACTGTCCCCACCAGTCATTCTATGTCCTACGTTATACTGGTTTTCCTTCTCCTTTATACAATGTTTTTTTGTCTTTACCCTTCCTTACCCATTTACTTGGGAGATTTGGGCGAGTCCTTGCCTCTCTCCCCCTCCTTGTTATTGTTTGTTTGCAGGCCTGTTTTCCCCTTGAGTAGCCGGTCTTCGGACTCCGTGGCTTACACATGCACTTACTTGTGGATTTGTTCTGGTTTCTTGCTCCCGCTTTATACTCTGTCCTTGTATTTTGCATAAAATTACAATAAAAATGGATTAAACATAAATGCTTTTCCACTACGTTCAGCGGTAGGCGCGCTCAGAACATGTATACCAAGACATAGAGGTGCCATCTTCCCCATATACCAAGACATAGAGGTGTCACCTTCCCCATATACCAAGACATAGAGGTGCCATCTTCCCCATATACCAAGACATAGAGGTGTCACCTTCCCCATATACCAAGACATAGAGGTGCCATCTTCCCCATATACCAAGACCTAGAGGTGTCATCTTCCCCATATACCAAGACATAGAGGTGTCATCTTCCCCATATACCAAGACTTATGGCCTGCCTCTCCATTCAATGGCTATGGAAACAACCAAGCATGGCACGTTCCTGTTTTTGTTAGTGCCATAGACTTTAAACAGAGTAGCAGTCACATATTGGGCGGCTACTTCATTGGTCTCGCAGCTTGGTGGGAATGGAGGACTTGGGTCAATGGGGGTCTCAGTTTTTTTCCCTATCTTTGTATAATGAGAGGAAATCCACGCAAACACGGGGAGAACATACAAACTCCTTGCAGATGTTGTTCCTGGCAGGATTTGAACCCAGGACTCCAGCACAGCAAGGCTGCAGGCCTAACTACTGAGCCACCGTGTTGCACCTGGGGGTCTCAGAGTTTGGAGCATGACCAGTGTAGCATTTATTGTCTATTAGGGGTTAAGGCTACGTTCACATCTGCATTGGAGTCCATCGCAGTGAGTGTCCAAAATCACTGGCCAAAAAAGCCCTGCAAGCCCGACACCAGACAGATCCTATTCTAGGTAATGGGGTCCGTATGTGACCGCTGCTGTAACGTCTGCCGAGCCTCCAAAGGATCAGAATAATGGATAGGTGAATGCTAGTGTGAACCTAGTGTGATACCTGCCTATAGCTGGAATAGAAAAGCTCAACACCTATATATCCATTATTATTATTATTATTATTATTATATATCCATTATTATTATTATTATTATTACATATCCATTATTATTATTATTATTTTATTATTATTATTATTATTATTATTATTATTTTATTATTATTATTATTATTATTACATATCCATTATTATTATTATTTTATTATTATTATTATTTTATTATTATTATTGTTATTATTATTATTACATATCCATTATTATTATTATTATTATTATTATTATTATTATATATTCATTATTATTATATATTCATCATTATTATTATTCTATATCCATTATTATTATATATTCATTATTATTATATATTCATTATTATTATATATTCATCATTATTATTATTATATATCCATTATTATTATATATTCATTATTATTATTATTATATATTCATTATTATTATTATTATATATTCGTTATGTTGGGGTTCTATTGGTAAAAGTTGTGTCTATGTTACATTTCCTCATTGTCGTGCATTACCGCATAGATAAGTATCAGCTGAATGTCACCGCTATAAGCAGCGCAGGTGACTACGACACATCAGCATCCACATGTCCAATCCATGGCGTGCGTGTAGGTGCGCAGGTACACAAGGGAGGCCATGTTTAGTTCTGGCATGCATCAGTGATTTCATCTCTTCCTCAGACACGACATGACTCACCAATTACGCTACTAATGTAATAGTCGGTCTTACAATACATTCCTTTGATCTTTTGCAGCCCGAATCATGGAAAGGAACACGGTGTTATAACAGGTAAGAGCGTTTCCACCTCTTTATTATAACTTTACTGGTTAAACTGCATTTACTGTCAGCTTCTATCTCGTTCTGTATGTCTGCATTGTATCTAGAGTTCAGATATTGTAGGATTTAGGCGATTTGCAGCATATACACAATATAGAAGTCAGCCGGCTAACCTCTGCACAGCTCTTAATACCAGAATCGCTTTATTGGGATTCATTGTGTTGACGTTGTAGCGGCCACCTGAGCCGGGAAAAACAATTATTTTCTAGTATTTCAGACATCCACTCATTCTTTTGACCAAAAATACCAAGTGGAGGTCCGAACTGAATAACCTTCTCAATCCTCTGTTCTCACAAAAGAAAAGCCTTCTCTAGAAGAGTCAGTCTGTGGCTCATTCCCGTCTCCCTATTGAGAACATGAGCATATTCGACAGAACCCGCTGTCCAAGTGTATAGGAGGTGAGGGTTGGGAGGAATAGCTGTGGGAGTAGGGGGGTGTAGGCCTTCCGGAATAGGGGAGTCTTAAGGGCCTTCTTGTGATTGTGAGGGTCAGTCTTATGTGTCTTGGTAAGGAGTTCCAGAGTATGGGGGATGCACGGGAGAAATCTTGGAGATGGTTGTGTGAGGAGCGGATGAGAGCGGAGCAGGAGGTCATTGGAGGATCTGAGGTTACGTGTGGGCAGGTAGCGGGAGATTAGTCCAGAGATATATGGAGGGGACAGGTTGTGGATGAGGTCAGAGATATATGGAGGGGACAGGTGAGGATGAGGTCAGAGATATATGGAGGGGACAGGTTGTGGATGAGGTCAGAGATATATGGAGGGGACAGGTGAGGATGAGGTCAGAGATATATGGAGGGGACAGGTGTGGATGAGGTCAGAGATATACGGAGGGGACAGGTTGTGGATGAGGTCAGAGATATATGGAGGGGACAGGTGTGGATGAGGTCAGAGATATACGGAGGGGACAGGTGAGGATGAGGTCAGAGATATATGGAGGGGACAGGTGAGGATGAGGTCAGAGATATATGGAGGGGACAGGTGTGGATGAGGTCAGAGATATACGGAGGGGACAGGTGAGGATGAGGTCAGAGATATATGGAGGGGACAGGTGAGGATGAGGTCAGAGATATATGGAGGGGACAGGTTGTGGATGAGGTCGGAGATATATGGAGGGGACAGGTGAGGGTGAGGTCAGAGATATATGGAGGGGACAGGTTGTGGATGAGGTCGGAGATATATGGAGGGGACAGGTTGTGGATGAGGTCGGAGATATATGGAGGGGACAGGTTGTGGATGAGGTCGGAGATATATGGAGGGGACAGGTTGTGGATGAGGTCGGAGATATATGGAGGGAACAGGTTGTGGATGAGGTCAGAGATATACGGAGGGGACAGGTTGTGGATGAGGTCAGAGATATATGGAGGGGACAGGTGTGGATGAGGTCAGAGATATATGGAGGGGACAGGTGTGGATGAGGTCAGAGATATATGGAGGGAACAGGTGAGGATGAGGTCAGAGATATATGGAGGGGACAGGTTGTGGATGAGGTCGGAGATATATGGAGGGGACAGGTGAGGGTGAGGTCAGAGATATATGGAGGGGACAGGTGAGGGTGAGGTCAGAGATATATGGAGGGGACAGGTGAGGGTGAGGTCAGAGATATATGGAGGGGACAGGTTGTGGATGAGGTCGGAGATATATGGAGGGGACAGGTTGTGGATGAGGTCAGAGATATATGGAGGGGACAGGTGTGGATGAGGTCAGAGATATATGGAGGGGACAGGTGTGGATGAGGTCAGAGATATATGGAGGGAACAGGTGAGGATGAGGTCAGAGATATATGGAGGGGACAGGTGAGGATGAGGTCAGAGATATACGGAGGGGACAGGTTGTGGATGAGGTCGGAGATATATGGAGGGGACAGGTGAGGTCAGAGATATATGGAGGGGACAGGTGTGGATGAGGTCAGAGATATATGGAGGGGACAGGTTGTGGATGAGGTCAGAGATATATGGAGGGGACAGGTGAGGTCAGAGATATATGGAGGAGACAGGTTGTGGATGAGGTCAGAGATATATGGAGGGGACAGGTTGTGGATGAGGTTGGAGATATATGGAGGGAACAGGTTGTGGATGAGGTCAGAGATATATGGAGGGGACAGGTTGTGGATGAGGTCAGAGATATACGGAGGGGACAGGTTGTGGATGAGGTCAGAGATATATGGAGGGGACAGGTTGTGGATGAGGTCAGAGATATATGGAGGGGACAGGTTGTGGATGAGGTCGGAGATATATGGAGGGACAGGTGAGGATGAGGTCGGAGGTATATGGAGGGGACAGGTGAGGATGAGGTCAGAGATATATGGAGGGGACAGGTGAGGATGAGGTCAGAGATATATGGAGGGGACAGGTGTGGATGAGGTCACAGATATATGGAGGGGACAGGTGAGGTCAGAGATATATGGAGGGGACAGGTGAGGTCAGAGATATATGGAGGGGACAGGTGAGGTCAGAGATATATGGAGGGGACAGGGTGTGGATGGCTTTGTATGTTAGCGTTAGTAGCTTGGACTCAATTCGCTGGGCTATAGGTAGCCAGTAGAGGGACTGGCAGAGGGGAGCAGCCGATGAAGATCGGGGGGTGAGGTGAATTAAGCGAGCAGCGCAGTTTAAGGTGGACTGGAGGGGAGCGAGGGTGTTTGCTGGGAGTCCATGGAGAAGGGTGTTGCAGTAATCTTAGCGGGAGATCATGAGGGCCTGGACGAGCATCTTGGTAGTTTCGGGGGTGAGGAAGGAGAAGATTCGATAGCTGTTCTTCGGTTGGAGGCGGCAGGAGGTGTTGGGGTTTTGTATGTGAAATTTGAAGGATAGGTCGGAGTCCTGGGTTTCCCAAGGCAGCAGACCCGTGGGATAGGGGTACATGTGGTTCCATTAATCTTGATAGATGGGTCATGTAGAGGGGCCGTACGTGCTGGGGCGAAGATGATGAACTCCGTTTTCTCCATGTTGAGTTTGAGAAAGCGGGAGGAGAGGAAGGAGGCTACGACCACTAGACACTTTACCTCTCTGTTGCCCAGAGTTCCAATGTCCGGTCCAGAGAGATATATTTGAGTGTTGTCCGCAAAGCGATGGTATTGAAAACCACGATTGCGGCCGGACTTTGCAGTTGATTTTGTGTCTCGCTCCTCTGTAGATAAATTTATGGGAACGGCCCCTTACAAGGCCAAAACAGAGGCAGGTTGTTTGTCCTGGGGCTTTAGGTTTATAACTTCAAGCGCGGACATCTTGATAAGCTGTTACACACAATTTTGGCTTTGCTTATAAACGTCTGGTAGAATCCATCAGGTTTCGATTATTGCAACACAGGAACAGTTGATACGACCACATCAGCTCTACAGATGTATACGCTGCTTAAAGGGGTTATAAACCCTCTCCATATAACCTGTGTCCTAAAGCGGAGCCCCATGCACAGGACAGCCAATGGAGGATGCAGTCGATAATATATTACATGGTTAACCCTTTAGGTCAGTGGGCACCATATAACGGCACATTTTTCCTATAGTGGCCCCCTAGAGCCTTCCCTGCTACTGAAAGCTGATCGCCACTTACAAATCGCTTCCAGCTTCAGTACGTGAACTACTTTTTTGGCTGAAGACAAACCACATTGAAAATACTTTAAAAAGAAAAAAAAAACCTTTTTGGCAGGCACGAATAAACACTCCAGACTGCTTACTTCTATATTTCAAGCCAGAGGAGACCGCTGATCAAAGCCTTATAGAAAGCTAATAGAGGCCGAATGGAAGGAGTAAGTGCGCCCAAGTGTTTATTCCGTTATCCCGAGTGTACTTAAGTATCTGTTCTGTATACCTCTTGTAGGTCACTGCAATTTTTTATTTTACCCAAAGCCAGAAGTGGATTCTGAGAAGAGAAAGGCTCTCAAGACAATCACGGAAACGTCAGTATTGCTGATGGATTAGTTACGTTCTTAAGGGCTATTCACAGGACCGTGTTTCGTCCACCCAGACTGACCACGGCCATGTCAATGGAAGAGTTATGACACAGTAGTCACATCGTTGTATGAGTAGCCCCTAATGCTTGGTTCACATCTGCGTTGGTATTCCGTCCAGGGGAGTCCACATGGGGACCCTCGAACGCAATACTAAAGCGGTGTGCAGTGACAGCACACAGACCCCATAGACTATAATGGGGTCTGTGTGTTGCCCGCACGAATCATGCGGACAGGAAAGTAGATTGTGAACTATTTTCCTGTCTGCATGATCCTTGCAGAGATCTTGTGGCAAGCACACGGACCCCATTATAATGTATGGGGTCTGTGTGGTTTCACTGCACACCGCTTGCAGTTGCGTTCGGTAGTCCGTTCGGCGGGGTCCTCATGTGGACTCCCCTGGAGGGAATACCAACGCAGATGTGAACCAAGCATAAGGCAAAATACCTGAACCTCCTGCTGATAAAGTAGAACTCCCATTTTATTTATTTATTTTTGCTATTGTATTGGGGGCAGTGAACATTTTTGACATATACTTAACCTATCTAACTTCCAAAGCCTATAGAACTCCCTAAAACAGGTTGTAAAGTTCCCATTGGCAGTGATCTAACTAAGCATTGCCAGGGAGACTCTATGCACCTGTATTCAATTCAGTATATAGAGCTGTAGCACTTGCCAGGAGGGAGTGTGACTTCGAATGGCTGTATTTCCAGTGTTATACTACCTAGACAAATGGTTACATCTATAGTTGGCAATGTAATTTTATATGCAGAATGAATAGCTCCATATAAAGCTCACACACCTTACGTCAGAATTCCAGAGCCACTTTCCTAGGTGGTATAAAACCAGAGATACAGCCATCTGCAGTGACCGTGCCCATTCTAGATCAGACGTCCACCCCTTGACAGGTGCCATTGTCACAATTTCCGTGGTTGTAGTGTTATGGCTGACCGACCTATAACTAATAGCAACAAATCTGGCAAAACAACGCCCCTCTGTCTGTTCTATATTGCCGGTAGAGGCGAGGAGTGGCTCGCTCCGCTCACATCTTCCTCATAAATTCCTCTCCTTTCAATGATCGTTCCATAACTCCAGTCCGATAGACACCGCAGAGACTAGTGAGGAGCGCCCTCATGATTCTTTACATATGGAAGCATCTTATGTGATACGAGTATATGTAGAATAAAAGGAGTAGACAATAGGGACCATGTAAGATTGGGACCTGCACCTGTCTCTAGAACAGGGGTCCTCTATCCCCCTCCCATGCCACCTGATGTCTCCATTCATTATATTGCGCTTCGCTGTTTTGAAACGCATTTAAAGGATTTCGCAAGTCCCTCCATGTCTTCATTTACAGGGCCCGGAGCAATGTTCAGGACAAGAATTTGCCTGTAAGGCCTGGTTCACATAGTGCGCAGCTGCCGTCACCAGTGCCAGATATAGCCTGCGGTTTATCAGGGCCGTGCTCAATATTCCCCATGTGTCTTAGAAAATCCTGATAGCTGGAAGGAAACTAATAACAGATATAGGATTTTAACTACTTATTTTCTGTCTACCTACACTATGTGATCAAATGTATCCGGACACCCGGCTGACAATGACTTACAAGTTGGTGGCGCCCTCCATGGGTAATGCTGGATACAATATGGTGTTGGCCCACCCTTAGCCTTGATGACGGCTTCCACTCTCGCAGGCAGACGTTCAATCAGGCGCTGGAAGGTTTCTTGGGGAATGGCGGCCCATTCTTCACGGAGTGCTGCACTGAGGAGAGGTATCGATGTAGGTCGGTGAGGCCTGGCACCAAGTCGGCGTTCCAAAACATCCCAAAGGTGTTCTATAGGATTCAAGTCAGGACTGTGTGCAGGCCCGTCCATTACAGAGATGTTATTGTGGTGTAACCACTCCGCCACAGGCCGTGCAGTATGAACAGGTGCCCCATCGTGTTGTAAGATGCAATCGCCATCCCCGAATTGCTCTTCAACAGTGGGAAGCAAGAGGGGGTTTAATACATCAATTTTGGCCTGTGCTGTGATAGTGCCACACAAAACAACAAGGGGTGCAAGCCCCCTCCATGAAGAACACCACCACACCATAACACCACCGCCTCCGAATCTTAATGTTGGCACTACACACGCTGGCAGATGACGTTCACCGGGCATTCGCCATACCCACACCCTGCCATCGGATTGCCACATTGTGTACCGTGATTCGTCACTCCGCATAACGTTTTTCCACTGTTCAATCATCCAATGTTTACGCTCCTTACACCAAGCGAGGCGTCGTTTGGCATTGACCTGCGTGATGTGGGGCGCCCAATCACCTGACCACGTTAGAAGTCCATGAGTTCTGCAGAGCGCCCCATTCTGCTCTCTCACAATGTCTAATGTCTACTGAGGTCGCTGATATGGAGGACCTGGCAGTAGGGGGCAGCACAATGCACCTAATAGGAAACACGTATGTTATTGGGGGTGTCTGGATACTTTTGATCACATAGTGTATAAGGATGATATTACATGGGCTGTGGAATGAGTAGGCCAAACCTCCGATCCTGACTGATGCCCCATGGTCAAATGGATGTGTAGCGCTCCCCTAAATCACAAAAAATATATATATATATATATATATATATATATATATATAGTAAGTGACTGTAATCCTATGACATTAAATATAGACACTATAAATATTGATAATTGTATCATATAAAATATTGTATCGTATTATATTGAAGCATGAGTCAGCAACTTTTTCCCCGACTCCACGACTTGCGGTTTCTGCGCCTGCACCTGGCAATGCCGTCGTTTCAAGTCTAAGTGCTGTGAGCGATCCCCGCACGTGTACTCGCACCCTCGCAGATTCTCTCCTGCCTTTTTCAGTTTCTACGGTGGGTAATGACTTCACAACTCCCACCGGGGCCAGATCTAAAGTGCATGGTATCCCCTTCCATTATCGCTGTGTAACAAGCAGATGTGTCTGCAGGATACTGAGCGAGCTAGATAAAGCACCCTGCGAGATGTAATAGGATTCTTATTGGTTATGACCCAGCTTTCCTATCAGATTGGGAGAAGAGCACCAGACAAGGACCTGTAATTACACTTGTCTTATTCTTTGATTTCAGGGTCAATACCAGAGGTCGCCTTCCATTTTTTTTGTTAGGAAGTGTAAAAATACTCTTAACATTTTTTTAGGAGTATCTTTAGCCAAGGAGGGGTGCAAAAAAAGCAAATAAATATTATATAGCCAATGTCATTTTTGCAGGAAGAGTCTTCCATGTATAACTAGTGTATAGCTGTGCGATGGAGAAACTCAAGTACCTTATGCAAGGAAGGGGTAGTGCTATTCTGTGCATGGGGAGTGATGGGGAATTCTGCTGTGACTACTTCAGATGGTCTGGTGGCTCGCCCTTATTGACTTTTGGGCTGCTGGCTGCACCTCCGCCTACCTGTAAATCTACCTTTATAGGGGTTATTGTCATCTCTGTGCACAATAGCTGCCATATTACTTTGTGTTACACAGAGGCTTGCAACTTCACCCGCATGCAACCGCCAATGGCTGTAGGATTATACTGTATAACCAGGCAGTCATTGGCAGATGCATGTGGCTACCACCATGGGAGAATGCCCCCGAAGAGATAAAATGGTACAGTCCAATAAAGTGTTTCGGAAATCACCTGACTGTACTGGATTGTCCTCACCCTGGGACTTAAAGGGATTTTCCCATGAACAAGCTGTATTTAACTTAGTAGACAATTAAAAGTGAAACATTTTTGCAAATCTAAATAATTAAAAATTTTGCAGAATTTTTTAAATTTGCTCCAACCATCTTAGTGTTGTCTTGATCAGTAGTCAATGGATAAAACCATGAATGCAGGAACGGTCAAAGGTCTTGCACTTGTCAGAAACCCAGTCATGATGATCTTGTGAACAGTCAGGGACACTACATGTATGAGAAGATAACCCGACCACAATAAGGACATCATGGCTGGTTATCAGGAGGACATTACATGTATGAGAAGATAACCTGACCACAATAAGGACATCATGGCTGGTTATCAGGAGGACACTACATGTATGAGAAGATAACCCGACCACAATAAGGACATCATGGCTGGTTATCAGGAGGACACTACATGTATGAGAAGATAACCTGACCACAATAAGGACATCATGGCTGGTTATCAGGAGGACACTACATGTATGAGAAGATAACCCGGCCACAATAAGGACATCATGGCTGGTTATCAGGAGGACACTACATGTATGAGAAGATAACCTGACCACAATAAGGACATCATGGCTGGTTATCAGGAGGACACTACATGTATGAGAAGATAACCTGACCACAATAAGGACATCATGGCTGGTTATCAGGAGGACACTACATGTATGAGAAGATAACCCGACCACAATAAGGACATCATGGCTGGTTATCAGGAGGACACTACATGTATGAGAAGATAACCTGACCACAATAAGGACATCATGGCTGGTTATCAGGAGGACACTACATGTATGAGAAGATAACCCGACCACAATAAGGACATCATGGCTGGTTATCAGGAGGACACTACATGTATGAGAAGACAACCTGACCACAATAAGGACATCATGGCTGGTTATCAGGAGGACACTACATGTATGAGAAGATAACCTGACCACAATAAGGACATTATCGCTGGTTATCAGGAGGACACTACATGTATGAGAAGATAACCTGACCACAATAAGGACATCATGGCTGGTTATCAGGAGGACACTACATGTATGAGAAGATAACCTGACCACAATAAGGACATCATGGCTGGTTATCAGGAGGACAGTACATGTATGAGAAGATAACCCGACCACAATAAGGGCATCATGGCTGGTTATCAGGAGGACACTACATGTATGAGAAGATAACCCGACCACAATAAGGACATCATGGCTGGTTATCAGGAGGGGACACTACATGTATGAGAAGATAACCTGACCACAATAAGGACATCATGGCTGGTTATCAGGAGGACACTACATGTATGAGAAGATAACCCGACCACAATAAGGACATCATGGCTGGTTATCAGGAGGACACTACATGTATGAGAAGATAACCCGACCACAATAAGGGCATCATGGCTGGTTATCAGGAGGACACTACATGTATGAGAAGATAACCCGACCACAATAAGGACATCATGGCTGGTTATCTGACAAGTGCCAACCATAGAAGGTTCAGACTAGTCTTAGGTTCCACATTTGCTGCAAATTTTGATGCAGCTTTTTGAGCCAAAGCCAAGAGTGGCTTAAATAGGAATGGACAATATATAGGAAGCCTTTACCAAGGTCCGCCTGCGGACTCCATAGACTATAATAGGGTCTGCACCATATGGCAGCACACAGAGTATGTATTCCTAAAACCATAGGAACTCTGTGCACCATGTGGATGAATCCTAACCTAACTTTCCGTGTTCTATACTTTTTCCAGTATAACCCGATGTGATTGAGGAAGCTGTTGCTATACAGGTAACGCAGGCCACATAATAGCCCTCCCCCGTGGGTGCATTGTTGACACCTGACGGACTCGCGCAGCAAGAACTTTGTGTTTCCACTTCGTCACACTGGTTATTTATTTTGCTGGGACGTAGCTAGTCATTAACATGACGGGGAGGACGAGTCCGAGCGCTTCTCCCGTGTGCACTTTATCAGCCAGTTGTGACCAGAGAGCCGGATCATTTCTGAACGCGCAGTCACTGATTAAATACACCCAATAAAGGGATTAGCATAGGCGACTGGAAACGAAACCGCTATCCTCTGCCGCATGATCTACAACCCGCAGCACATTTGAAATATACTCGCAATATAAGAAGGCTCATATTTATTTAAAGTGGATATTTATCATCCGCTCCATCGCCCCAGAGAAGCCGAGAAACGCGTCGCAGCCGATCTACATCTTCACTAGATCATATTGAGGTCATAAATAAATCCAAAATGGACTTTGCTTATTTTTGTTAAATACGTCCTCTATATATTTCATCATTGAATGTACATTATTGCTCTCAGTACAGAGATAAAGCAAATCTGTTGTGATACTGGGTTTTTAGGAGATATAACTCAGATTTTCAAAGATTAGTTGCATTGGGTTGTACGAAGTCTTGGATGATCCATTAAAGGGATCCTATCATCTGACTAACATGTAGGAATAGCCTTAAGAAAGACGATTCTTCTCCGACCTTTAGATGTCTTGTTTTTAATGTAGATTGGGGAACCCCATATAGGAAATCCAGGCAAACACGGGGAGAACATACAAACTCCTTGCAGATGTTGTTCCTGGTAGGATTCGAACCCAAGACTCCAGCGCTGCAAGGCTGCAGAGCTAACCACTGAGCCACCGTGTTGCCCTCCTTTAGATGTCTATTTTGCACCACCGTTCAGTAGAAAAGGGTTTTCTTCTGTATGCAAATGAGTTCTCTCGCAGCACTGGGGGCGGGCCCCAGCACTCTAACATCATTTGGGGCATCTCCAGTGCTGCAAGAGAACTCTCCAGTGATGCCTCCATCTTCTTCTGGAACGCCTCTCCCTGTGTCTCCTTCCGTCCTGGGTTTCAATCTTCTAGGCCTCGGGCAGGAGCCGACTGCGTATACCTGGGCCACAAGAAAATGGCCGATTACTTACCATTTTCTTGTGTTTACTTAGTGGTCTGGGCATGCGCAGTTGACTCCTGCTCGAGGCCTAGAAGTTTAAACCTAGGACGGAAGAAGACACAGGGAGAGGGCGTTCCAGAAGAAGATGGAGGCGGTGCTGGAGAGTTCTCTCGCAGTATTGAGACCGCCCCCAGTGCTGCGAGAGAACTTATTTGCATACTGAAGAAAGCCCGGATTTCTACCAAATGGCGGCGCGAAGAAGACATCTAAAGGTAGGAGAAGAATAACCTTTCTTAAGGCTATTCCTATGTGTTAGTCAGAAAAAAAGGGGATCCAATGATAGGATCCCTTTAAGACCCCACTGATCGGGAGAATGAGGGACTTTCGGTGGTCGGGGACTACACATTGGTCGCCACATCATTTATTTCAATGGGATAATCGGAGATAGCCAAGCACTGTACGACGTCATCTGAAGTGAATGGAGCAGTGTCCACAATGCCTGACTGCTACTCAATACACAATAGTTCCCCATTTTTCCGCTGGCCTGAGTGGTCGGACTCCCACTGAGCTTCAAGTTAACCAATATCCTATGGATAGACCAATAGATTCATTATTTCCTTCAGAAAGCTGTTTAGAAACGGGCGTATGAGGCCTAAGTGCCCTGCAATATATGTAATATACCCCCCCCGGACAGACGCCATGGTAACAGCATAATCAATGGTCTTTACTTCATGTGGGTTCTCATTTTATGGCTATTGGCTTCAGACGACGGCCTCTTAGCCGGCTTCTCAATATCAGTTGTAAAACAATGTGACATGACATTAAGTGACTGAGTTATTAGGAACCATTATGGAGTGCCGGGCCTGGCCTTCACATACGAGGTCAACTCCATGGTCAGAAAGGTTTCAGGATAGATCTAAGAGGCAATGGCGTAACTACCGCCATAGCAGCAGAGGCAGCGGCCACAGGGCCCGGGACATTAGGGGGCCCGGCGACAGCCGCTACCGCTGCATTTTTGTTTTTTTTCTTAATAGGCCGATACCGGCAGGAGTTACTCCAGCCGGTAACGGGCCCTATATATATCCGGCCCCGCCAGGATCGGTAAGTAACACCGCGGGCCCCACAAACACTATCATTATACTTGGGGGTCATTTCAGACCCCCGAGTATAATGATCGTAGGCCCGGGAGAGGTAAGAGACATAAAAATCACTGTTACTTACCTCTCCACAATCCGGGCAGGCTTCAGGCCTAGTCGTCTGACGTCTCATGACCCCGGCCACCATGACCCCCGGCCACTATGGGGGATAATACTGTGTGCAGGGGCCACTATGGGACATAATACTGTGTGCAGGGGCCACTATGGGGGATAATACTGTGTGCAGGGGCCACTATGGGACATAATACTGTGTGCAGGGGACACTATGGGGCATAATACTGTGTGCAGGGGCCACTATGGGACATAATACTGTGTGCAGGAGCCACTATGGGGTATAATACTGTGTGCAGGAGCCACTATGGGGTATAATACTGTGTGCAGGGGCCACTATGGGACATAATACTGTGTGCAGGGGACACTATTGGGGTTAATACTGTGTGCAGGGGCCACTATGGGGCATAATACTGTGTGCAGGGGCCACTATGGGACATAATACTGTGTGCAGGAGCCACTATGGGGTATAATACTGTGTGCAGGGGCCACTATGGGGCATAATACTGTGTGCAGGGGCCACTATGGGACATAATACTGTGTGCAGGAGCCACTATGGGGTATAATACTGTGTGCAGGGGCCACTATGGGGCATAATACTGTGTGCAGGGGTCACTATGGGGCTACATACTGTGTGCAGGGGCCACTATAGGGCATAATACTGTGTGCAGGGGCCACTATGGGGGATAATACTGTGTGCAGGGGCCACTATGGGACATAATACTGTGTGCAGGGGCCACTATGGAGGATAATACTGTGTGCAGGGGCCACTATGGGGGATAATACTGTGTGCAGGGGACACTATGGGACATAATACTGTGTGCAGGGGCCACTATGGGGAATAATACTGTGTGCAGGGGCCACTATGGGGCATAATACTGTGTGCAGGGGGCACTATGGGGCATAATACTGTGTGCAGGGGGCACTATGGGGCATAATACTGTGTGCAGGGGCCACTATGGGGCATAATACTGTGTGCAGGGGACACTATTGGGGTTAATACTGTGTGCAGGAGCCACTATGGGGCATAATACTGTGTGCAGGGGCCACTATGGGACATAATACTGTGTGCAGGGGCCACTATGGGGTATAATACTGTGTGCAGGAGCCACTATGGGGCATAATACTGTGTGCAGGGGCCACTATGGGGTATAATACTGTGTGCAGGGGCCACTATAGGGCATAATACTGTGTGCAGGGGCCACTATGGGGCATAATACTGTGTGCAGGGGTCACTATGGGGCTACATACTGTGTGCAGGGGCCACTATAGGGCATAATACTGTGTGCAGGGGCCACTATGGGGGATAATACTGTGTGCAGGGGCCACTATGGGACATAATACTGTGTGCAGGGGCCACTATGGAGGATAATACTGTGTGCAGGGGCCACTATGGGGGATAATACTGTGTGCAGGGGACACTATGGGGCATAATACTGTGTGCAGGGGTCACTATGGGACATAATACTGTGTGCAGGGGCCACTATGGGGAATAATACTGTGTGCAGGGGCCACTATGGGGCATAATACTGTGTGCAGGGGGCACTATGGGGCATAATACTGTGTGCAGGGGCCACTATGGGGCATAATACTGTGTGCAGGGGCCACTATGGGGGATAATACTGTGTGCCGGGGCCACTATGGGGCATAATACTGTGTGCAGGGGCCACTATGGGCATAATACTGTTTGTAGGGGCCACTATGGGGAATAATACTGTGTGCAGGGGCCACTATGGGCATAATACTGTTTGCAGGGGCCACTATGGGACATAATACTGTGTGCAGGGGCCACTATGGGGGATAATACTGTGTGCAGGGGCCACTATGGAGGATAATACTGTGTGCAGGGGACACTATGGGACATAATACTGTGTGCAGGGGCCACTATGGGGACATAATACTGTGTGCAGGGGCCACTATGGGGATAATACTGTGTGCAGGGGCCACTATGGGACATAATACTGTGTGCAGGGGCCACTATGGGGGATAATACTGTGTGCAGGGGACACTATGGGGCATAATACTGTGTGCAGGGGCCACTATGGGGCATAATACTGTGTGCAGGGGCCACTATGGGACATAATACTGTGTGCAGGGGCCACTATGGGGAATAATACTGTGTGCAGGGGCCACTATGGGGCATTATACTGTGTGCAGGGGCCACTATAGGGCATAATACTGTGTGCAGGGGCCACTATGGGACATAATACTGTGTGCAGGGGCCACTATGGGGAATAATACTGTGTGCAGGGGCCACTATGGGGCTACATACTGTGTGCAGGGGCCACTATAGGGCATAATACTGTGTGCAGGGGCCACTATGGGGGATAATACTGAGTGCAGGGGCCACTATGGGACATAATACTGTGTGCAGGGGCCACTATGGAGGATAATACTGTGTGCAGGGGCCACTATGGGGGATAATACTGTGTGCAGGGGCCACTATGGGACATAATACTGTGTGCAGGGGGCACTATAGGGCATAATACTGTGTGCAGGGGTCACTATGGGACATAATACTGTGTGCAGGGGCCACTATGGGGGGATAATACTGTGTGCAGGGGCCACTATGGGGGATAATACTGTGTGCAGGGGCCACTATGGGACATAATACTGTGTGCAGGGGCCACTATGGGGATAATACTGTGTGCAGGGGCCACTATGGGACATAATACTGTGTGCAGGGATCACTATGGGACATAATACTGTGTGCAGGGGCCACTATGGGGGATAATACTGTGTGCAGGGGCCACTATGGGGCATAATACTGTGTGCAGGGGCCACTATGGGGGATAATACTGTGTGCAGGGGCCACTATGGGGCATAATACTGTGTGCAGGGGCCACTATGGGGGATAATACTGTGTGCAGGGGCCACTATGGGACATAATACTGTGTGCAGGGGCCACTATGGGGATAATACTGTGTGCAGGGGCCACTATGGGACATAATACTGTGTGCAGGGGCCACTATGGGACATAATACTGTGTGCAGGGGCCACTATGGGACATAATACTGTGTGCAGGGGCCACTATGGGACATAATACTGTGTGCAGGGGCCACTATGGGGCATAATACTGTGTGCAGGGGCCACTATGGGACATAATACTGTGTGCAGGGGCCACTATGGGGGGATAATACTGTGTGCAGGGGCCACTATGGGGCATAATACTGTGTGCAGGGGCCACTATGGGGCATAATACTGTGTGCTGGGGCCACTATGGGGGATAATACTGTGTGCAGGGGCCACTATGGGACATAATACTGTGTGCAGGGGCTACTATGGGACATAATACTGTGTGCAGGGGCCACTATGGGACATAATACTGTGTGCAGGGGCCACTATGGGACATAATACTGTGTGCAGGAGCCACTATGGGACATAATACTGTGTGCAGGGGTCACTATGGGGTATAATAGGGCGCGTAGGAATGCGTAGGAGGGGGTCGGTCGAGGTCTTCAGTGTCAGTCGGGGGGGGGGCCATGTCAAAAGTTCACCACGGGGCCCCGCCACTCCTAGTTACGCCACTGCTAAGCGGAGTCCATTCACATGCTAGACTTCCCGGGCTATACAGGCTATACATGACGAAAAGATCATCTGAGCACATACACTCTATGGCGGTAGCAGGATATATAGGACATCCTCGTAGTCCTGGCAGTATACTTACCTATTTGTCTGGCAGCACAATGAACTCCGCGGCCGCTGCCAAGTGTGTATAATGGAGCGTTCACCTCATGTCACCGCTCGCTGCTGTAGTTACTGCCACAACATTCGCCGCCATATAAAGCTATATTACAGCACATTACCTTCTGCAGACCTCAATCCATATATTATCCGTAACGGGGCTTGTATATCCATTATGCACAACCACATGTTTAACTTCTATGCAGCCTTTTCTTTCCTCTATGTAGATTGTGAGCCCCATATAGGGCTTATTTCTTGCAAAACTTCCATTGACTCGTTGTATAAAAGGGGTTAAGAAAAAATGCAGCATTGATTGTGTAAGATCTCCGGATCTAGAGCAGAATAGAACCTGCGCCCCTTAGGTCTACAGGAGGCGATTATTGTAATAGCCCCATTACCGAGCAGACTGGAGCTAGGCCCAGAGTTCCTTCAAGGATTGCCTATGTCTTGTGAGGACTGCTGTATTGATGCTCCTCTTCCTCCTGCAGAACTGACAGCATGCACTAGAGGTCTTCCAAGCACCAAGAAAACAAGACTTGAAAGTTCAAGAGACAAAAGGAGCTGGGGAGGAAACACAGACACTGTGCCAATGCAGCAACATAAACGGCAGCCAGAGCTAGTGGAAGGAAACCTTCCCGTCTTTGTCTTTCCAACAGAACTTATATTTTATGCCGATGATCAGTCGACTCACAAGCAGGTGTTAACTTTGTACAACCCCTATGAATTTGCCTTAAAGTTTAAAGGTAAGTGTCACAAGAAACCAATGACTCTGTTTGGTTCTGATATATATTTTTTTAATTTTAGGAAAGAGTTAAAAGGATGACTCTTTGGTATTTTCTCAGTAGCCCCCACCATTCCTGAGCAGTGCAGGTAGTTTTGGTGCCTGATGTGCTATGTAAGCTCTGTAAGGTGGGCGGTGTCAGGCAGGGGGCGTGTGATTCAGAGCTCCAATCAGAGGCAGCCAGTGTCAGAGCTCAGAATCACACCCCCTTGCTGCTCCTCCCTGACCCCGCCCTCTTGACAGTACAGAGCCTAAATAGCACATCAGGCACCAAAACTAACAACATTGATTGCTAAAAAATATGGGGATAATGTCACTCCTTATGGAGAGACCACCTATTAGGTGTGTGGAGACTTATACAGCCATAGTCGCTCCACTGTAAGGGATCATGGGAGGAATATGCAAATCTGTCTCCCAAGATGTAAACAGGGAGACAGTGCCTCTGTTATGCTGCCCTCTATAGGAAGCACCCTGAACGTCATGCCCGACTTTCCCAGAAGCCTTTACTGCATAATGTGGGATTTTTACCAAGTCAGTTTCTCAGCTATGGATGGCCGTTTCGGTCTGGTTGGACCTCGTCAGCGCAGCGTAGAGAGAACTGACTTGGTAGAAGTGAGAGGCTGAGAGAGCAGATTATGGGGATAATGTCACTCCTTAAGGAGAGACCACCTATTAGGGGTGTGGAGACTTATACAGCCATAGTCGCTCCACTGCAAGGGATCATGGCAGGAATATGCAAATCTGTCTCCCAAAATGTAAATAGGGAGACTGTGCCTCTGTTATGCTGCCCTCTATAGGAGGCTTCTGGGAAAGTCGGGCATGATGTTCAGGGTTCTTCCTATAGAGGGCAGCATAACAGAGGCACTGTCTCCCTATTTACATCTTGCATATTCCTCCCATGCTAAAAAATAGGCCTTTCCTTTGTGGCTTACTCTATATTACATCGGTGCCTGAGCGTGTGTTGGAGGACCAGAACAACGGACCACTGAAACAGCAGACACTATCGATGGCCAACAGGCCACATTGACTATAATGAAAGCATTATTAAAATGTGTGGCAGTACAGCAATACTATGACATCTATGGGTTAGGACAGATTGGTGCTTTAGTGGACTCCTGGTTCTAGCCTAAATTATAGTAGGGTCCAGCCCCTTCTATCATGACAAGTTGAAACATATCTTCCTGGGCACTCTGTTCCCTGGCTGTATATGCCTTCATACGTGGTGTCCTATCAGTTCTTCTGCAGTTAGTCTTGCTTTTTTAATAGTTTCTATAGCTGGACCTTCCCTAGTAACAAGGAGTGAGCAGCAGATTGCCTAGAAGGAAGCGACTCCTTAGTGGCAGGAACTTTGGGAGGATTTTTCAGGTGGAAAGCAGCAACATTTTTAAATAAAGTGCATTACATTTTGGTCCCGATCCCATGATCTATTACATGAGATTACATTGTCTGACTATATAAACCCTGTACTGTTTTTCCTGTGTAAAGTGCTGGGCGGGGTATAAAAGGAGAAAAAAAAAAAAAAGTTGCAAGTTATCGTGCAAAACGGGTTTCCGTGAAAAATTGCAACTTTTTAACCGTTTTTTTTCCTCCTTCCTAAATTTCCCCCTCTGGTTGTGAATCTTATCAAGAGTTCCTTAAAGGGTATTAAAGACACTTCTGGGTTATATAGTACCAGGTTGCGTGCGTCAGTATACGGTATGTTATTTTGCTTGGCAGGACATCACAGTTTACTTAGGAAGGGAGAAGTTTCTGAACTTGCCAGAATGTTGTTACTTTGCATTGTCATTTTCCAAGAACTCTTAAATTACATGGTTCATACGAGGAGTGTTCTGTAATGGAAAGATGGGCGGACGGTGAGCGCAGGATATCTCAGCGGCCCCGTCTGGAGCTCACCGTGACCTGAGCGGCTTAGTCTGCATTGCTTTCAGATTTTGCCTCCCCTCACTATTGTGCGATGGTTATTTCATGTGCAAACTGCCCTAAGCCAGCCATGGTTATCCCAGGATACCGTCCTTATTGGTATATGGGAATGCTGCTATTCAATTGCTTCCTGGACGGTTTATAATGTCCGTGCAGAGACCCTCCTCTCATTTTCTCTGCACGTTACACAGCCCTATATTCTAAGTCTGAGCTGTCCCCATTAAAATATACTATGTGACCAGGCGCCCTGTTTGGAACTGGCAGGCAATCCGCCACGTTTCTCAGTGGTGGGACCCTCACCCATTAACAAGTTACCCCCTATCCAAACTTGTACCTTGTTCTAACTGGAACCCCTCTTTCATTGGTAAGATATATTGTATAGGCAGGGAAATAAAATAGTACATTTTGCAATTAAAAAAAACCCAAAAACCCATAAACTATTCAATGTAATTACCTTTCCCAATTAGCATTGTGCACATAATATCACAACATATGGTGGACAGACGTGATAATGAACATCACATGACTATAGCTGCCAATTGTCTGTATTAAAATGTAGATTGAAACGTGAATTTTTGCCCCAGATGTCACTTTTTGCAATGCAATGAATGAAATCTGTCCCAATAGGGCATACTGCACCCCCCTGTATACTGCACCCCCCTGCATACTGCACCCCCCTGCATACTGCACCCCCCTGCATACTGCACCCCCCTGCATACTGCACCCCCCTGCATACTGCACCCCCCCTGCATACTGCACCCCTTTACTGCAACATAAAATCTGAGTAATGGAGCACAGATCTTTATTCACCAAGTCTCTTCTTTCCCTACAGTCCTGTGCACATCCCCAAACAAGTACACTGTTGTTGATGCTGCGGGTGCGGTGAAACCTCAGTGCTGCGTTGATATGTGAGTATTTCACGGCCCATGCGAGTTATTCTTGACATTGCCCTTATAAATCTAGCTTAACAAATGGAATAAATAGACGAAGCGACAAGGGACCTGTTGTATCATAAATAACCGAGTATATTCTGTACGGGGAGTCATTGACCAAGGACTGATCTCAGAAAGCCATGGCCGTCTATATGAATAAGCACTTCTATCTAGTGCAGCTGCATTGCTCCATTATTTAAAGAGTTACTTAAAGGGATTCTACCTCCTCCCCTAAGCTTATTCATAGCCAGCACCATGTTACAGAGCACAACAGCGATACCTTTGTTATATGTCAACTTTGAAGTCTTATGCAAATTAATCATTTGGTGCACTGGGGGCGGGCCATCATCTACCTGGAGCGCTACTCTCACCACTATGACCCCTACCATCTCCTGCCTATGTCACCCCATATACTGACAGTTGCTCCTTCTACTGCTATGACATCATCCATGCTACTTGAGCAGCCAAACAGTCCTCCAGGGCTGAAGGCCCGCCCCCAGTGCACCAGCTGCCTCATTTGCACACAAATTCCAAGTTGTTTTTCAATATACATAACAGAGGTGTTTTATGGTAATATGTTCTGTAACGTGGTGGTAGTTTGATTGCTTCGGGGACATGGTGGACTCCCTTTAGTAGACTGGCAATAGTTTTAGTCCCTGTGTGTCCGTGTGCGGCCGCCCGGTGGTTGTGGGAGGTTGTCATATTTGTTTGGATTGTTTCTTGAGATATTCAAGTCCTTAACCAAATTTGGGCTAAGAATTTTGGCCAACCATTTGCAAACCGTCTTGCCACATTTCTTGAGAGTAGCAGTGCAAAGAATGTGAGTGCAGCTATTGCGACCTCGGTTTTGGCGCAGGACTCTTTGATAATGGTGACTGTGTTCGTGCTGAAAATGCATTCAATATAGTGTCATGGCCCTTTCTGTAGGCAGTGCTGGATACGGGAGGTTTCGGGAATGGATTCACACCCTTTCCTCTGTCCTTAGTCTATATACGGATAGAGTGACGTAACATTCCTATATGTAACACTAGAACGTATACAAGGTGACATTACAGATATACGGGGCTACTGATCTCCTCTGTTGTGTTTATTCCTTTGTACTCCAGCGTTATCCGACACAAAGATGTCCGAGCCAGTCACTTTGGCGTTATTGACAAATTCCGCCTTCAAGTGTCCGAACAAAGCCAGAGAAAAGCGCTGGGGCGCAAAGAGGTCATAGCAACGCTTCTTCCATCAGCTAAGGAGCAACAGCACAAAGAGGAAGAAGAGAAGAGGATCAAGGAACATTTAGCAGAAAGTGTCTTCTTTGAGCAGACGCCATGCCAGCCAGGTGGGTGACCTTATCGGATTGTGCAGGGGGCGGCCATGGAGAATGGCGATGTTTGGCAATACTAGATATCAGAATCAGTCAGTGAGGTTCATTGTGTAATAGATCCGGCAGAGCGCTGTGGCTTTATATGAATATAGCCATATACATATATGTACAGTATATACCTCTGGTTTATAGGCATACAAGCCAATGTATATATAGATGTAAGTTTCTTTCCCCTATTACAATACAGAGAGCAGTTCAAGAGCAAAGAATAGTAAAGGTAATTATTGTTCTATTGTAAAGGTGACGTCACCCAGCTGTGTTATGGCCACAAATCGTGCCAACGTGCCAGCCATCATATATCGATAATTATTGGTAACATCCCTATGAGCTTTATTATATAGCCAAAATTGCTAGTGACAAGTGTAAATCTTCTTCCTTATTTGCATTTTAACCAGTGATCCATTGACTTTCACTTCTTCTTCCAGATGTCAGAAATTCTTCCTCAGGACCCAGCCTGCTGATGGTCTTCCTTGGCATGGTTTGCATTGCCGCACTGATGATGCCCACTCTGGGTGAAATGGAATCAGTTGTGCCTCTCTACCTCCACTTAAGTGTGAATCAGAAATTAGTGGCTGCCTATGTATTAGGTAAAAAATATTCTGCTGGACACCAAATAACGTTCCATCTCGTGCACCCTGGAGCCATATTACGTGGTGTATTTATGCATGAATTCATATAGACGATATGTGTTAGACATCCCCCTGTAGACTTAGAGGGGGTTATCTACCTAGGCTCTCCTGGGGATAGGCCATCCACACTAGATCTGCAGGGGTCCAACAGTGGGTCTGTTGTTTCGGGACATAATGGCTCCTGGTGTTGTTTACATGCAAGGCGTTCCACTGCTCACTTGCTATACACAGTGTAGTGCTGGGTTTGGGTACTATAGCATGGTCTTATAATAATTATTACATATATACACCTGGGGTTGGGACCCTACGTTCACACCCACCCACCACTTTGGGCCTTGCATCCCTCTACTACTACTATAGCAGGGTCTTATAGACTTCCATGGGGCAACACTGCAGTACCCAAACCTGACACCACACTTTGTATGGCACGTTAGTAGTGCAGCTCTCGGCATGTAAACCTTCCCAGAATCCATGTTGTCCTGTTCCAGCAGGCCTGCGGGGGTCCCAGCTGTCAGATCCTTGCAAATCTAATACTGACGGTGTATACTAAGGTTAGGCCATCCGTATCAGACATGTGCATAACCTTATGAAACTATTCAACTCAAATTTTTTGGTTGAGCTGGGTCATAAAAAACAACAAACTAAAGCTACCGGATAGAAGAGACTGTACTACAGGCGAGATCAGAGCTTTCGTATGGCCATGTAGGAGTCTGACTTTGCTATAATGTAGCTTTGCATTGCCATACAGTATTTATTACCTATGCATTTTTAGGACTCCCGTGATGGCTTTCTATATTCAGCTCCTCCTAACCTCTATATAATGATGTATTTCTACATACACATCCATTGATCCGACATTGTACAGACTGAGCCCTGTTCTATGTTCCAGCTGTTGATCCATAAATCCACATTATGAGGCTCGTATGATTCATTATATGAGTGCATGTATACGCCCTTACCTTGTATAATGCATCTCTGTAGAGTAGAGAAGCTAATTCCTCTAGGTGCTCTCCAATCGGCATATTGCAGCAGGCAATTACGGAAATTGTTCTTTGTAGATTGTGAGCCCCATATAGGGCTCACAATGTACATTTTTTTTCCCCCTATCAGTATGTCTTTGGAGTATGGGAGGAAATCCACGCAAATTGGGGAGAACATACAAACTCCTTGCAGATGTTGTCCTTGGTGGGATTAGAACCCAGGACTCCAGCGCTGTAAGGCTGCAGTGCTAACCACTGAGAGTAGCTGGAGTCCTGGGTTCTAATCCCACCATTGTTGCCCCAGTCATTTACGGAAGTTTGTGTTCTCCTTCCCTCTCTCAGTCCCCATTACTTACCGCAGTGCTATTTGCAGCATTTGGTGCTGCTTTCATGACCTATGGTGACCTCATCCTCAATCTTAATATATTTTCAGTAATAGTGAATATACATGGGTTCTGGTTATGCAAAATACTGATTAGAATTGTATTGAAGACCTTTGTATCACTGGGCTGCAGTACCTGTTTGCAGCCTGTGGGTGGCCTCAGTGTAACCCGCTGCAGCATGCTATAAGTATATACTGTACTTTGCAATGTTATATTTCTGCATCCATGTAATACACATATAACCTAATATCCTTTATCTGTGCCCGGCACATTAATATCATTGATCCTTGTCCTCACCTTGTCGTCTGCAGGTCTTATAACGATGGTTGTTCTGCGAACATGAAGGTTTTAGTTCACCCGAACTACAACGGTGTCTATTCACTTCATTGCGTGGACCGCATTCCCTCCATACAGACATAGCGAAGGGTTTTAAGAAAAATGGCAGACGAGTAACCTGTTTTATCCGTGTATATCCGTCACCGAATGGCTGAAAACCTATTGACGGCGACTTTGTTACAGACAACCGAGATCTTTTGTTAAATGACGTCTGTGAAAGAAATATGAAGAAAATGCGTTTTCTATGTATGCCTATACGATACTTTTATTGTACAATGGACGGTCATTTTCTACATTTTGTTTGTGTTTCATTTTTCAGTAATAATAAAAAAGAATGGAAATAACGTGTCATCTAGTACGGCGGCCGTGTCACATGGTGATGTGCGAATATAACTAATGTATTCATGGTAATCATTATAATACTTATTGCAGGTTTGGAGCATTCTTAAAGGGGTCTTCCGGGATTTTAAAGATCTCATCGGTGGGGGGGGAGCAATAGCTCCCTGCTCGGTGATAGAATTAATCAGTATCGGTGTGCACAGCAAGCCGATACAGCAGCGGAGCTCCTGGGATCTGGAGCATCAGCAAATCCCGGGGGCCCCTTTGAGGACGGGGGCCCTGGCCATATGGATGCCAATGAAGGTGTGCAAATGGGGAACTATTACAGTAATTTTATTCTAAACCCAGGACCACCTTATTATGTTCACTGTCTGTAGCCAAAAATGAACATGCTGGTGTGGTGCTTGTAGCCCCTGAAATACAACTATAGTAACCATACTGCTCCCAATAAGATACATTACCCAGACATGGAGCCCCCAACTCAAGGCACCAGTACCCCACAGACTGAGCTTATCTGGAATCTGCTAAGGTGGAAGCGAAGAGGCAGAATTACTTACGAGAAAGAATTGCAAAATTCTGGGTGCAAACTGGGCTGCAAAACTGGTGTACATACCTTGCACCGGATATTAGAAACTCCTTGTAGACAAGAGAGTGACTTCACCAAAAAATTTTGGCATAACAAACAGTAAATGGATCGTGTACAGTTGGAAAAAATGTCCCTAAAGATGTGCAAGTATCCTACCATGATAAATCTGGCACTATAAGTAAAGGCGCCTCATTGTGTCCGAGGGCAGTGGCATTGTCACGTGATACAAGAGGCAGGCTGTGTCTCATCGCCACTAGGGGGCGCCTTACAGGGGTTATGTCACAATCATTACTTATCCATAGGCTGGAAGACGAATTGCCGATTGGTGGAGGCTCCCATTGAGAATATAGTGGTGGACACAGACGCGCCCCTGTTCCATGCATTTCAGGGAGGGCTCAGCCCTGCAATGTGCTTTGGCTACTTCTATTACTCCTATAGAAATGAATGGAACAGGGGCACATCTGTGTCCACCACATGCTCAGGTAAAACACCCCCATTCTCAGGATTGCTAGGGAGTCTCAGTTTTTGGACCTCCACCATTCAGCAATGTATCCCCTGTCTTATAAATAGAGGATACATTTTGTATGTTGCATAACCCCATTACCTAGTATTCGTCAGGCCAGGTATTGCAGTAGTTTCAGCACACGTCCAGCATTTACAAGGGCCTAGCGTCACAATACTAATCTGCATGGCCAGCCAGTTAGCAGTGAGGAGAGCTCAGATGTGTTCACGCTGCGGACATTGCATTCTGGACTTTGACAGCATTGAACAGGTACAATGACTACAGGACGCGACTGCAGTCACCATAATGGATTCAACACAATAAATCCCCTTGTGCCCAGTGACACATTCCTGGCGCCGCTGCTGCACATATGTCCCAGAAGGAACTGCTAATACATAGTCTACATAAATCTTATTTCTGGCGGCATGTACCGTCCGTTACACAGCATGTGATTAAGTCCTTATTGACTGAGGTTATTTGGTACATACGATACAAGATCGCCCTCTTACCCTGTGAATAGGGTCACATTGCAAAGAGTGCTGTGACCACAACTTCTGCAAGTTGCTACAGGATCAGGCACTGCTGGATTATTTGCGATTACAAGTCGCAGTCGCTGCACCCGCCACCAGCGTTTTTTAGCTGCAACCCATTCAGTGGGGCCTTAGCCTTAAAGGGACTCTGTTCCTAGACCCCAGCATATCAAGCCAGCCTTGCAAATGTGTCCACAATGCGGGGTCTTCACCTTTACCCAGTTTCCATTTTCTCTGCCTAGAAACATATTTTTTACCCTCCCTCACATCTATAGACGCTGTTACCAGTCTCCGCACCGATGGCGGCTGTATGACACACACCTATTTCAACAATTTTCGTCCCCCACTTATACCATCTTTCAACCTGTGACACATTGTTAGATCTGCTCATTGTGTTCACCAGTCGGAGGATACGATGTTCTAGCTGCGGCGAGGAGCGCTCCGCTGACAAAACAATCTGTTCTAACAGCAAATGTGTTGGTCCTACTTAACCCATTCTTCCCCATCTGCAATAACAAGCTATTGGTTTCTATACGATTAGCAGTTTATTGATGTAGTTTGGTGCCACTTTTTTTGGACACTTCTACCCCCCGCTCCAGTGGCTCTTGTATTTTTTTTACTATATGTAATATTTGCTACCATAATCATCTTGTGTGCAGTGGCTGCATTGTAAGATAAGGGCTTAGGCCTCATGTACGTGACTGTGTGCATGAGCGGGGTCTGTGGTCGGATGGTCACATGAATGGCGTCGGTGTGGACCCCGGGCCTCAGTTCAGTGCAGACCCCACTACAGCATTGAGCTGGAAAACTGACTGAACTGCTTCCGGGTGGAGGACCTGTAGAGTCTTGTGATGTTTTCACAGGTCCTCCAGCATTTATAGCCATAGAGGGCACTGATAAAGCATAACTGGCATTATAACCTCAGTTTCTACTTTAGATTCCTGCTTTGGAATGGGCCTGTGCCTTACCAGCCAACGATCTGGGCCTTGACAACAAGACCTGCCATACAGCTTGAGAAGTACCGGTGTAGATGATAAAATGACTCTTCTGATTCTTTTCCTCCAAGTCTCCTGCTCTATAACCTGCCGCCTGCAGATTAGACCGCTAATTAGGGTTGAGCGATCGTGTTCAAACACGATCTTTTTAGGTGGGATCGAGATTGGTGATTATTTCCCACAATGCTTGGCTACTGGCCAAGCATTGTGGGAAAAGCTAACAATGTTAGCCTTCACACTGAGTACTGTATACTCAGTGTGAAGGCTCAGCTGCGGTTCCATAGAAATGAATGGAAGCAGCCGGCACACAGCCTTAACCCCTTGCACGCCAGCTGCGTCCATTCATTCTAATGGGAGACTAGCTAACATCTCTAGTAGCTACTTACCTGCAGAGATGGCTGGTCAGGGGCTTGGTGTTCTCGTTCTTCTTCGCCTCGCTGCCCCCACCTCCCAGGTTAGTGTTAAAGAGCTAGGAAGAAGGCGGGGCTTGTGGCTTAGGAGAGTGTGGGCGGGTACAGGGCGGGGAGACGTGACGTCTCTCCTCCCAGTACCTGCCCACACTCTCCTAATCTGGGAGGCAGGGGGCAGCGAGGCGAAGAAGAACAAGAACACCGGGCACCGGACCAGCCATCTCTGCAGGTAAGTGGACACCAGGGGGACTAAGTAGCCAGAGGATTAATAAAAAAATCCTCTGGCTACTTAGTGATTAAAAAAAATCACTACACAGCGTGGATTCTAACAATTAAAGCGTTCACTTGTTAGATTCCATGCTGTATAGTGAATAGGATCGTTTTTAAAATCCGATCTCCGATTAATTAAAAAAATCCCATTGACTTGCATTGGGATCGGAATTGGGATCGAGATCAGGTTCGAATGAAAAATGATCGGAAATCGGATTTCAAAATCGATGCTGAAAAGTCAAGATCGGCTCAACCCCACCGCTAATCCTTCCAGGAGAATTCATGTCTGCAGCTGATGACTTGCTGCTCTTTGTAGTGCGGTCATCCTCTTGGATCAGCGGCAAGTATGTACAGAGAATAAAGGCAATGTCACACGTTCCGAGGCCGATGCGTCACCACCTGACTGTAGGGTTTAGCTGCGACTCCACCTTAATACACTTCAGAAAGAAACATCTACTATTTGGCCGTCTCATGTGAAATATCCCTTAGGCCTCGTGCACACGACTGTATGTATTGTCTGTGCCGGCCGCGTCTTTCACCTATTCATTTCTATGACCCCACATACAACTGGGTATTTTCACAGTCCCATGTACGTGTCCAATTCCTGGAGGGAGACATGAACACAGACAAAAGTAATGCATGACCTATATTCTGAGGGTCCGTGAATCGCCTCCATTCACCAAAAGTGAAATGTGTGCATAGAGGGTAAGGTCAGGGCTCAATGTTGCACTTTTGAGAACACTGGGGGTAATGACTGGCAAGTGGTTGGCACTGCATTGTGTGGCCATGGGTCAAATTATGATACCTGTGTATGTAATGACAGTGTGTGGCGGCCTGAAAACACATAAGTAATGTGCTGTTTGTGCGCGCACTAGTACCGTACAGCCGCTTCATGTCTTTGCATTTCCTAATAGACAGTAATCTCTCCTCCTATTGTTTGATATATTAATTCTTTGTCACCTTGTAATGACAAATACTGTCTGTTCATGAGCGCTTTCATTTGTAAAGTGCTGCGGAATACGTTGGCCCTATATAAATAACATTACTATGATTCTTATTATTATTAGGTCATACTGTCTATTCCATTGTGTGACACATCACATACAGGCAGATTCGAGGACATGTGATCCCTCTCTTGCAATATATAAAACAAAAGACGCAGAGCACATTTCCATAAAGGCAATTGTTATAGAGATCCAGTCAGTAAATAATCAGGAAGATTTAATAGAACAATACATCTCTGTGAGCAGACGCTGCGAGGAAGCGAGGGACCGGTAAATAATAGCGTTCATACAAACCCGCTGATGATAAAATACAGGACGGGAAAAGGCAGCAAAGCAGATAAATATATACCATATATATATTACTAGTGGTGGTTCAGTACAACTCCTTCATTCCCAGGATTGTGGCGCTCACATGAGATCAGCAATCATAAAGTAGTGATAGATTTTGTTACTAATCTCACTAAAATTGCAACATCAAACAGTTAAAGGGATTCTACCACTAAAGCAACAGTTTTTCTAATTACCACGTCAGAACAGCCTTAAGAAAGGCTCTTCGTCTCCTACCTTGCTCAGTCGCCTCTGGCCCGCCGTTCCGTAGAAATACCGTTTTTTACCGGTATGCAAATGAGTTCTCTCGCAGCAATGGGGGCGGGCCCCAGCGCCCAACTGTCTCCAGCGACGCCTCCATCTTCAGCTGCATCCTCCCCTTCTCTCGTCGTCTTCTGTCTGGGTCAACTCCAATGCCTGTGCAATTGGCTCTACCAGGGAGACACAAGTAGAGTCGACTGCGTATGCCGGCCATTTATGAGAGGCCACTCTTGTTCTTGTAGTTAAATACAGGAGCGGCCTCCCAAAAATGGCCGCCGGCAGGCATGCACACTTGGCTCTGCTGGTGTTTCACTGGCAGAGCCAACTGCGCAGGCATCACAGTTTGACCCAGACGGAAGACAGAAGAGGCGGTTGCAGCTGAAGATGGAGGCGTTGCTGGAGACAGTTCTCTGGCAGCAATGGGGACGCCCCCATTGCCGTTTGAGCGCTGGGGCCCGCCCACATTGCTGTGAGACAACTCATTTACATACCAGTAAAAAAAACTGTCTAATAGAATGGAGTTCTCTGTTCAGAATGCTCATCTATCGGCCAAGTTAAATCGAGTGAATTACATGGACATCCCTTTGATGTGAATGAGCAATGAGTAATACTCCATTTTCCTTTTGGTGGTGCTAATGGAACTGAATAGTTGTTGCTGGGTTCCCATACAGATTACTGCTGGGTCCAAGAAGCAAGACATCCTCTTATTGTCATGGGACCTATGTAGCAACTGGATGGTCCAAAGTGACCACTTCGTGCTGGTAGTACATAGCCCAATATTTAGGCACGATGCAAGAATTAGTCAATTAATGTGAAAGTGTCCTGCAGTGCAGATTCTACATTTGGAGCATGTCCACACTGGGCATATGCTTAGAGCTGTGATACATTTGGAACATCCTATGTCTGCAAGTCACTGCTAGGTTGCCTTACTCTAGGTCACTTTTCCACCAAATTCTGGTGCAAGGTGACACATATTAAAGGGGATTATCCAGTTTTTACTAATGATGGCCTTTCCTTAGAGGACCTGAGACCCCTGCAGATCTGCTGTTGTGTGGCTCACGCTATGTAAACATTACCCGGGAGTCATGCTGCCTCAGTGCATCAGATCTGTGACAGTTCCCTGTCATTTTACCCGACAAAATACTATAGTGTGCTGTGCAGAATTTTGTCCAGTGGAATTTGCACTGTAGATTTGTTACTTGGTGAATAAACGGCTTCCAGTTGCAGCGAGCTTCCTTCTGCATGACACAACTAATGTAAGACTGCTCCACCTATAATTACACATTTCCACCCATATTTATACCCTATATTCAGTCACCATACACATACAGAGAGTCTCGTGACAGTCAGATCTTATATTACTCAGCTGCTAATAACAATAAAGATATCACTGCGGTTCTCATCTTCTGGCGGAGATCGTACTAGTCTAACATGTCTCTATATCTCATGATTACATTGTTGTGCCATTGTCAGGACAGATGGAAGCTGGTAGAGGAAAGCGTCTTAGTAATAAACTCTCCGATCCCATTCCTAAGGAGCTGCCTGTGCTGACGTCTGAATAATAAAAAGCCTCCCATTGATTTCAATGTGTAGGGTGTGTAAGGTGGAACCCATTGAAGTCAATGGGATTCTGTTTTACAGCGCTCACTCTGACATGTGTTTACGTGTCAGAATGAGTGTCGTGTTACTCCGTGTCCCCCGAACAGAAACCAATACACTTTAAAAAGTGGTTACCTAAGGAAACCACACGGACCCCATAGACTATAGTGAGGTTCATGTGGTTTATGACCAAATCATGTGGAGAGAAAAGTGCTGCTTGCACTGGTGCGGGAACCACATGTACCCTATTAGGGCTCGTTCACATGGGGCAAGAGGAGGCAGATTTTGGCGCAGAATCCACCTCAAAATCCGCCCCCTCACAATAGAGGTCTATGCAGGGCGAAGCAAGCTGCCCATTCTTGAGGCGGATGCCGCGGTGGAAATTGCGTCCACGTCAAGACAATCCCTCCGGACTAGGCCCATTCATTTGGGCCTACTCCGGAGTGGGTAGCCGCGACTGTCGGAAGCCGTGGCAGGCGCATTTCAGTCCTGATCCCACGTCAAAATCAGGACCAAAATACACGGTCACTAGCCCTGTGTGAACTGGCCCTTACAGTCTATGGGATCCGCGCGTTTTCCCAGGTAACCGCTTTTCTATGTGTATAGGTTTCTGTTTTGAGTGGTCCCCAAGTGGGCTATACTGCGATATTTGGCGTGACTTTGGTCACATGACTACAGATCTCCGTGTTACATCCAAGGCGCACACATTGTTTGGTCAGACACGACTGGAACTTCTTTGTAGTTCTTGGATTGTGTTCACACTTTTTTTTTTTCTTAAATTTTACATGTTACATAACTGCTGACGTAACAGCCCGTTCACATGGAGTAAACGCGCGTGTATTTTGGCAAAATACACGTGTAAAAATCAGACTCCCATTGACTTCATGGACATTTTACACGTGTATTTTGCCGTGTTTTTTTACACGTGTAAAAAAAATGTAATTGAAGTCAATGGGAGTCTTATTTTTACACGTGTATTTTGCCAAAATACACGCGCGTTTACTCCGTGTGAACGGGCCCTAAGAAACTACACCAAAAATCGCATCAAAGTGAATGTGGCCTAATAGCAGCCATTTATTTGTCGCCTAGGCCAGCGGTAGCGCCCCCGCCATTATTGTACTGTATGAATAAGACTTTTCTTTCTAGAACTGCTGATGCTTGTAGTCCGCCTCAGTCCTGTATACTGCCTATACCGCACTGTATGGATAGGGCTGTAAAGGACTACACGGTGGGCGGGGCCTCCGCAGGGCTCCGCCTCCTCCTCTTCCTCACACGGCCTCAGCCCGGACTGCGCATGTGCACCAGGCTACTGCTTATTTCAGGGCTCTGTGGATTGTGCTGGGCCTGAGGTGTCCCGGGGCCGCGGCCTCACACACGGCGGCAGCGGGGACTGGAGGAGCAGGGAAGCGGCCACAACTTGTCTCCTACACCCCCGGCATGGAGCACTGAGCTCACGGCAACGACTCCCCGCCATCACTGAGGCCTAGAGCTGGAATGAGCCCTTGAGAAGACTCGGAGCCCCGCATATCATCCCCCCCGGAGGTCCGGGGAGCAGCGCTGAGACCATGGCTCAGGAGAAGATGGAGCTGGACGTGGTGGAGGTCCCGGGGGATGGAGGGCTCCGGAGGTCCAACAGCGCCCCCCATATAAACGGCCTCAGGTAAGGGGGGTGCGTTGCAGGCTGCAGGGACTGCTGCTGGATTGCAGGTGACCGGTAGGGGGCGCACTGCAGACCAGTTCAGAAGTTAGTGGGGGGTCTTGGGTTACAAGTCCACAATTTGGACAATTATTTGGTAGACAAAAGCTTTAGCTAAAAGTTCTCCCAGTGAAAATTCGGCTGTGCAGAGTGTTACAGTGTCTGCACCTGCGGGGGGCGCCCTACTCTATGTGCTGGGATACTGCACCCCACGGAATACTGCAATGAAACCGCTGCACCCTCTGTTACCGTGTGCACAGTATGGAGTCCATAGGTGTCTGCTCTCACCAATTTTGTCCAGTTATTTTAATTTACTTGTTTTTTGGGGGGGTTGCAAATATCTGATTTGGGGGGTGGTGGTGATAGCAATATCCATTAGTGAGTGCAGTCGCTACACAGGGCTCTGAGGTATCTGCTTCTGTGCACTGTATAATACAGGGATCGGCTCCTGACCTAAACATATCCATGATCTACCCAAAGGCCTTAGAGGGGGCAAATAACGCTTTTAGGGTCACCATTTTGGAAACTCTTGGTTCGCCGCAGCTGTACCCTGCACAGGTACTTGGCCTATTCATTGTAACATTGCTCAGATGGATCCATCCCGGTCAGGCTGAGGCCCCACATTGCAGAAAAGCAGTTTTTTTTTTGTTGCCAAAGCCAAGACTGGCTACAAAAGGAATGGAAACATTTATGATGATATTCTACTTCTCTCTTCTGCTCCATGCACTCCTGGCTTTGGCTCAAAAAAATCGCAACAAAAGCTGCAACAAAAAAAAGCTTCAATTCTGCAACGTGCGGCCTTAGTCTCAGGGTTTCATTTCTCTGTGCGGTCATGTGAAGAACACAATTGGACTCCATTAACTACCGTTGGGTCTCCGTTATGGTGTACGCCGTTTTTGACAGAATCTGGAACGGCGTTGAGCTGCAGTAACATGGCACGGCCACTGCACCGTGTATGGCGCTGTCTTATTGTCCGCACACGGTGTATGGAGATCAGCTATTTATAATCTATCCTAAGGATGTGCCATGAATATCTGAACTTGGATGACCCCTTTAATCGTGAAACATTACCTTTTAAAGAAGGTAGCAGCATTGCCGTCTGCTCTGCGGCCAGCCAAACCTTCTCCTTGCTGCGTGAGGAAATGAGTTATTACATGAAAATATTCTAATGGCTGCTTGTCTTTTTGTATTTCCCTCCACAGTGACCACTCGCAAGTGTTTCAACCCTACGTAGCCCGCGCGCGCAGAAACAGCACTACTGTTGTAAACCGCCAGACCATGGTAAGAGAAAAGTGTAACGGGAGTTTGTCTGGTTTTATTGTATTGTATAGGAGCAGGAGAACTGACTAAACTATAAATTGTATCTGTCTAATGCCGGAGAACAACAGATCCCAAGGGAACCCTATTGACTGTAATGGGGTCTGTCAGGTATCTCTTACTTTCTTTGCAGGTGATGCTGCAAATGGGGGACCTGCAGCTCGTGACCACTACTGCTTGTGACCTCAGGGTGTAGCCACTATATAGGACCCTGAAAAGTTTGATAAAAGCTAAGTCTTGTTTATTCTCTCCTCGCAGGTGCCATCGTCTTCTCCTGTCCGCATTCCAAGCAGCAGACTTCATCAGTTAAAAAGGGTAAATTCATACACAAGCCTTCCAGAAAAGTCATCCCTGATCCCGGTTATATCCCTGTTATCACTTTATACAAAGTGCAAAAAGAAAGACTCCTCTTGTTGCAGCTCTGCATCCTATAAAGGGATTCTACCATTGAAATTAATTGTTTTGGCGATCATGTCGGAACAGTCTTTAGAAAGGCTATTCGTCTCTTACCTTTAGACGTGGTCTCCGCGGCGCCGTTCCTTAGAAATACCAGTTTTTACCGGTATGCAAATTAGTTATCTGGCAGCGATGGGGGCGGGCCCACTGCTGCTCAAGAACACGCTCAGCGACGCCTCTATCTTCGGCTGGATCCTCCCCCTTCTCTGTCGTCTTCCTTTGCGTCACCTCTGACGCCTGTACAGTTGGCTCTGCCAGTGAGACACCAGCAGAGCCAAGTGCGCATGCCGGCCAGCGGGCATTTTTGGAGGCCGCTCCTGCATTGAACTGCAAGAGCGGCCTCTCAAAAATTGGCGCCGGTCGGCATGCGCACTCGGCTCTGCTGGTGTCTCACTGGCAGAGCCAACTGCGCAGACGTCGGAGGAAGATAACAGAGAAGGGGAGGATCCAGCCAAAGATAGAGGCGTCACAGGATCATATTCTCGAACAGCAGTGGGGACGCCCCCATCGCATTTTCAGCACTGGGGCCCGCCCCCGTTGCTGCAAGAGAACTCATTTGCATACCGGTAAAAACCGGTATTTCTAAGGAACGTCACGGCAGAGACCACATCTAAAGGTAAGAGACGAATAGACTTTCTAAAGGCTATTCCGACGTGATCGCCAAAAAAATTCATTTCAATGGTAGAATCCCTTTAAATAGCAGCTGAAATTAGAGGGCGCAACTAGTATAACCTAAGCAGAGAACAGGAGAGGGTAACAAAATACAAGGGAGATGTCGTGTAAATCCCAGTGCCCTTGTGTCCTGGATTATCTGAGTTATTGGAGGGCAGATTAAGGGAACGTTACTGTAGCTACAAAGAAAGAATATGGCCGATGAATTTCTCTTGCATGTGTATAAACTCTTTGGCGACCTTTGTTTGCAATGGTTGGGGAGATGTGTCAGCTGTTTACTGTGCTAGGAATATGGCCACAGTCCTATAATGCTATATATATATATATATATATATATATATATATATATATATATATATATATATATATATATATATATATATATATATATATATATATATATATATATATATATATATATACCTATACCTGACGGATAATTTCTTTCTTTTATAAAGGAGGAAGGAGTTGACTTGATGAACCAAGAAACGGCTCGTGAGCGGTAAGTCGGCATAGAAGTGATAGTTCTATTTCTACAGAATTTGTCAATATGAAATGATCAGAGAATCTGAGGTAATGCGCAGTGGTCATATTTATATATTTTTATTATTATTTTAGCGAGGTGCAGACAGCAATGCAGATGAGTTTATCCTGGGAGGAAAGCTTTAACCTGGTAAATATTTTTTGTGTATTTTGTATTACTATTTTGCATATACAGTACAGAACAAAAGTTTGGCCGCACCTTCTCATTCAAAGAGTTTTCTGTATTTTCAGGACTGACAATTGTAGATTCACACTGAAGACATCAAAACTCAGAAGTAAGACATGTGGGATTATAGACTTACCAAGAAAGTGTGACACAACTGACAATCTGTCTGATATTCTCAGTGTTCCTTCTGCTTTGATTCCTGCTTTGCACACTCTTGGCATTCTCTTGATGAGCTTCGTGAGGTAGTCACCGGAAATGGTTCTCACTTCACAGGTGTGCCCTGTCAGGTGTAATAAGTGGGATTTCTTGCCTTATAAATGGGGTTGGGACCATCAGTTGTGTTGTGCAGAAGTCAGGTGGATACACAGCTGATAGTCCTACTGAATAGACTCTTAGAATTTGTATTATGGCAAAGAAAAACGAGTGGCCAAAATTGAAGGCATACTGAACCAGCATGGCTACCACAGCATCTTGCAGCGGCATGCTATTCCATCTGCTTTGCGTTTAGTTGGACCATCATTTATTTTTCAACAGGACAATGACCCCAAACACCTCCAGGTTGTGTAAGGGCTATGTGACCAAGAAGGAGAGTGATGGGGTGGTACGCCAGATGACCCGGCCTCCACAGTCACCGGACCTGAACCCAATCCAGATAGGGTAGTTTGGGGTGAACTGGACCGCAGAGTGAAGGCAAAAGGGCCAACAAGTGCTAAGCATCTCTGGGAACTCATTCAAGACTGTTGGAAGACCATTCCTGGTGACTACCTCATGAAGCTCATCAAGAGTGTGCAAAGCAGGAATCAAAGCAAAAGGAAGCGAGAATATAAGACAGATTGTCAGTTCTTTCAGACTTTCTTGTTAAAGAGGACCTTTCACCATATCTAGGCACATGCAGTGTTATATACTGCCGGAAAGCTGACAGTGCGTTGAGTTCAGCACACTGTCGGCTTTCCTGATCTGTGCCCGGTGTGAAGAGCTTACGGCCCGGTACCGTAGTGCTCTATGGTCAGAAGGGCGTTTCTGACCATTAGCCAGAGACGTCCTTCTGCCTCGCGGCGCCAATTGCGCTGTACTGTGGAGCGGGGAGGAACGCCCCCTCCCTCCCTGATAATGCTAGTCTATGGACGAGCTGTGTGAGCACAGGGAGGGGGCGTTCCTCCCTGCTCCATAGTACAGTGCGATTGGCGCCGCGAGGCAGAAGGACGTCTCTGGCTAATGGTCAGAAACGCCCTTCTGACCATAGAAGAGCTACGGTACCGGGCCGTAAGCTCTTTACACCGGGCACAGATCGGGAAAGCCGACAGTGCGCTGAATTCAGCGCACTGTCAGCTTTCTGGCAGTATATAGAACTGCCTGTGCCTGGATATGGTGAAGGGTCCTCTTTAAGTCTATAATCCCACATGTTACTTCTGAGTTTTGATGCCTTCAGTGTGAATCTACAATTGTCATAGTCATGGAAATACAGAAAACTCTTTGAATGAGAAGGTGCGGCCAAACTTTTGGTCTGTACTGTATATGTCTTGCTATTGTAACTCAGGAAGGAAACCTTTTACAAAGTCCCAAAAATGGTGTGAGTTGTTGGTTAGTCTCCATCTACAACTCCAGAAACCGGTACCCTGCTAGGCCGGGTTCACACAGGGGTTTTTTGGTCCGGAATTTGAAGCAGAGGCCGCCTCAGGTTCCGGACCAAGAGAACGGTAGCTGCGACTGGATGCCGGTGCAGTGCAGTCGCGGCACTCCGCTCTGGATTAGGCCGAAATGAATGGGCCTAGTCGGGAGGAGGGGGTGTCTTCAGGCGGATGTCACGAGGCGAATCCACCTGAAGAATGATCAACTCTCTTCTATTTTCCGGGAGCCAGAACTGACCAGCTCCCATTGATTTCACTGGGAGCCGTTTTTTTTTTTTTTTTTTTTTTTTTTTTTTTTGGGTCAAGATTTTGAGGCCTCAAAATCTTGACCAAAACACCCCGTGTGAACTCAACCATAGACAACCCCTCATTGGAAAGATGCAGGAAACTTGTGTTCTGGGTGAAGAAACAGATTAAAGCTGTTTGCATTTCCTTACAGAGTGACAATGACTATGACAAATTGGAAAAACCTTCATCTCCAAAGCGTGTTGACTTTGCCCCGGTATCACCAGCACCATCTCCTACAAGAGGAATAGGAAAGGTAATGCCTGTGACACAGTGGCGAATTACTGCCAATGTCGAGACTCTTGTCTCGTCCCATTGTCTGGTAATTTGACCGGTGTCTTGTGACTCTAGGCATGCGCATGGTGGGATATTACTGTGTTCTTTATTTCATAGAACATCTTGACTCGCGCCATGCAAGATAACTATAAGGAGTTATCAGGGCTTCCAGTCTTTGAGTACAGGCTGAGTTGTAGTATATCACTCCTACATTAGATAAAATATATCTATATATTGTCTGTCATGTTCATACCTTTGTAATGTGTATCAGTGCAGATCAGAGAACTGAATTTTTACTTTCTTTGTAATCCACAGCAATGTTTCTCTCCATCTTTACAAATGTGTCTAAGCAGCAATGGTTTGCCCCCAAGCCCTATCCCCAGTCCTACAAGGCGCTTTACCACGTAAGTATCACATCCTTGCTACCAGTGGGCACTTCTCTCTAAAGTGCTGCCATTTTGCTAATCTCTTGTAAATATAATCTGGTTTACATGTGAAGTGTCTTTCTGCACTCTTTGCTCATACTACGCGTACCTGTGGGTGTTTTGTGTAACAATCCTTTAAAGTGGAGGTGGACAATTTTCCCATGGGGCCACATGAGAAATAGTAACGGTTCTAGAGGGCCATGTGCGCCGTGGCAAATTTAGCTCCACCCACTTCTCCGCTGACTGCGCCCATTCTCAATCATTTTTCCCATGTGCCTCACAAAGTAAAATCCCCCTACAGTCACCCTAACATTATACACCCCCACATTATAACGTTTCCCTCCAAATGACCCACAGTATTAAGTCCCTCTCCTGGTGCCCCAGTATAAACAAGCAGAATCTAGAGGGAACATTAAACTGGGACAGCTGGAGGGGGACATTAAACTGGGGGCAACTAGAGGCAGACATGTCCCCCTCTAGCTACCCCTCCCCCCCCCATGGTTTAATATCCTCTTCCAGCTGCCCCAGTTTAATGTTGCCATTTTATTCTTATTAAATTGACTCCAATCTGCCCCTTCTGGGATGGAGTGAGGGGTTGTTTCTCTGGTCACAGGAGTTGTTTTGGAAGACGATCTGGCCCCTCTGCTTCTCTCCCTTTCCTCTCTTAAGTTCCAGAGTTATCCCGAGGTTGTGGAAGTCCCAATCCCCCCCCCCCCCCCACGCTCTTTTCCTGGCTTAGAGTTCCCCCATATCCGTACAATGGAGGACATGCTGGCACTGCTCCATCCTGATGATAGACTTCACCATCAGACCTGGCTTCTGTGGAACATGTTCTATTACACCTCGGATTTCCGCGCCCTTTTCCCCTCTTTACCCCTGTGATGCCTGTCTGTTTTCTTCTATTCCTGCCTGCATTAATTTCTCCAGCCCTCACATGGTTACTACTTGTATTTTCATATTACAGTGTACTGTTTTTTTTTGTTTTTTTTTTGTTTCTATTTTCATATTACGGTTCTTGCTGTTCTCTTTTTCTCCATCACTGTGGTTACTTGAATTGCATTGTTCATCTTAACTCTGCTGCATCAGAGTCCGCCTTCCCATGTTTTTTTTTTTTTTCCCTTCTTTCTTTCCCATTGTTCCCTTGATTTTTCCCTTGCCTTTCCTCCCCTCCTTTCCCTTTTGTAAAACCCTTTGAAAAACCCTTAATAAACTTTAATGTTGAGAAATTGACTCCAATCCGCTCCCTTATATTTAGCAGGAGAAGTCAGAGTCCCATCAACTGTATACGTCCAAGTGCCCTCGGTCCTATAAAGAGGAAAGGTATTGTATTTTGCCTACTTAAAAATATCTGTATTTCTCCTTTTAATGCAGTATTTCTGAACTAGTTTTTGTTGGGTGTTACTTGTGCATGACAGATGTGACTCTTGTGCCTTGTCCTGTGGTACACTAGTGTATGTAAGTCATGCTAGAACAATAACCTAAGGAGTTATCAGGGCTGCCAGTTGTGTAGTCCAGACTGAGTGGTAGTATAATACTCCTACACTACTGTCATTGTGTCTACAAGCTGCTGCCGCTATTCGCTGCCTTTTAGAACCAATAAACACATTTATTTATTTTTTTAAACAGTGGAAATGGACATGGAGACCCAACCAAAGAGACTCTTCCAAGGAACAACGAACATGCTTTCTTCAGACATGACGCACTTGTCAGATTACAGTTGGTAAGATTATCCACAGCAGACCAGACTGGTTTTTGTGTAAGACCAACCTTACTGTACGACAGTAGTGGTTTTTGCAGTCCGCAATTTTCTGATCAGCAACACTAATTTTGCTCTTCCACAGACGTCCGTGTCCATCTGCAAAGTGCATATTCAAAGACAGTCTATGTCATTGTGTCCGTGACTTTGCGGACCTGCGGTATTCAGTGCGGACCCCGGTCATGGCACGAGACGCCACAGATAAAATATCTGGTGGTGTAAGAGGCCGCACTGAATGCAATGTGTCCGCAGATGAGAACCCACAATTATGGATTTAACTTGCACTCGTGTAAGGCCAGCCTTAGGCGTAAATTTTGTCACTAAAAATGTACAGGATCAGCAAATGTTCTGGTTTATACTTTCTGTATCAGTTCCTCAGTTTTCTAGATCTCTGCTTGTTTCCACTGAGTAAAAATCAGAACATGGTGAAATACCAAGGACAGATTTTATTCCATTGGAGGTGATCAGAATGATTGACAGCAAGCAGAGATGTAGAAAACTGAGGAAGATATACTATAAAATATAGACAATAACCTTTATTTGCTGAAACTGGACAACAGTGTTCGCTCATCTCTAGTAATTGGTCAAATACCACGCGGTAAACGCAGTAAAAATTTGATGCCGCTTCCCTGTTGCTTTTTTACACCAATATCTATGCAGGTGAGGTATTTGATCAAATGCTACTCGCTCATCTCTAATTACTCGCTCTACACCAGGGGTCAGCGACCTTCAGCTCTCCAGCTGCTGTGAAACTACAACTCCCAGCATGCTCCATTCACTTCCATGGGAGTTACAAGAACAGCAGAGCCAGTATGCATGCTGGGAGTTGTAGTTTGACAACAGCTGGAGTGCCGTACGTTCCCTACCCCTGCTCTACTCATTTATTATGTTATGGAGAGCCTAGTTACATATGATTCCATCACTGAGTACACTATATTTAGGTGCTTCTCTTTGTTTCTATCTCTAATATTCTTTTTCATTCGCAGCCTTTCCTCGGATCTTGACAGCAGCAGCAGTATCGGCTCTTCATCTGACTCTGCAGTGAAGGAAAGCTGTGTGACCGACTCGCCCGCCGCCTGCTCCAACTCCTGCTCCTCGTTCATATCACTGGATGATCTGTCACCCAAGTGAGTGACACAAGACCGGGCCATGGTGTCCCCGACCCTTGTTATTTAAAGACTGTGTGGCGATTCCTCGAGATCCCTGGTCTTCTCTACTGTGTTCTACGTTTTTATTTGTATATAATAAATTCCCCTCCTGCCTGCTGGACTGTTACAGGACTTGAGAAATGGGGCAGGAGACTGTGTATTTTGTGTACAGAATAGTATGTACAGTATCCGTGTACATATTGCCTGTGTGTCCCAGGTATTTATGTGTAGTTTTTTGCTTTTTATTTATTCTGTGTCTGCGGTCATCGATGGAGAATGTAGTATCATTGTTTTGGCTGGTCAGAAAGTCTCTTTTGGGAAGGGAATCATAATGCAGCTTTATTCATTTAATGTACAAGTGGGCCAAGAATGGGTAGGCGGTAAATTCGGATTAATACCTAACCTTTCACTATTCATAAGGGTCATAGACGTCTGCTTGGGGCAGGAGAATCTGTGTTCCTGAATGTTCGGTTTCCTCATTGTGTGCAAACATTGCTAAACTTGTGGCCAACCTGATCTGGGTGCCCTATGGGCAATGAGGACTGTCCTATCGACCTACTGCTCTTATATTGTGACACTGTCCGTACTGGCGTTGGACTCATCATGTCCAGTCCTCTAATCTGGACAATTTTGCTAAGCACAGGTCAGATTTATATGGCTCGGGTTGTGTAGCACGGAAAGGGTTCGTCTTTTCTGGCAGGATTTCTCAAATAAATGGAAGCTCAGCTGCAATAACTCGGCGTGGTCACAGTATACAGAGTCCTCTGCTAGTTACAGCAGTCACCCGAATGGTCGGGGTGACACTTTACACCAATCAGATCTTCTTGGAACCCAAGCCTTAGTATAGCTAATTGTCAAAATTCTGAAAAGCCGCCATTATTGCAGTACAGGTCTAAGATATTTGCAATCTAGTTGTCGTCAGCTGCCCTTATTGATCTGAAAGTCTATGTACAACACCCATAGGCATGCAATTTTTGTGCAAAAACTGAGCCTGTTCGGTCAGTCACTAGGACCACAAAACGTAAGTGCCATATGTAAAAAGCCACTAGCAACATGTAAATATGTAGAATGCAGAAAACGCTCCATTTTATCTTCTGTGGTTAGCGCTCAGTGTTCTTTGAAGTGGTTAATGAAGGAAGGATTGGTGTCATGTACCTTGAGCTTTGTATTTCTTTGCAGCAAGAAAATTGCAATGTTACCTAAAGCTAGAAAATGTCACCCAGCAGTCACCAGAAATCCAGCCCTGCAGGACGTCTGCACAAACGTGACTATTAGTTGCAAATGGTAGCACAAAAACTTATGCCAGGAGCGGGATTCTTGGCATTCTAGTTGTATATGATGGTAGGGGTCTCTGCCTCCCCACGATATACCCGCCCGTCCTGGACAGTAGGTCACTGGGAAGAAGAGACTCCATAGCAGCATAGATAATGCTAGGAGCCGCTCTCCTGACATACTGTTCAGAGGGGTAAGTCCAGCCAATGCACAGACAGAAACTTATTGGTGCTCCATTCACTGCTATGGGGCTGCCGGGATTGCAATTTCCAGCAACCCCATAGAGGTGATTGGCGCTCAGTGTTAGACTGGGGTACCTAGGGCCCACTATATAGCCAACTATAAATATTGCCAGCCCCATTTTTATTTTTCTCTCAATATTCGCTTAATACCTGTCCCTTGCCTTCGACTAGGGTATGACGGAAAGGCCTGCCTATGTCTAGATGCCACCCAAAGCATCTGTATATAATAAACTGGGTAGTTTGTTAAATATTATACTCCTTTTATTACATGGGCACACACTCTGTATGTAGTGGCATTGGTGGGGGAGGCTAGGGGCCTACCAGGGAAGTCATCTGTTCCCCTTTGGGACTTTCTATCCCCCCCATTCTCAATCGCTGGGAGTCCTAGAAGTCAAACCTCTAGCAATATAACATCTCCTATCCTGTGGATATGGGAGACCTATCTATAATGACACAACCCTGTTGCACAGTCTAAAGTGATTGTGTAGCCCTAGCCTAATGGAGCAGGATCTGCACTAGACAGTACACTGAGGGGGGCGCTATAAGGCATCATTGTCATGCAACACCCTAACTTGGCCTTTGTTAGCCCCTTGTGTGTGGAGGGGGGTTCAGTATGTGCACGAGGCACTTTGTTATTGGTATGGGATTAATCCATAAAGTGATGTATAGGAGGGAGCGGACTAATATTTACATGCAAACTCTGCATTATACACTATAGCTCTGCAGACAATGGATTGAACCTTTAAAAGGAGCGAAAGGTGGAAAAATCATGTTCATATCACTGTAAGCTCCTAGTCAGGGCACATGACCACCTAGGTCGTGTGTCCTGGTCGGATCGTTCTTTGTGTGTGTTTTTTTTTTTTTTTGTGTTTTTTTTTTTTTTTTTTTTTCTCTATATTTAAGCTTGATGAATTTGTTTTTTTTTTTAAAGAAAAAAAAAACTGACTACCCTTGACATACTCCTTGTCGTCTATGTTAGGTTAGTGATCTATTTTGTATAGCTAAGATTTCCATAAATTCCTATATTTGTCTTATTCTTGGAATAAATGTCTGTATTGTGTACAAGCAATGGTTGTGTGTTTTGTTTTAAAGCCAGGAGTGGATTGAGCAGAAGGTAAAGGTAGAAGTACTATCATAGAATTCTCATTCCTTCTCTAGATGTTCTTGGCTTTGGCTGAAAAATTTTTTTTATTTGCAACAAAAAAAGTTGCCGCTGCAACATTGGGGTCTCAACCTAAAACTGCAAAAAATTAATATATATATTTACAAAAATATTACTAAATTTCATTTATTTGTGAACAAAATTAGAGTCCTAACCCTATTTTAACAGCAAAGGGTCATTTGTTGGTACAATTGCCTAAAAATAAAATTTCTGCCTGCCGGAATTCTGGTGTCCAAAAATAGGATTTTGCAATTTTGTGCAAAAATATGGTGACCTTTTTACTTCACTATTAAAAAGTGGGTATGGCTATTGTCAATCTCATGCATGCCAAATTTGTGAAATGTGACTTGGGTGGGAAACCACAATATGACACGACTTTTGGAGAGTGATGGCCCATGGACTCCCATCTCAGGCAAACCAAACTTTCCCGTGGCCCTTTCCACCACATTGCTCTCCCACTATACTGTGCAGGCAATCCTCGTGTTCTCCCGTGTCATGTCCTCCAATTCACTGATCCCCATACATTGCTCTGGTCCCACCAAGTTATAGGAACCACGCCCCACATTGGCAATACCTACAGCTCCTTATCTCTTCCCTTCCAAACTCCAAAAGCACATTAGTAAATGGATTGGTTTCCTGCTCATCGCGGCCGGATCCATCATAACCCAACTATGGAGGTCCGGCTGGTTTTCTGCAATGTGTGAATACGATTAACCATAGTCTCGTTCACTTTGCTGGTAATGTAAAACACAATATTTATTTCTGGTGCATTTTTGCAGCAGCTAAAAACGCTGTTTCATCAATATTGAACTGCGATACCAAGCACAACCAATACAATATGGACCGCCGCCCTGTGCTTGGTATATAGTGAAGAAGCTGCAGCACTTACACTCTTCAACCAGCTGATAGACGGGGGGTCCTGGGTGTTATATACCCACCATACTCATAACCTATCATGACTAGACAGGCTGTCTAGACTGTCTAGACTAGCTGATCTGGTTTAGTAAATCTACCTTCTCTGTAAATCCAGAGGTGTCACCTAAAATTCCTTGTCTCCAATACAAAATATGTGCTGTCTCTAATCTTGGTGTCTTCTTATGTTACAGAGTATACATTGGACAACCTGAGGCTCCAGAGTCCTATAGCAATTGCTACCTGTGCACCTGCTATCAGAGGCGTAACATCAAGCTCATGGGCCCTAATGCAAAATCTGTATGGGGCACCACCCTACCCATGGGTCTAGTAGCGTCTGCTACCACTTCACTCGCTGTGCTCTCTAGCTACATCCCTACTTAATGTTTGCGTTTTTCACTTTTACAAAAAAAATTGTTTTTGCCCCTCCCCTGTATTTCATAAATAAATCACAGGGAAGAAAAGACCACAAAAAGACACAAGTTGCGTTAAAAAAGTTGCAAGTAGCTTCATAAATGTACCTAATTATCCGCAGTGGTGGATAATACGGGGCCCCATACATTTCTATGGCCACATACACATGGCTGTAGTTTTTTGTGAGCTATACCTGGGCTACAGAAACCAAACTATGGAGCAAGTCCTATTCCTGTCTGTATTTACAGCATAGACTTACCTATACATTTGTAGGGAGCATGCAAGTCATTATGCAGCTGATATGCCAATGCATTGCAGACCTGTTTTGTTTTTTTGTCTTGCAGAATGTGGATCATTTGTGGACACAAAAACTCCCACAATGGTCATGTGAAGGAGGTCTAAGACCAAGACCACATGGAAACACAAATTTTTTTTGTAGTAGATTTTGCTGCATTTTTTAGCCCACGCCAGGAGTGGATTGAGCAGAAGGTAGAAGTATAAGAGCTTCCTATCTATTTCACATTCCTTTTGCTGCCATTCTTGGCTTTTGTTCCCAAAACAGCACCAAAATCTGCAACAAAAAAAGCTGAATTTCTGCAATGTGGGGTCTCGGCCTTAGGCCGGTGGCAGACGACCATGGTTGTGTTCAGTGTGCTGTCCATGTATTTCATGGATAGCACGCTGACCCATTCATATCCATGGGCCATACACATGGCTGTGAATTTTGTGGTCCCATGTGTGTGGGATGCAAAATATAGAACGGGTCTTATTCCAGTCCTATTTTGCAGCCTTTGTTTCCATGGCTCCTATTTATTTAATGAAAGGAACCCACGTTGTGAAAACTCTGCGATCTGGCCGCGGTGGAAACAGCAACCGTGGCGTTTTACAGCCTGTAAATCGCAGCATGTCAATAATACCTATTAAAACACTGGCATCAGGGGTGAAACTAGGGTTTGTGCCGCCTGAGGCAGCTTGTCCTGGACTGGCTTAGGTCAGCAAAAATGCCGCCCTCCCCCGGGGCCCTGGCATACTGCCGCCTGAAGCAGTCGCCTCATGGGAGGTGCGGCGCTGGCATTTACTGTATAGGTATAATAGGGATAGAAAGTCTGCAGAGGAGATCTCTACATCGGAAGTGTCGTGGTATTTAAATTAATAAAAAAAAAAAAAAAAGTGATTTATTTTTGGCTGTGGCTTGATACGTGGGGCGTTAGGCTGGGTTCACATGGTGCATTTTTGCCAAAACGTTTTTTTTATACATGTTTTTTTGAATTGCTGTAAACCCTAGCACATGCATTTTTAAAAAAACAAAACAAAAAAAAACCTCTGGTGCCTGGCTGTTAGCACATGAATGGCGCATAGTAACATGTGCTACCCATTACTGCAATGACAAAGCACATGCACTTCTTTACTAAAAAGCATCATCACATAGACGCAGCCTTATACGCAGGCACAAAGGGCTGAGCCTTGTTCTTGTGGAGCCAACGGCCTGTGCAATTGGGATCACTTACTGGAATTCTCCTCTAGACACTGAGTCTTGAAAACCCGTTCCCCAGGTGCAATAGCAGAACATTACAAAGTTTTCTTCCCCATGACTCTGTTCATTTGTGTCCATCTTGTGTAAATGAGGACATTAACATAAAGTCAAGAAAAGACTCAGCTAGTTCTTGAAGACTTTACATGAAGGTGGCCAAGTGACTCTTTAAGTTGTCTATGGAGATGTTATTTGCAATATAAAGCAATCAGATCCTTTGTTCCTGAGCTCTGTACACCTAGGTGTGAAGCTAAAACCCTATTAAGATGTTAAACACTCCTGTACACAGACTTTAATAGGATTACTAATAGGGTCTGTGATCATCCCCCGCCTTTTCAGGTACCAGAAGACCTTTGTGTCCTCCTCCTGTCTGGTAATTCAGTCTCTTTTATATGTAGGAGACACTGTTATGCCTTAACCTCAAACAAAACCATTGCTAGAGATGTTCCCTTTTGCCCCCCCCCCCCCCCCCTTTGGTGTTACTGTAATTAAAGTGCCCTTATCGATGACCCCTCCAAAGTATCAGCTTGCATTCTATGGAAACTGGTATTACGAGTTGTCCATAGCAAACCACCAGATTCCAGAGCTTATGTTTTAGGGGCATGACTATAAATGAGAGGGTAGACATTGATAGTCTCTCTTTAGGATAGGTCATCAATATCAGGTCAGTGAGGGCGTCAGTCGGATAATAATGACCTATCCTAAATCTATCGATATCAGGACTGTGAGCGGGCTGAGCGGCCATCTGATATTCATCACCTGTCCTAAGGACAAGTCATCAATAGCCATCAATAGCTTCTCTTGGGGAAAACTCTCTGAAATGTAAGAGCTAGAATCTGGTTTTATGCAATGGATAGTTATTGTAGTCTTATGTACAAGCAGGCGGCTCAGTACACTCCGTAATGGCATACTGTGCTATGTCAGCTTCGCTCCTATGCAATGGAATGGATATTTCTTAGATGGGAATCTGCGCGATTTGTGACATCTCTACTCAGGCCTATATGTCTCTCATTATATAGGAGTTGCTAGAGTAGCCGGAACTCCCATAGAATGAATGGAAAAAGATGTACATGTCACCCCTTTGCACTGACATCAGTGGCAAAATGAGTATGGTGTGACTGCTTTGCAATAGGTATTACCCTGGCTGCATTGACCCTCAGTCCACTGGGGGGGGGGGGAGAATTGGGGCATGTTGTATTCAGGTCCCTTCTTTTTTCCCAGATGTGGGTAGCAAATAACTTGGTCAGCTTCGTTCCTAGGTCTTACCACTCTCTCTGCCCATACACTTTCATGGATTTTAAATGCCATGAGCATAAGGCTACTTGCAAACCACCATGGCTAAGATCAGTGTGCTGACCGTGATTTTCCCAATAGCACACTCACCCATACATAGGACTGTGAATTACACAGTGACGTGTGCAGGCCGCAAAATATGTGACAGGCCTATTCCTGTCCGATTTTGTGGCCTGGCTTCCGTGGCGCCTATTCATTTAATGAAAGGGGCTGTGGATGGCACATGGCTGACTTCTGTGTGTCCCCCATGTCTTTAATTCATGGCTGTTTGGCTAGTTATCTACAACCGGCCTAGGGCCTGACTCAAATTGTCAGCATCATAATTTACTATAACATTGCTCGTTCAGGTCATTAGATCTGGATTTGCAGGCGTAATACCGTCCATAAAGCATCACAGGTGGTGGCGGACACAGCCAGGAAAATGAGATGAGCCCCTAGTTGTCCCATATCTGATAGAGAACCAAGTACCGTTACATCTCCTTAAGAACGTATTAGTAATGGAGGGTTCACCTCTGCGCCCGGTCTCCGCTTTCGGGTTTCCGTCTTCTGCTGAGAGAAACTGGACAGGAGACAGAAACCCGGCGGTCAGTCTTAAAACAATGGGGTTGCAAAGTGACCGCCATGAGCGTCTTCTGCCTCTCTGTGGCGTTTTTTTTTTTGGTACTATTCCGTTATCGGGCCAGCAGCAGCGCAGTTCAGCAGCAGCTTTCGGGACAGCAGTTCAGCAGCGGGAATTACAATGACATCCGAGGACTGCTGGCCCGATGCTTGTGCCCAGTAACCAGTACATCGATGACCCCCCTCCCCCATCCTTCTCCTCCTGCCAGTGCTGCCCCCCAGCTCTCCTTACATCTTCCCCGTACCCTCTCCCCGCCACACGACTAGGCCTCACCTCAGCGCTAGTACCGAGACCGAAAGGAAAGACACCGGGGCTCAATCCAGGCCCTGACAAGAAACACGCCGACTATAGGAACGGTGAGCTACAGCGAGCCGGAGGGACAAACTTTCTGCAGCGTCCGGCGGCTATCTAGTAGCATTCATTGCTCAAGATTTACGGTGAGGCCTATTACAGGGAGAGGGTACGGGGCAGATGTAAGAAGAGCTGGGGGGCAGCACTGGAAGGAAGAGGAGGATGAGGGCATCGATCGATGTACTGCCTACTACACACAAGCACGGCCTCTATCATCGGGCCAGCATCGGCTTAGTCATGTGGCGGGGAGAGGGTACGGGGTAGATGTAAGGAGAGCTGGGGGGCAGCACTGGAAGGAGGAGGAGATGGAGGGGGGGTCATTGATGTACTGGCTACTGGGCACAAGCATCGGGCCAGCAGTCCTCGGATGTCATTGTAATTCCCGCTGCTGAACTGAACTGCTGTCCCGAAAGCTGGTGCTGAAATGCGCTGCTGCTGGCCCGATAACGGAATAGTACCTTTTTTTTAACTGGACGCAAAGTCGAACATGCGGTTACAATAAAACAAAAAAAAACGGTTTTGCCGCGGATAGACAGAAGATGCTTACGGGCGCTCACTTTGCAAATCCATTCAAGTGAATGGGTTTTAAAACTGACCGCCGGGTTTCCGTCTCCTGTCCAGTTTCTCTCAGAAAGCAGAGAGCGGGCGCGGGTGTGAACCTGGCCTAATTGTTGGCTATGACTTTCAATTGCATTATATATACTGTGTATGTATGTATATATATGTGTGTGTGTATATGTATATATATATATATATATATATATATATATATATATATATATACACCTCAGTGTGACTTCAGCCTAGCACCTGTTCCTGGGCCAGCTGAGTAACCCAAAGCTTTCCCTGAATGGCTATCTGACTAGTTCTTATGTCCCCCTTCTTCTCTCACATCCCAGTCACCAGTGATTTAGGAGTTTGGGAGAAGCCAGTGATGCCCCTTTGGGACTTGTAATGGCGGCTACACTGAGTGCCAGGCCAGAAACCTACATGGCTTCAATAAAGTGTAACTCAGCCATTGAGCAGTGGGCATTGCCTTTATTTTTGGGGTGACTTGTGTTTATAGGGAGACATTATTGGTGGGCGGGAGGGAGGCCTCGGGGCGCTTCTCCTCCTCAGCCTCACAGACACTCAGGCGGCCCGCACTGCGCATGTGCACCAGCCGTCTACTGCTTATTTCAGGGCTCTCTATATAAGACTGGGCCTGAGGTGTCCCGGGGTCGCGGCCTCACACACGGCGGCAGCGGGGACTGGAGGAGCAGGGAAGCGGCCACAACTTGTCTCCTACACCCCCGGCATGGAGCACTGAGCTCACGGCAACGACTCCCCGCCATCACTGAGGCCTAGAGCTGGAATGAGCCCTTGAGAAGACTCAGAGCCCCGCATATCATCCCCCCGGAGGTCCGGGGAGCAGCGCTGAGACCATGGCTCAGGAGAAGATGGAGCTGGACGTGGTGGAGGTCCCGGGGGATGGAGGGCTCCGGAGGTCCAACAGCGCCCCCCATATAAACGGCCTCAGGTAAGGGGGGTGCGGGGCTGTGATACTGCAGCTGCTGTGGTACTACAACTCCCAGCAGTCTCCATTCTCTTCTATGGGAGCCCCGGCATGCTGAGACTTGTAGTCCCATGGCTGCCTTCACCTGTTGTCCAGCTGTTGCAGGATGTCATGGACTGCGCTGCTTCTTCCATAGGATAACACTTCCTGGTAGAGAAGTCTATGACAAACTCACAGATACAAGATTGCAACAGCGTATATATATATATATATTTGGAGTTGCTTCTTTCTTCCAAATCTTTCTGGCAACTTATAAATCCATCTTCTAAGAAAGCTGCTGATCTCCTTCACTTATGTAGTGATCATAGAGGCAGATCCCGTGCGGCCCTGCCTGATAACAGGGAACAATAGCTGATATTCTGCTGCACAGACCATGTGTATTGCAATGCAAGAATACAGTAAACTTCTGTTACATCTCTAATATTTTTTTAAATTATTTCTCTCTCCCTTAGTGATCACTCTCAAGTATTTCAGCCGTATGGATCCAGGGCGCGCAGGAACAGCACGACGCTAGTGACTCGACATAGTCTGGTAAGAGAGTCTAAGCGATCACAGGGTTAATGCACTAGAGATGACGGGGTTTTTGGGTTTGTTTGTTTTTGTCTTGATCAGTTGTCAATGCATATGTCCATGAATGCCAGAACTTTCTATGGTCTGGCACTTGTCAGAAAACCAGTCGTGCCATCCTTATAATGGACAGGTTGTTGGGTGGGATAAGATAACCCGGCCACAATAAGGAAATCCTTGCACTGTCTGACAAGTACCAGGTTATAGAAAGTTCCTGCATTCATGGTCCTATCCATTAGCTATATGTGTGTGTGTGTGTGTGTGTGTGTGTGTGTATATGTATGTATGTGTATATATATCTGTCTGTCACCACTAACCTGGTTAGAGAGAAACTTTAAAACTGTGCAAAATTGTTTGCGAAAATGTGTAACTTTATATATGGTTGTATTTATGACTATGCTCCCCTATATAAGGTCAGTATATTACAGGTCCATACTATTCACCAAAATGATCCTAAAAAGGCTTGTTGGACTTCCAAAAGAATACAATAGCCTGACAATCACTGTGCAAGTGGCTATTATATATGCGCCTGTACACTAGATAGACGGTGCCAAATACAGTCAGTAGTTACATACTAATAACATGTAAAGATTGAGACTCCTTAGTAGTTGATACCTTTTTAATGGCTAACAAAAAATGATGACGTATTGCAAGTTTTCAGAACAACTTGGTTCCTTTATCAGGCTGGTATCATAGCCTGATGAAGGAACCAAGTTGTTACGAAAGCTCGCAATAGGACAACATTTTTTTGTTAGCCATTAAAAAGGTATCAACTACTAAGGAGTCTCAATCTTTACTAGAGATGAGCGAACAGTGAAATATTCGTTTTGAGTAGAGCCTCGTTATTAGACTACTCAATTGAATATCGAATCCCATTATAGTCTATGGGGAAAAAATGCTTGTTTCAGGGGAAACCACTACACGACTAAAGGAGAGTCACCAAGTCCACGAGTAGCAGGAGGAGAGTGTTTAGGAGGAGCGCTGTGCAGTTAAAGTGCATGGACCCCTTTGTAGTCTATGGGGTCCGTGCACTCTAACTGCACAGCGCTTGCAGTTGCGCTGATAAAAAGTAAGCTCCCTCGTAACAGCAAGCTGCCAGCTCTCCCGACTAGCAAGGACGAGCCTCCTGCAGAACCAGCGTTGATTTGCTGAATTCTATACACTGCACAGCATTCGGCCAATCAACGCTGGTTCTGAATCGAATATTTACTGGGAATAGCTAGTAGTGTTCGATCAAGTACAAATATTTTGAATACTGTAGTATTCTATCCAATACCTACTCAATCGAATACTACTCGCTCATCTCTAATCTTTACATTTCATATCCACTGGCTAACCTCTGGAGCCATGTCCTGTATTCGGAGGATCTAGTTATTCTTTATACACCTCACACCCTCCACTAGTGATTTATGCGAGTGTGCTGAAAGCTTAAAGGGAGTCTCTGTGCCTGGATTGTTATTAGCTAGGCCTATCTTTCCCTATACCTAGAATAACCTTGCTAAATGACTACCCGTCTGTCTTTGATCCTTGCAACCATTTTTGAATGAAACCGGTTTTCTACATAAGCAAATTTAATCTTCTGAGAGCTGGGGGGGGGGGTCGTCTTTAATGAAGGGGGGGCTATGAGAAAGAGAGGCAGCTGATGACACAATAGTGCTCAGGAGACAGAGATAACGCTCCCTGAAGATTCATTTGCATATGAAGAAAACCAGTCTAATTAAAAACCGGCTGCAAGGATCAAGGAAAGACCGGTATGTCTAGAGTAGCCTTGCTAAAGGCTTGGTAAAGATGCGCTTAGTTAAAAAACAGTCTTGGCAATGATAGACTCCCTTTACTTGCGCTATATATATATATATATATATATATATATATATATATATATATATATATATATATATAATTTATTTTTTTTTTTATGCAAAAGGTTTGCAGTGCAACAAAAAAAATAAATTCCGACCAAACCTTATGATTTTATTTTTATTTATTTGCAGATCCCGTCCTCCTCTCCTATCCGTATTCCAAGCAGCAGATTGTATCAACTGAAAAGGGTAAGTACTAGCCTAAGAGGGTTGTATGTAATTATTCTGAAACTCTTTAGTCTAGCAGAGGAAAGTGTCTCCTCCTCAACTTATCACCTGCAAATAAGAATCTGCGGACTCTCTTCCTTCCAGAAAATAGAAAAATCTTCTATATCAGTTTACATGTGCCCATAGAAGAGACCGTGTAGGATTGAAGTGAACGGCAGGGTCTCATCTCTGCTGGTTATAGAATTTCACCCTCAGTATTTGCAATGCTACTATTTGTTTCTTTTCTATACTTCAGTGTAGCTAAAGATACTAGTATTTAATTTGCATGTAGCATAAACAGGAACTATAGCTTCATGCTTGAAGGTTCCTATTCCTGTTGAGAGCGGACTAATGCATGTGACCGAGTGTGCAGGTTCAGGTACTCCCGAGGGGGGGTGTCTGAGGCTGCATTCTGGTGTCTATAGAGCAGGTATATAATTGGTACGGATTGGAGCTCCCATAGAGGTGACTGAATCGCTGAAGGCACTTGGCTGTCACCCTGTCATCCAAATACATTCTGCTGCAAAATCTGCCCCACCTTGGACATCGTACTGTTGTGCATGAAGCCTGGATCCACTCCTGAATAACTCACAACAGTAGTTTGCAGTTAGGCCTGGTTCACATCTGCGTTCAGTATTCCCCTCTGAACAGGATGCCAAACACATTGACAAGCGATGAGCAATGAAAGCACATGGACCCCATAGACTTTAATGTCGTCTGTGAGTTTCCCTGCAGTGTCCGCACGAGTCATGTGGAGAGGAAAGTTGTTCATGAAGCACTTCTCTCTCTGCATATTCTGTGCAGAAAACACACGGACCCCATTATAGTCTATGGGGTCCGTGTGCTTTCATTACTCACCGCTTGTCAATGCGTTCGGTATTCCATTGGGGGGGGGGGGTCACCAGGTGGACTCCCTGAACAGAATACTGAACCAGGCCTAAGTCTACATACATTATTTAGCTTACTGCACTTTTGATCACTATAATTTGTTTTACAATTTATTTTAGCTATAGAATTCCTATCACATTTCCCACGTTATATGATGCACATCCTCTGCACACATGTGCTCTTATTGGTCATATAGGCTCTTAGCAAAATGTTTTGTTTTTTTTTCTTCTAACTTTTAAAGGAGGAAGGTGTGGATTTGATGAATCGTGAAACTGCACGTGAGCGGTGAGTGTCCACCTATATTAGTTGTTCCCTTTGGGCAACCCCTTCCTATTTGATAAGCTTGCACCAAATTTTGCAGGTCTGTCTTGCCTAAGTTGACCCCATTATTTCTTTTTGTTGTGTTTTAGAGAGATCCAGACTGCGATGCAGATGAGCCTGTCCTGGGAGGAGAGCTTCAGCCTGGTAAGATTCTTATCCTTCCATCGTGTATGGGGTTTATTCAGACATAGAAAACTTTATTTATTTATTTTTGTCTTCAAGATTCTGTTGGCTCCATTAGACCAGGGGTGGGCAATTAATTTTCCAATGGGGCCACATGAGAAATTGTAACGGTTCTAGAGGGCCAGGCGCCCTAACATTATACTTCCCCTCCAAATGTCCCACAGTATTAAGCCCCTCTCCTGGTGCCTCAGTATAAACCAGCAGAAACTAGAGGGGACATTAAACTGGGGCAGCTGGAGGGAGACATGTCCCCCTCCAGCTACCCCCCCCCCCCATGGTTTAATATCCTCCTCCATCCGCCCCCTAGTATTTTAATGTCCCCTCTCCATGTGCATTCAGTGTAACTGCCCCCCTACATCTGCCCCTAGTTCCCCCTCTTGCTCACACATGCTGTCTCTTCTCTCTATCATCCAGCAGCCCCCCAGTGCCGACAGCTTGCAGAAAGCACATAGTCCCCTGTGGCTCCACCCACTAACGAATCATAGCCTATCCTGGTGATAGGCTGTGATGACATCATCACAGGTCCTTGAAAAAAACTTCCACTAGCTATGTGGGCCGGATAGAAGCAGTCAGAGGGTCGGATGTGGCTCCCGGGCCGTACATTGTCCAAGTCTGCATTAGACTGTTCTACCTCCCCCAACAGTCTCTGTCTGGTATCGCAGCTCAGCTCCATTAAAATAACTGGGAGAGAGCTGTAATACCACATACAACCTTTAGACAGGAGTGGCATGATTTTTGAGTAATTTATACATTTATTTTTTTCCTCTGCAGAGTGATAATGATCTCGACAAACTGGATAAATATTCTTCTCCTAAGCGTATCGACTTTACACCTGTGTCACCAGCTCCCTCGCCCACCAGAGGCATTGGAAAGGTATTGTAGATATCTCATGTACACGTCACGTTTCATATGGTCCAGTTGTGGTGTTTGTAGGTCACATCTCCTCTATATCTGTAATGTAACCGTGAGGACTTATCAGGGCTGCCAGACTTTACATACAGGCTGAGTGGTTGTATATTGCCGTACATCAATGATGGCTTATATATATATTTCACGAAAAAAACTCTTCAAATATTGGAATTTTAAGAATGTAGATATTCCTATGTTTCATGTAACTTGCACATGTTATGCTCACGTTTAGACTTGGAAAGAACCTGATCTTTTTTGTTTATATTTTTTTCTCCTACACAGCAATGTTTTTCTCCATCTCTGCAAATGTTTGTGAGCAGTAATGGCTTACCTCCAAGCCCTATCCCCAGCCCTACAAGACGCTTTTCCACGTGAGTATTCTATATTGTATTGGTTATTAAAACTGATTAAAAAATAAATAAAACTCACTCGCCCCCCAAAAAAATTATTGTAAAGTTGCACAAAACAGACATGCGCTGAAATTTGTAAAAGTTTGCAACTTTTTGCTGTTTTGTGGCAGGGATTGGCAGGAGCGGTCCGGGCCTCCCACAGATTCTGGTGCATAAAGGGCAAGATAGCGTGTGTGTTTGTTTTATTTTGTAACACTTGTATGTTCTTGTCTCTAGCAGAAGAAGTCAGAGTCCTAACTGTATACGTCCAAGTGTCCTTGGCCCTATAAAGAGGAAAGGTATTATACTTCATATATTTTTGCACATTGTGTGTCTGGGATTGCATGTATCTAAATAAATGTATGGTTGTTGCTATTCACGTTCATATTACTGGGACGGCTGCTTTAATTTCTCTGCCATACTGCAACAAAGATTGTTAATAAACCGCTCTAGGCTTTTCTTACCATTGTTCCTTCTTCCTACCAGTTGAAATGGAAATAGAAAGTCAACCCAAGAGACTGTTTCAAGGGACCACAAACATGCTTTCTCCTGACATCTCTCATCTGTCCGATTTCAGTTGGTAGGTATCTGCGTCTTGTTAGATATTGATAGAGGTGTGTGTGTGTGTGTGTGTGTGTGTGTGTGTATATGTGTGTGTATATATATATATATATATATATTATAATTTCCTCTTCAGTTATTCTCTAGACGAATGTTTACAACCGTGTAAATGGCCAAGTCTAGCAGTTATGTAAAATTTAACAATGGTCGTTCACTTTAGTCAACCAACACGATTTTTGGGTAAGTTCACATGGGGTTTTTTTTGGTCAGGCTGTATCCGCCTTAAAATCCTGACCAAAAAGATGGCTCCCCATTGAAGTCAATGGGAGCCGGTCAGTTCTTTTTTTTCCCAGGAGCTGTTTGTTCCGGCTCCCGGAAAAAAGAAGCGACATGCTCATTCTTTCAGGTGGATTTGCCTCACAATTCGGCCTGAGGACACCCCCTCCTCCCGACTAGGTCCATTCATTTGGGCCTAATCCGGAGCGGAGTGCGCGGCTGTATGCCAGTGCACTGCATCGGCATCCAGTCGCAGCTACCCGTACCAAGCTGCCTCAGGTTCCGATCCAGAAACCCCGTGTGAACTTACCCTTACATTTGTGATAGAGGGTTATGAAATAGATTGTCTGATTTATCAAAGGAGTTGTAGCATTTGCTGCTTAATTGGGAACACTGAATATTTGGGTTTCCTTAGGGAGGAAACCTGAAGACAACTATCATGCATTACACATATATATTTTTCTCCATCCTCTTGAGCCACAGCTACATGCCGCCTTGTGAGACGTCTAATCTAATGATATTTTTCATTTGCAGCCTTTCCTCGGATCTTGACAGCAGCAGCAGTATCGGCTCTTCATCTGACTCTGCGGTGAAGGAAAGCTGTGTGACCGACTCGCCGGCCGCCTGCTCCAACTCCTGCTCCTCGTTCATATCACTGGATGATCTGTCACCCAAGTGAGTGACACAAGCCCGGGCCATGGTGTCCCCGACCCTTGTTGCTTAAAGACTGTGGGGGAAAGTCAGGAGCTCTGGTCTCCTTAAACCCTGTGTATTCTGTTTTTTTTTTTTGTTTTTTTTTTTATATTTGTGTATATATAATTATAATTTTATTTTTTTTTTTTTTAATCCTCATTCCATCCTGAAGGACGGTCACAGGACTCTTACACGATGGAGTGGAAGGTTGTAATATGTGTACAGAATGCTATGTACAATGCTATGCCATTTGCCTGCTTGTTTCAGGTATTTATCCAAAACATGAATTTTTGAAGCCTAATTTTTGCCTTATTTATTGTTGGGTGGGATTATATTGTTGTAGATGGAGAATATTATTTAATTTTTAGATTTTGCCGTTGAAAGTGGGAATGAAAAAAGACTGTATACAATCGCCCTGCGCACCTATCCCTAGGCCTCAGCTGCCGCCTCCCGTTATTAGACGCTACTTATATATTACAAGAACTGACCTAGTTGGATTAAGTTTGTCCAAATGTTTAAGAAGTTAAGGGGGAGGTATTTCAGGGTTTTTTGGTTTAGGTCCTTGGAATCAGTTTTGAACTTCAGATCAGTGGGGGTCTGAGAGTTGGCACCCTTGCTGATCAGTTGCTTGCAGGCACAGTGATATACATTGCATTGTGACTGTGCCTGGTATTGCAGGTTAAAGGGATTATCTCATTAAAATCAAGAAAGACTATTCTTCTCCTACCTTTAGATGTCTTCTCCGCATCGCCGTTCAGTAAAAATCCCGATTGTGTTTTTTTTTTTTGTTTTTTTTTGTCTGTATGTAAATGAGTTCTTTCGCAGCACTGGGGGCGTCTCCAATGCTGCGAAAGAACTCTCCAGCGCCGCCTCCATCTTCAGGAACAGCCTCCCTGCGCTTTCTTCCAGAGCTGGGTTCAAACTTCTAGGCCTTGGGCAGAACTGACTGCGCATACCCATGGCCACAAGAAAATGGCCGCTTACTTACTAGACGAAGTTGAGGATTTGCTTATGTTTTGATGAGACATTTGGCATGTGATGTATTTTGCACCATTGAGACTAGTTCTTTCTTTTGAGGTCTGGCCTAAAAAAAAACCCCTAAATTACATGTTGGGTCTGTGCAATAGAAACTGTGACCACTACATGGCAAAGACCTCTTTATCGAAATTGTCCTCCATTCCCGTAGCAATCAAACACAGGGCGGCTTCAAATTTTGCACAGTGATTAAGTAAATGTAAGATGGGCTCTGACTGGTGGCTACAGCCCCGCTATTTATTTTTATTTTTAAGATGGGTTCCTGTGGATATAGAATAGTTTTGCTGGTGTTCCCTTGTTCCCATTTCATTTGTGATCACGCGTCTGCTGCTGCTCTTTCACTTAGCTCTATAGGACTATGGCCTCGTTCACATCTGTGTTGGTATTCCGTCCAGTGGAGTCTGCATGAGGACACCCCGGAACAGAATACCAACTGTAAGCGGTGTGCCAGTAAAAGCACAAGGACCCCATAGACTATAATGGGGTCTGTGTGCTTGATGTTAGATCTCTGCAGGGATCATGTGGACAGGAAAGTAGTTCGCAATCTACTTTCCTGTCTGCATGATTCGTGCAGGCAGCGCACGGACCGCATTGTAGTCTATGGGGTCCATGTGCTTTTACTGCACAGTGCTTGCAGTTGTGTTCGGTATTCCATTCGTCCTCATGTGGACTCCCCAAATGGAATACCAAACGCAGATGTGAACGAAGGGCTAGTGCCACTCTTGACTGCCTTATTCCTATCAGTTCTTGCTACACTTGTTGTTTTTGAAGGAACTGAGCGGGGAGGTTGCTCCCGCCATCTTGGAGATCTAAGCACAGATATTCTGTGGATGTTGCCTGCTCCAATCCTTCTGTTTCGTCATGTCATCCCAGATGGACTGAGGTCAGGACTCTGTGGGGGCCATATCTGCCCTTCCAGGACTCCTCCTCCAAAGGGCAAAGGTCACACCAACTATTGGTGGGATTTAGATTTTATTTTTTTTGTTCTATTTTTGAAAGCCTTCTTACCTGCCTAAAACCTTTGCACAGTATTGAGTCTCCAGCACAGAGTTGAACCCAGCCTTACTGCCAAATGAAACACAGACCAAATTGTGAAGTCTCTCTCACGATTCCCAGAGAAGGCTCCAGATCACTTGTGGGACCAGCATTTGGGTCTCTTCATGTGAGCAGACTTTCTTGTGGATTTACAGACCTGGAGGTTATTTTGTAGGACTCTGCTAGTATATGGCTTCTATTGTCTATCGGTAACTCTGTATAGAACATGCTGAGGCTTGGTTTACATCTGCGCAGGGGGGTCTGCTTGGGGACCCCCTAAACGGAAACCTAATCTGCATTTTAAAAAATGCATTTGCCTTAGGAAACCCATGGGGCCCTATAGACTATAATGGGGTCGGTTTGGTTTCCGCACGAAGAGGTGAAGGAATGCCCCTATGGAGACCGGGCGCAGATGTGAACAGGACCTAAGTAGTGCAATGGTCCTGGATTTAACAAGGTCACTGCAGTCCTGTCATCTAGGGTCCGTGCAGGGACACTCTGTATATAGGATTGCATGGATTTCATAGTTACAGGTTTTATTTCTTTGTCCTATTTGCATAGAATGTACAAGATGATCTGATGCCTTTCTCGCCGTTATTTATATTGTGTACAGTAACTAGAAATCAGATCTATCAATGTGTTTTATTGTTTATCAAGGCTCCTTAATACATAGGAATTGCACAATACTAAGGAATAGTCTGTGGTATAGTTTTGATTGTCTTGTCTCATTGGCCTTGGTCTTTACCGTGACACGATGCAAGATCCGTTTAGCGTGCGTAACGCATTGAAATCGGTGCGAGGCTTTTTAACCCATTGATTTCAATGGGTCACGTGCGCTAAACGGGCCCCATTGAAGTCGATGGGATGCTGTTCTGCAGCGCTGACTCTGACACGAGTTTACGTGTCCGAATCAACGCCGCGTTACATTGTGGGAACGGACCCTAATTCTACCAGTATTCTCTCTTCACAAATCCTTGTACCGAGACCATGTCAATAAAGTTGGTTGACAAAACAAGGACAGTAAGCAGGCGCTTTCCTGTCTTAGATCATGTTGTAGATCCGCCAGAACCAATGTAATTGCTGAGAATTTTCAGCCGTGTGCCAAATATTTATTTTAACCCCTCCCCCCCCTGGTTTTAAATGCACCGCGGAAAGTTTGCAGCAAGTTCACTTTTTATTTTTGTGGCCGACTCTGAACTCTTCACGGCACCTTGACCAAAAAATCGCGTTATGTCAGCCTGTATCCGTAACATGACCAATCTTTTTGATCGCATGTCTCCCGTGTTCCCTTCTGCAGTGCCTTATTGCATTGATCTGATGAGAAAGTTCCTCACCAGTTACACAAACCCTACCGTGCCATGGTTGCGTTAACGTGCTGCTTTATGAATGCAATTGCCGCTTATTCACATTAGCTTTCTGCTGGTGGTGCCAAAATCCGAGTCCTGTATTCACATCAGTGGCTGTAACTTGTGCGACTCTGTGTATATAGATGTATAAAGTGTCTTCTGTAAATCTAAGGAAACGTTTGCTGGCTCAGATCTATATTCTCATCATTGTATCAGCTGCTGTACAGTCTTCAGTCTCCATCATATCCCCCCTCCCCCAATATCAATACATTCTGCATTGTACAGGACCCCCGTGCATGATTGGTATTGGAGTGCAGTGTCCGTGTACTGATCTGGTCCAGACATGGTATATTTTATTTTTGTGTCAGTAAAATGTTGTATATTTGAGTCTTTTACTATATTTTCATAATGCAATAACAATGTTATGACTTGTATATCTGTAAATAAAAGAAACAAAAAACTAAAATTTTTGTATTGATTTTTGACCTTGCAAAAGAAATTCTTAGCTTTTTCCAGAGATCAACAACTCCATTCCCACTCTGCATTTTTACACCAAATGTGGCCGTGTACATTAGAGAGATACCGTATAGACTCGAGTATAAGCCGACTGTTTCAGCACATTTTTCATGCTCTCCTCGGCTTATACACGAGTCAGGGTCCACAGAGCACTGGAAGGGGGAGGTCCTTTAGTGCTACTGCTCTGTGATTGGCTTGTCATGAGGTCACATGACTGTGATGTCGTCAGTGTTCCTGTAGCCACTGGTATGTAACATCTGCAGATAAGGTGGAGTCTAAATCCTAGTAGCTCCGCCCACACCAGAGTCCAGTCACATGGTCATGACATCATCAGAGGTCCTTTAGCCCACTAGGATTTAGCATCTCCCCTGCAGGTGAGTGGCCGAGATTCATTGTGTCTTATGGAAGATGTCTGTTGTATGGAGGAGGAGGCTGCAGTAACGTGACACACAGGGACCTTCCTCTAGTTACTCTGCCTAGTAATGTCAGGTATTTGGGGTTATTTAGTGTCAGTAACTCCATGGGCCTCACATTAATAACAGTTACCCCATCATGTCCCTCCTATTAACCCCTGTGTGCCCCATATAAGGGTTACTAATAGGTGAGACACATGAGGGGACTAATGAAGGACCTTAATTATGAAGATACCTAATTATTACCTCCATATGTCCCACCTATCAGTAACTCTTATGTGAGGCACACAGGGGGTTAATGTGAAGGACATGATGGGGTTAACTGCTATTACTATGATCCCCATGGAGTTACTAAGTTGCAATGCACATGACCAGACGTATTATCTGCAATGGTGGATTCCCCCCCTCGGCTTATACTCGAGTCAATAAATTCTCCCAGTTTTTTGTGGTAAAATAAGGGGTCTCTGCTTATACTTGAGTATATACAGACAGATAGGAGATAAATAGGGGTTGAGTGCGTGGAGGAATGGGGAGTCGGAGATGTCTGTGTCTCAAACATTAGAGTCAAGTCACAGCTGTAAGAAGTGGTGATGGTGGTCCAAAGGGTAGAGACTGGAAATGTGGGGAGACGTCTCCTGTGAGTATTACTGCATTGTATTTATTGTAATGTTACCGCCAGCACCCCCCCCCCCTCCCGCTGCCTGAAGCAGACTATCAAAAGATGAACAACAAGGCGTCTTTTGATCGTCCGCCTCAGGCAGCAGAGCGGCTAATCTCACCACTGAGATCCTCGCCAGTCATTAGTATTCAGCCAACTCTGTGAGCCGTCTATTTCCCATCATTTGTAGGGAACATTATTGCCCCCTATTGGATGGGTCTGAACTCTTAAGCTAAGTTCACACAGGGAGCGTAATGGCAGATTTTGACGTTGAGAGTGACGCGGGGAGGTGCATCACTCTTACGCCAAAACCCACCTGCCACGATTGGCGCGACTTCTGACAGTCGCGGCTTCCCCCTCCGGAGTAGGCTTAAATGAATGGGCCGACTCGAGGTTGCTGCCGCAAGGCGGATGCTGCATCTCCACAAGCTGCAGAGTTCGCCTGAAGAAAGGGCAGCCCGCTTTTTTTCCCCCGTCAAAGTAGCCTGGCTGTCTCCATAGACCACCATTGTGAGGGGGCAGATTATATGACGTGGCTTCTGCGCCATAATCTGTGCCCGTGTGAACGAGCCCTTGTAGTATTTAGCGGCTTCACTTTGACTTAACTAAACCTTGTGTGGCCTCAGCCTAGTTACATGCAGGTATTAATTAAAGGGATTATTGGGACTATGATAGTGATTGCTGCAGTCTCTTCTTTATTTACCCAGCACAGCGCCACACACTGTATAGAGGCCGTGCTTAGTATTGCAGCTCAGCCCCATTCATTTTTATTGGATTGCACTGCAGCATGGCAGTGTCATGTACAAACGTGATGTCTCTGTCTGAGTAGAAGTGGAGCTCGGCAGCATATTCCTAGAATACCCCTTTAAGGATCTCCATAGTGGAGTTACTTCATTACGGCCTCCAGGCCCCTCACATATTCGTAGCCCTTAGGCCGGCTTCACATGGACATTACAGGGAGCCGGAAAAAAGAACTGATCAGCTCTCATTGATTTCAAAGGGAGGCATCTTTTTGGTCAGGATTTTGAGGCAGATACGGCTTCAAGATCTTGACAAAAAAGTCCTGTGTGATCTTACCCTAAGGGCTAGTTCACACAGGGACATGGAGGAGGATTTTGACAGTGGAAGCCACATCATAATCCTCCTCCATACAATGTTAGTCTATATAGACTGCTAGCAGAGAAAAAGAAGCCACATGACCTTTCTTCAGGCGGATTCTGCCTGAAGAAAGCAATAGAAGTGAATGGGAGGCAAAAACCGTGTGTTTTTTTGCAAAAATAAGCGACGCTTTTTTTTTAAAAAAAAAAAAAAGCGACGCGGTTTATTCAGCCCATTCACTTTACAGGAGGGGAAAACAGCCTGGCTTTTTTTTTTTTTTTTTTTTTGGAAGCTGTTTTTACAATAACAAAAAAAAAAAAAAGCTCCAAAAAAGCTTCTTAATTAGGAAGCTTTTTTTTTTTTTTTTTCCGGGGCCAAAATAAGCCGCACGTTATTTACGTGTGAATTTAGGGCTCGTTCACATCTGCGCCCGGTCTCTGTTCTGCAGGTTTCTGTTTCCTGCACAAAACAGAGGCAGGAGACAGAAACCTGCAGGACTCTTTCATTTGAATGGGTGAGAAAGATGTCCGGCCGTGAGTGTGTTATGCTCTCCGCCGCAAAACGTTTTTTTTTTTTTTTTTTTAAAATCTGACAGAGTCGGACATGCAGTACTGTGTCTGATTTAAAAAAAAAACAAACAGTTTCGCAGCGGAGAACATACAACGCTCACCGCCGGACCCGGTCTGACAGGTTTCCGTTTTCTGCATGCAGAAGACGAAAACCACAGAACGGACTCCGGGCGCTAGTGTGAACCCAGCGTAACCCTTAATCCACCAAACATCAACCATAGCGTGCCATCTCCTAAAGTAACACAGCTCTATATACCCCACACCTTTCACCATGAACCCCACAGGCAATCGGGTACCCCACATCTCCCCCACAATGCACCCTGCATCTTTTCCCCCCACCAGTACACAGTGCACCCCGCATATCTATCCTCCAACAGTCCATCATGCACCCCGTATGTCACCCTCCACGGTACACAGTGCACCCTGCAACTCTCCCTCCACGGTACACAGTGCACCCTGCAGCTCTCTCTCCACGGTACACAGTGCACCCTGCAGCTCTCCCTCCACGGTACACAGTGCACCCTGCAGCTCTCCCTCCACGGTACACAGTGCACCCTGCAGCTCTCCCTCCACGGTACACAGTGCACCCTGCAGCTCTCCCTCCACGGTACACAGTGCACCCTGCAGCTCTCCCTCCTCGGTACACAAGTGCACCCTGCAGCTCTCCCTCCACGGTACACAGTGCACCCTGCAGCTCTCCCTCCACGGTACACAGTGCACCCTGCAGCTCTCCCTCCACGGTACACAGTGCACCCTGCATCTCTCCCTCCTCGGTACACAGTGCACCCTGCATCTCTCCCTCCTCGGTACACAGTGCACCCTGCAGCTCTCCCTCCACGGTACACAGTGCACCCTGCAGCTCTCCCTCCTCGGTACACAGTGCACCCTGCAGCTCTCCCTCCTCGGTACACAGTGCACCCTGCAGCTCTCCCTCCTCGGTACACAGTGCACCCTGCATCTCTCCCTCCACGGTACACAGTGCACCCTGCAGCTCTCCCTCCACGGTACACAGTGCACCCTGCAGCTCTCCCTCCACGGTACACAGTGCACCCTGCAGCTCTCCCTCCACGGTACACAGTGCACCCTGCAGCTCTCCCTCCTCGGTACACAGTGCACCCTGCAGCTCTCCCTCCACGGTACACAGTGCACCCTGCAGCTCTCCCTCCACGGTACACAGTGCACCCTGCAGCTCTCCCTCCACGGTACACAGTGCACCCTGCAGCTCTCCCTCCACGGTACACAGTGCACCCTGCAACTCTCCCTCCACGGTACACAGTGCACCCTGCAGCTCTCCCTCCTCGGTACACAGTGCACCCTGCAGCTCTCCCTCCACGGTACACAGTGCACCCTGCAGCTCTCCCTCCTCGGTACACAGTGCACCCTGCAGCTCTCCCTCCACGGTACACAGTGCACCCTGCAGCTCTCCCTCCACGGTACACAGTGCACCCTGCAGCTCTCCCTCCACGGTACACAGTGCACCCTACATCTCCCCCAGCAGTCCACCATGCGCACGCCTATCCGATCATGTGACCCAATGACGTCAGCAGGTCCTCACGCCGTCTAGCATTTGGCCTGTACCATTTTCGATTGGACTGAGGTAAGGAGGGATTTTTTTTTTCCCAGGGAATAACTCGCCGGAGCGGTTTGTGTCTTTTATTCCGGTTTCCCTTCCTCGACAGCCGCGTTCTCCGCTCCGAAAAATCGGGAAAAAATTCAGGAAAAATTCCCGTGGTGTCCGGTGTGTAGTGGCGGCCTCCCCCCCCCCCCGGCTCCGCCCGGCACAGAGCGGGGGAGAGGGAGCGACAATTACCCGGAGAAGCCCCGCTACACACTCGGACTCCGGCAAGTGCATTGGTCGGTATCGGGCGGCAGTGGTGACCGGCTGAGGGGCTGAGGCGCCGGGTGTGAGGGCTCGGGCACAGCCGGGGGGGGGGGGGGGGGGCACTTCACACATTAGTTTCTGTTGGTTTTAAAAAAAAAAAAAAAAAATTTGAAATTTTTTTTTTTTAAAATAAAAAGTTTTTATTTCCTGCATTTTTTATTTATTCTGTAACTTCTTTCCTCTTTTTTATTGGCTGTTGTTTTTGTATAAGGGGTTAAAGGGGCTCAAGCCCCAGATTTTTACTAAATTGAGATACACATAGCCCTAATCATTTAAAGGGATCCTATCAGTTTTTTTTCTCCCTATCACATAGGAGTAACCTTAAGAAAGCCTATTCTTCTCCCACCTTTAGATGTCTTCTCCGCTCCGCTGTTCGCCTAAAATACCGTTTTTTTGTCAGTATGCAAATGAGTTCTCTCGCTGCATTGGGGGGCGGGTTCCAGCGCTCAAACAGCACTGGGGGCGGTCCCAATGCTTCCAGAGAACTCTCCAGCACCACCTCCATCTTTTTCAGGAACATCATCTACATGCATCTTCTTATAGGACTCGGGCAGAGCTGACTGCACATGCCCGCGGCCACAAGAAAAATGGCCACATACACAGTAAGTAAGCAGCCATTTTCTTGTGGCCTGTGGGCATATGTAGCAGGCTCTGCCCGAGGCCTACAATTTTCAAAGCCTGCGGAGGAAGAAGACGACGTTCCTGAAGAAGATGGAGACAGCGCTAGAGAGCTCTCTGGCAGCATTGGGGACACCCCTGTGCTGTTTGAGCGCTAGGACCCGCCCCCAGTGCTGCGAGAGAACTAATTTCCATACCTGCGAAAACCGTTATTTTTACGGAACGGCGGCACAGAGAAGACATCTAAAGGTAGGAGACGAATAGCCTTTCTTAAGGTTATTTCGATGTGTTAGAAAGAAAAAATGACTTCTGAATGATAGGATCCCTTTAAGGCTATTCCAACGTGTTAATCAGGAAAAAAACGTATCTATGATAGGATCCCTTTAATAAAGTATGACCGTAAAAACAAATCTGCAAATCATACTTATTGTGCACAGTGGGCGGTGCGTGCACTCCTCCACCTCAAGATAAGACGTCTTCCTGGCCTGCCGATTCCCTGCCTCCATCTTTCTTCATTCCGGCGGTTTTCAGCGAATTCCCATGCGTGCCATCTTTGTGTTTTTAAATGCGCAACCGTACTGCACATGCGCACACAGTATGCTCTGTCCCCTGTGAACTACATGAGCGTTGCGCATTTCACTACACAAAAATAGTGCAGGAGCGTGCGCAGTAGCGCTTCAGAGGGAGCCCTACTACGCACGCGCGGGAATTTGCTGAAAACCACCGGAATGAAGAAGGATGGAGGCAGGGAATCGGCAGGGCAGGAAGACGTCTTACAAAGAAGAAACGAGAGGAGGGCGTGAACGAAGGATGAGGTGGAGGAGGGCACGCACCGCCCACTGTGCACAATAAGTATGATTTGCAGATTTGTTTTTACAGTAATACTTTATTAAAGAGATCCCATCATAGATGCGTTTTTTTTCTGAGAACTGGAGAACTCTCTCCAGCGCCGCCTCCATCTTCAGCAGCAACGGCCTCTTCTTTTTCCGGCGCTAGGGGTCACACTTGGACGCCTGCACGGTCGGCTCTGCCATCGGGCCGCAGGCAGAGCCGAGTTCACATGCCGGCGGCCATTTTTTTGTGGCTGCTTACTGTGCTGGTACGCTCTGTACTGCATAGAACTACAGGAGCGTACTGCGCATGCTCAAATCACTTATAGCTGAAATCTTAGTTACCTGTCTTGTCTCATCCTCCCCTCCTCCACCTTCTTGCTAAGTTCCACCAAAGCATGTCTACCTCTGCTGTAGCCCTTCATTTTCTCGAATGAACCCTCCATTTTCTTGTCTAAGATTTTCCCAAATTGGTTCATTCATCTGGCCGCCATCAGGGAGGTGAGCTATCCTGGTCAGTTTTCTGCTCTGTTTGGCCACATCTGTTCCTTCAGATTTTCTAATCCACCCATATGGGGGCGACCACACTTTGGATCCGACACCCCCCCATCCTAGCTGGTAGCTAGCCGGCCGATAAACTATAGTCTTCCTGGGTAGTGACACAATTGCCCAATGACTCCGCACCAGGGATAACACTGGACTAAAGTTGTATTTCTGGGTAGAGTCACAAATGCCCTCTGACTCCACACCAGAAATTCCACTCACTTTTGGGGATCCAGAAGAGACCAAAGTTTGTCTCCTGTTAGTCTGGTCTTACACGGCCGTAATGTAAGTCCGCAACCTGGACCAATTCAGGGAAGACACAACACAGGAGCTTGGATAGTTTACGGCAAGTCCAGGGCTTACCTTACAGCGCTGTTTTATGTATCCGAAGTCCTGGCCTATTGGCTACAAGCGATGTCTTTCCTCCAGCCCCACGTTGGGTGCCAAGTTTGCCGTTGGGGGAACACCCCGGGGATTACATGCTGTAGGTTCCAAATTAAAACAACATGGCCGCCGAGCTGGGGGAACACAAAGACACACTTACTCCGATGCTGTATATAAAAGTATTCTGACCTTTATTACGTTACTTAGCTTATATAGAGGAATATTGGCTTTATGCTAATTTAGGCATAACAAACTACATCACCTAGACATAGGCATTATCATTGGTCAGAGTATAGAACGATAAATATGCGCATACATTATCCCTGAGTTAACACATGATTGTCCGTGTCCACCATTTTAGTGTGTAATTAGGTCAGCGCAGTCTGATAAAATGGAGATTAGAACTGACTTCATATCTTGTGGACGTTCTGTCTTGTTATGGGACACAATCTCCTTATGGACATTCCAACCTGTTCTTCTAAATAAGATAAGAGAGCACAACTGCAAATCTCAAGGTTTAAGCAAACTACATGAGACAACTTGTTAAACAATGAAGAATATTAGAACAAATTGGAGCATGCAGACCAAGATGGCGGAAAACTAACCTCTCTCTCTTTACACAGATATTTTTCCCCTCACAATTTGTATTATGGCCAGAGAAAAGCAGCTAAGTGAAGAAAAACGAGCGGCCATCATTACTTTAAGAAGTGAAGGTCAGTCAGTCCGAAAAATTGCAAAAACTTTGACAGTGTCCCCAAGTGCAGTTGCAAAAACCATCAAGCGCTACCAAGAAACTGGCTCACATGAGGATCGGCCCAGGACGGGAAGACCAAGAGTCACCTCTGCTGCGGAGGATAAGTTCATCCGAGTCACCAGCCTCACAAATGGCAGATTAACGGCAGCTCAGATTAGAAACCAGATCAATGCCGCACAGAGCTCTAGCCGCAGACACATCTCTACAACAACTGTAAAGAGGAGACTTTGTGCAGCCGCCGGCCTTCATGGTAACATAGCTGCTAGAAAACCACTGCTAAGGACCAGCAACAAGCAGAAGAGACTTGTTTGGGCTGAAGAACACACGGAAAGGACATTAGATGGGATTAACCCTTTTCTAGACGAGGACGTCAGCTCTACGTCCTCTCAGAGTGACACTTCAGCAGAGGAGGACCTAGCTAGTACGTCCTCCCTACTAAATCCGGAACCTCTAGACTGCACAAACATATTTTGATGCTTTAAGATTCATTTTAAAGATGAGAATCTTGTTACATGTGACCCCAGGAGGGGGGTGGCAGGGGCTCTTCTGTCCCTATTAACCCCTCTCATGCCAATCAGAGCGCATACTATACTATACTTTTGCTCTCTGATTGTCACATGCAGGTATAATGTATTTCTCCCCTGAGCTTTACTAGTGGGGTATTCTTATGTTATACCCTCTAAACAGAACCAGGAAATTTGTTGGCGCTTTGACCCAGATGTTTACCATTGTCCAGGTTGCAGCGCCAAAAAAAAGTCGCACCAAACACTTACACAAAGTCATGAATAAAGTTTACATTTCACCCAATCCCTGTCCTGGCCATACCTGATCTTTCTACAGTAAAATACGTCTCTAGTGATGTCGGTTACACGCTAAAATAATAGTAATAACGATTATCACTAGAGATGACGGATAGATTGCTCCAATATTTATAGGGGGATGGAAAATAATATTTTTATGTAAAGTCCTATTTAATTTGCATGCACAAAATGGGATGGCGCATTTCTGCGATTTTGGCGTTACTTTAACACCTGTCCCTGTAAATATATACATGTGGTATGTACTATATATATATATACACGTGTGTGTGTGGTATGTACTGTATATATATATATATGTGTGTGTGATATGTACTGTACATATATGTGTGTGTGTGATATGTACTGTACATATATGTGTGTGTGTGATATGTACTGTACATATATGTGTGTGTGGTATGTACTGTATATATATATGTGTGTGTGATATGTACTGTACATATATGTGTGTGTGTGATATGTACTGTACATATGTGTGTGTGTGGTATGTACTGTATATATATATGTGTGGTATGTATGAACTCCTCACATATTGCAGTTTTATGGACAGTACATTGTGTTTGCAGGCTGGGTTGCTTGAGCCGCACTTTTGTGGCAATTTTAAATTTTTGTGCAATTTTTGCTCTGTTTGCTGCAAAGTTGCATGAAGGTGGATGTATATATGAACTATTAAATTGTGTTTATATATACGGTATGCTGTGTAATCTCAAAAAAGTTAGATTTTGGTGTCACAGTCACAGTTTGGTAGGTCCAGTGTAGCTTTTTAACATATTAGTGAATAACAAAAAATCCTGCCTGTCTTCTGTGTTAGTGTTTTTGGGGGAAATCCACCATTGCTGATAAAAAGCCTGGTCATGTGCATTGCAGCTTAGTAACTCCATGGGGATCATAGTAATAGCAGTTAACCCCATCATCTCCCTCACATTAACCCCCTGAGACGCAGCGCGAGGTTGGTAAGTATAAGAACTTTTTGTTTGTTTGTCTTATAATAGGCCACTAACTGCAGGAGTATCCCCAGCGGGTATCTGACTATTTACCAACCCCCCCGACCTGCTCACTGCCGCCCCCGCTTCACCTTATACTATAGGCCACAGAGGGCGGCAGTGAATAGTCCTGAGCCCAGGCCGCAATCCCACTGCCGCTATTATTATACTAGGGGGTCTTTTCAGACCCCCGAGTATAATAATCGGAGCCCCAGGGGAGGTGAGGGAACATAATAAACAGTGTTACTCACCTCTCCGGGATCCAGTGTTAATCCTAGCAGGCTTCAGGCCTATATGGTAATGTCTGAGACGTCACGTGGTCTAGGATGTTACCATATAGGCCCAAAGCCTGTGCTAGCAGTACCATATAGGCCTAAAGCCTGTGCTAGCAGTACCATATAGGCCCAAAGCCTGTGCTAGCAGTACCATATAGGCCTAAAGCCTGTGCTAGTAGTACTATATAGGCCCAAAGCCTGTGCTAGCAGTACCATATAGGCCCAAAGCCTGTGCTAGCAGTACCATATAGGCCTAAAGCCTGTGCTAGCAGTACCATATAGGCCCAAAGCCTGTGCTAGCAGTACCATATAGGCCCAAAGCCTGTGCTAGCAGTACCATATAGGCCCAAAGCCTGTGCTAGTAGTACCATATAGGCCCAAAGCCTGTGCTAGTAGTAATAGCCTGTTACTGCTAGCACAGGCTTTGGGCCTGTATGGCAACAGGTTGAAATTAGATTATATGTGTATATATATATATATATATATATATATATATATATATATATATATTGAGAAAGTTCCTCACCAGGTACACAAACCCTACCGTGCCATGGTTGCGTTAACGTGCTGCTTTATGAATGCAATTGCCGCTTATTCACATTAGCTTTCTGCTAGTGCTGCCAAAATCCGAGTCCTGTATTCACATCAGTGGCTGTAACTTGTGCGACTCTGTGTATATAGATGTATAAAGTGTCTTCTGTAAATCTAATGAAACATTTGCTGGCTCAGATCTATATTCTCATCATTGTATCAGCTGCCGTACAGTCTTCAGTCTCCATCTGATCACCCCCCAATATCAATAAATTCTGCATTGTACAGGACCCCCGTGCATGATTGGTACTGGAGTGTAGTGTCCGTGTACTGATCTGGTCCAGACACGATAGATTGTATTTTTGTGTCAGTAGAATGTTGTATATTTGAGTCTTTGACAATATTTTCATAATGCAATAACAATGTTCTGACTTGTATATGTGTAAATAAATAACAAACAAACAAAAAAAAACTTTTTGTATTGACTTTGAGAAGAAGAAACTCAATTCCCACTTTCCATTTTTACACCACCTGTGGCCATGTACATGATATGGATGCCGGCTGATCAATGGGACCAGGTGACCCTCTAATAGGTACGAGGATGTTCCAAATTTTCCCTGACTGCAGATCTATGGGGTGGGGGAGGATTTCGGTATGCCCAATCTTTTTGTTCTTAAGGATTATTCTCATTTTCCTACTAAGAACAGATCGGCTGAGCCACATACATGTGTATAGTGAAAAGCTGTTCACACCGTGTGAATGGACCCGTGGGGGGGCTGACTCAGATGGGACACGGATGTAAAATGGGTCCGGGTTAGTGCAGAGTAAGGAGGCCGTGTGACCATAAGATTGACCAACTATGATTTCCTCAAGTTTATCGGACCCAAAAAGTTCCCACGAGCAGTTTCCTATAATAGCCATCGGCAAGGATGTAATAGGATAGTCCAAAAGACCTTGAAATCTGCATATTACAAGGATTCTGCAATCTTACTTCATTGTCCATCCCCCCCCCCCAAGTATAATGATTGGAGGACTAGGAGAGGTGAGGGAACATAAACGCTGTTACTCACCTCTCCTGGGATCCAGAAGGCTTCAGGACCAAGGATTGGTGAGTGTGGCTACTGAAGGATATTCTTGGTTGTCGGGGGACATTACTTACGTGGGGGACACTATTAGTTGTTGGGCCACTGGTGGACATTAATGGGCCAGGGGGCCACTACAGACATTACTTGTCTGAGGGTCAGAGGGACACTACTTGCCTGGGGAGCATTATTAGGTGTCCGGGGGTCACTAGGAAGCATGCAATGTGTGGTGGGCCACTGGGGAGCATTATACTATGTGGGGTAATGGTAAAAGTGGAATTTTTGCATGTGCTTGGTGGAAAGTATAGGATGGTGCACCTTTAGGGATGCGTTCACATGGTGTAGTTACAATTGCATCAAAACTAACAATCAAAACAATCTAGTCTATGAAGTCCGTGTGCTTTTACTGCACAGCGCTTGCAGTTTGGTTTGGTATTGTGTTCGGCGGGGGTGGGTCCCATGCAGACTTCCCCGGACGGAATACAAATGTAGATGTGAACCAAACATCACAGAAGTTTTTATCCCTTGCTTTTCCAGCAATAGGAACGAAAAAGCGAGTGTCAGTGTACAGTGAGTGAGCCTGCTGGGGTCGCTGTCCCGGAATACTCCCTCCTACCATCCACTTCTCCAGGAGGTTCCTTGGACCCGAGGCCAACAACTCCTAGGCCATAGAATGCTAAACCATGAATGTGTTAGAGCCGGGATCCTCTGACCCTGCACTCCTCCAACTTTCTTTAGTCCCTAATCGATGCCGGGAATTGTTCTCCTACCTAAGGAGGTGTCTAATGTAGATGTTCTCTAAGAAATCAGATTCCCCTTTGTAAATCCACCATTGTGAGTCTGCAGCTGCTTCGCTCGCCCGTTTGTGTCTCCTGCAGATTTTTGCTTTGGAACGATATAAGGTCTGTTGCAAAGCTGCACCTCGCCTTCACTCCAAAAGCTTTATGATTAAGCCGGCGATTGAAGCCATGGCCGATATTCTATCCTGATCTTCCTTGGGTTTGCTGTAGCTGTGTATGGGGAACATCATGACTGATGAAGTGTCTACACAGCAGGGTGCAACGCGCTCGCTAACATGGAAATTACATAATCCAAAGCAATAGAATAATCAGATTTTACTCCATTTGTGCACCAAGAACTTAAAGGCGATCAGAAACAGATGTGGTCAGAGGGAAAAATGGGAAATTTGACTCATGAAACCACATTACCTTCGCTGTGGCTCAGAAAGCAGGTTTAGGACTAAGAGTATGGACACAATCTGACGACCACAAGTGGACAAACCCACCAAAGGTGCACGATGCTCTGAAAGTAATCGTCCGGCCACGTGCAGTTGAGGAATGACAGGGCACGGGACGTAGCGTCCTGATTTCCTTCAGCGTAGACATGGTTGTAAACAGACACTAAAGGACACAAGATAAAATGCCATTGAATTGAATGGAAATTGCAAACAGACCAGCGAGTGTCCGTTGCAAAAATCTTGACACTGCTGAGCGGAGACCAACGGTAGTGTGAAGAATTCCACTTTGCTGCATTACAGTTGTTGCAGTTGCTCCCCCTTGTAGCCCCCCAGTCTGAGACGTCTTGGCCTCGTCTTTGCTTCAGATGTTTTCTGAGCTTGGCTGCACCTGCAGCTCCTGCTGTTTCTTTCCTTTTGTCGATGTCTATTCTAACACTCCGAGGAAAGGTTTTATTCTGAGCTCCGCCTGCAGATGTCACTGTGGAGCTGCTCATGGAGTTCAGTATCCGCCTCGCAGCGCAACAATCTCGTCTCAGTGCAAATTTACTGATACAAAGTAGGTAAGTGTCTGGATTAAGATCAGAGGCGAAACTACCAGGGAAGCAGCAACGGAGGCAGGTGCCACAGGGCCCGGGACAGTAGGGGGCCCGGCGACAGCTGCTACCACTTCGGGGTTTGTTTTTTTTTAACAGGACGTTACCGGCTGGAGTTACTCCAGCCGGTAACGGGCCCTACTTACTTACTGATCCTGGCAGGGGCTGGGATTGGTAAGTGACACCGCGGGCCCCGCAAACATCATTTTTATACTCAGTCTTTTCAGAGCCCCAAGTATAATGATCGGAGGCCCGGGAGAGGTAAGCGAACATAACAAACACTGTTACTTACCTCTCCATGCTCCACAAAGGCTTCGGGGCCTACTTGTGTGACGTCTCAAACGTCACATGACCGGGGCCTATGTCCTTATGCGACGCATGCCACCGGTCACATGACGTCCCTGACATCATTGAAAATAGCCGAAGCGGGGAGCGCAGGGATAGGTAAGTAACAGTGTTTATGTTTGTCCCCCTCTCGGTCTCCGATTATTATACCCAGAGTATAATAATTGTTAATGGGTGTCCACAGTGGGACATAATACTGTGTGCAGGGGTCACTATGGGGGATAATACTGTGTGCAGGGGCCACTATGGGGGATAATACTGTGTGCAGGGGCCACTATGGGGAAACGCAGCTTTTTTGTGGCAGATTTTGCTGTTTTTTAGAGCCAAAGCCAGGATTAGATTTGAGTAGAAGGTGGAAGTATAAGAATTTCCTAGATATTTCCCATTCCTTTTGTAGCCATTCTTGGCTTTGGCTCAAAAAACTGCAGCAAAATCTGCAACAAAAAAAGCTGTTAGGCTGAGGCCCCACATTGCGGAAATGCTTTTTTTTTGTTGTTGCAGATTTTGCAGCATTTTTTTGAGCCAAGAATGGGAAATATAAAGGAAGCCCTTACATTTCTACCTTCTGTTTAACCCACTCGTGACTTTGGCTCAAAAAACCGCAGCAAAATCTGCAACAAAAAGAAGCAGCGTTTCCGCAATGTGGGGCCTCAGCCTTTATATATGCTGTAGTAGTTGGTAGTCAGACTTGAACCTTTGGTGCTAGAGATGACCGAACACTATTCAAAACTCCCGTTTTGAATAGCACGCACCCATAGGAATGAATGGACGCAGTCGGCACGCAGGGGGTTAAGCGTCCGGCCTCCGGCAAAGTCTGTCGGCCGTTTCCATTCATTCCTATGGGTGCGTGCTATTCGAATAGCGTTCGCTCATCTCTAATTGGTGCACCAGGCATAACAACACTAGTAGTTGCACATTATCCTTGCACTATAACCAGGGGTTTGCATCAGTAAGCTTTAGCTGGTGCCACTAATTTAACAGTAGGGGTTGTAGTGGTTGCAGCTGCCGCTGGTCCCAAAAGCCAAGGGGGCCACAAGTCACCCTCACCACTCTAAATGGTGGTTCTCTCCCTATGGAGTGACGATATCCCCCCAACCCACACTAAGGCAGTTACACTTCTTTGATCTACTTTCTGACTTCCTTTGCTGACGGTGCCTCATACATTTATTACTCCTGCCCTTTGGTGTTCTGGAGTACGAAGATTTATGATACACTGCCTTCCAATGTCTTCAAGGAGAGAAATAACCCCTTCATTGCAAAATATCTGTTGGTCAGTGGCATATGCTCTAACATGAAAGGGAATGATGGGAAACTTGTGTACACGGATATGTTATATAGAGAAGGAAGCGGGAATATAAACCTTGCTACAATGTATGGCTGGAATCTGACTGACGCTTCTTAGGATAAGTCACACGGAGGGCCCAAGCTGAGCGTTTGCACCCAGGCATGGGAACCTCAAGTTACACCGGGGTCAGCATTAGTCGTCAATACGAGATAATACAAGGCTTATGGATGGCATCGTCCTCATGGATGAAATGAGACATTGTGTGGCTTATTTCTGTTTGTCCTCTGCAGCCTGCATACGTTCTCATACATTGCAGGCTGCTCAGTGGAAAATCATTGATATCATTTTATTTGGTATCGTAACATATAACGTAAGTAAACCTAAAGAGATACAAATTGTAACTAAAAAAACAATATAATAAAACAGCCTACTCCTATACCGCAATGGATCACATACCGCACACCTATCAGAAACGCTTCGCCACGAGGAAGCGGTCGCCGTCCAGCATTAATCACTCCTATTAAAAGAAATACATACTCCGAAATGAAACTCCGAGTCCGCCGCTGTAAATGAACGCTTTGCGGAAAGTTGGCCAAACATTCCATTTGGCAAGTAGCAGATAAATAGGAGCCACGCTGTGTAGGATGTCTGCCAGAGAGATATTACTCAGGACTTGACTAAACAATGAACTCTGCCGGAGCAGATATTTAATGAAACAGACACAGACGTTCCACTTCAATTTATAGATCTCATATTGAGGACAGCCACAATGTCTTACCTCCGGGGAGCTTTATGTGGGTGCCGCACAAGGGAATTGTTTCTAGCAACTAAATCTCTATGCAATCGCTAGGCTAAGATCTGCTAAATGCTCCTCAATTATCCCGTCAGTATAAATTATAGTGGCCGTGCAATTTGTCTGGACGGCAGATCCAGGTCTACAGCTCGGCCTGTGCTGCAGAGCAGGAATTGGTTCTTCAGCTGCAAAACTGCACAGACAGATCTAGAAATCCAACCCAACATGGCAGGAATGCTAAAATAATATATAGACAGGGCTGTTTTCTTTGCAGACAGCTGTAGGAGTGCAGGACTTGGGTAATACGCTTTTTTTTTTTTTTAATAACCGCAGAACTGGGACACCCCTCTGACATGGAGTTTGCTGTCTATAAAAGTCCTCACATGTTTCCCTTAGTGTGCCAAATGCAGCGAGACAGCTGTTGGAACATATTACTGCCAATTCTGTTAATCTAGGTGTGACAGCGTGAGACTGAATCCTAGAAAAAATAAATATTCAAAATTAAAGGGAACCATCACCAGGTTGTATCCCAATATACTGTAGCGTATGTATACACCTATATATATATATATATATATATATATATATATATATATACCTATCCAAGCATATGGCTACTTGCACCCTGTTTTATAAAATATCCTGCATTGCACTATAGTGAAATGTCCGCTGAGCATTTCCAGATCTTTGAAGAATCCGTCTGAATCTGGATGACTGTTGCCTATACTCTGCCTACCAATAAGTATATGGACCCCTGCGGTAGAATAGAAAACAACACTTATTCCTTTCCAATAGTCAGTAGCCCCCAGCAGACGCTCCTTACGGATGGGATTGAGCGACACAATACTCCCGGATGCCCGGTGACGCTCCTGGTGTATGTCAGCCATCGGTTGGGTGCGGTTTCTCTGGCCAGCACTCGTCGCTCTCTATCTCCCAGTTTCGGGGGTCGGCCGACTCGGGGCACATTCCACCAATCTCCGTTCACCTTCCACTTTGTAATCACATAGGCCGCTGTCAATTTTGGGTAATTCAGTTCGTTTTCTATGTCCCTTAAGAATCGACCATTACCGACAATTACCCCTTTCACAAAATCGGACACCTCTGCACTTCGTGGCATCTTACATATCACTAATTCCAATGCTGTTTCCTATTTAGCGGCGGAAGGCACGACGTACATCACGACCGCAGATATCTGCATTTGCATGGCTGTCCAATTGGTATATGCACAGGGCTCTCCAATTTAGTTAGATAGAGAGCGAAGTTTGTACAGAATCGCTGTATCACTATTAGTATTAGGTGTGCCACTTTGTTGGGTCCTAATATGTGTTTAGAAAGGTATTTACATGTGTAACAAAATGGTGCGAAGGATTTCTCCAGGCAGCGATGTCGCTAGCTTTGCCTGGAGGGTCATTGATGGTCTCCTTAGGCTTCATGCACACAGTAGAGTATACAATCCGAGAGCCTTGGATCTACTTGGATCCATCCTAATGGACACATGGACCCATAAGACACTTGTTTAGACGCAGATAGTACACGTAAGTGTCTGCATGAAGCCTTAGCCTTAGCTTTGCATTGTCTCCTTGGTATGGTTGTCACTCTTCTTCCCCAGCCAAGCTGTTCTGTTAACCTGAGTGCTAGCCCTGTACAAGCCAGGTATAGATGATGTCCGCCCCTGACACCAATTCTAGATCTTCTGGTACCAATTCTGGGCATATGTATTAGGTCTCTCAAGTGCATTTCACTGTACATTGCAGACATGTCGGTATTTGCACAGACTTACTGGAGAAAACAACATTATGCCTTCTAGGATTGATGTAAGATCTGGTCATATACTGTACGTGCACCATGAGGTGCTGATGATAAGGGATGGAGACTACAGTTACCTGTTCTATCCATAGCCTTTAGGTCTGAATTTTCTTTAACTTGTGTCTAATAAAAAACCAAACTCAGTGTGAGGATTTCCTGCAGAAAAACCCTGCACTTGGACGACCAGAGCGACGGAAATCTAACAAATGAGAACAAGTTATTCCAGACTTAGACCTGTTCCTCTGGTAACTGCATTTATTGCTAAGCTGACAGATGCAAGCTCAGCTAAAGTCAGAGGAACTATGGCCGTACCCCAAGCCGTAGCAGTGAAAACCTCCGCTATATCTGTCCCATGCACGCAACCTTTATTATTATATAGCCACAGAATACTCACACTGTACAGTCCTATGAAAAAGTTTGGGCACCCCTATTAATCTTAATCATTTTTAGTTCTAAATGTTTTGGTGTTTGCAACAGCCATTTCAGTTTGATATATCTAATAACTGATGGACACAGTAATATTTCAGGATTGAAATGAGGTTTATTGTACTAACAGAAAATGCGCAATATGCATTAAACCAAAATTTGACCGGTGCAAAAATATGGGCACCTCAACAGAAAAGTGACATTAATATTTAGTAGATCCTCCTTTTGCAAAGATAACAGCCTCTAGTCGCTTCCTGTAGCTTTTAATCAGTTCCTGGATCCTGGATAAAGGGATTTTGGACAAACAATTCAAGTTCAGTTAAGTTAGATGGTCGCCGAGCATGGACAGCCCGCTCTCAAATGATCTGAAAACAAAGATTGTTCAACATAGTTGTTCAGCGGAAGGATACAAAACGTTGTCTCAGAGATTTAACCTGTCAGTTTCCACTGTGAGGAACATAGTAAGGAAATGGAAGACCACAGGGACATTTCTTGTTAAGCCCAGAAGTGGCAGGCCAAGAAAAATATCAGAAAGGCAGAGAAGAAGAATGGTGAGAACAGTCAAGGACAATCCACAGACCACCTCCAAAGAGCTGCAGCATCATCTTGCTGCAGATGGTGTCACTGTGCATCGGTAACAATACAGCGCACTTTGCACAAATAGAAGCTGTATGGGAGAGTGATGAGAAAGAAGCCGTTTCTGCACGTACGCCACAAATAGAGTTGCCTGAGGTATGAAAAAGCACATTTGGACAAGGCAGCTTCATTTTGGAAACAAAAATTGAGTTGTTTGGTTATAAAAAAAGGCGTTATGCATGGCGTCCAAAAAGAAACAGCATTCCAAGAAAAACACATGCTACCCACTGTAAAATTTGGTGGAGGTTCCATCATGCTTTGGGGCTGTGTGGCCAATGCCGGCATCGGGAATCTTGTTAAAGTTGAGGGTCGCATGGATTCCACTCAGTATCAGCAGATTCTTGAGAATAATGTTCAAGAATCAGTGACGAAGTTGAAGTTATGCCGGGGATGGATATTTCAGCAAGACAATGATCCAAAACACCGCTCCAAATCCTCAGGCATTCATGCAGAGGAACAATTACAATGTTCTGGAATGGCCATCCCAGTCCCCAGACCTGAATATCATTGAACATCTGTGGGATGATTTGAAGCGGGCTGTCCATGCTCGGCGACCATCTAACTTAACTGAACTTGAATTGTTTGTCCAAAATACCTTTATCCAGGAACTGATTAAAAGCTGCAGGAAGCGACTAGAGGCTGTTATCTTTGCAAAAGGAGGATCTACTAAATATTAATGTCACTTTTCTGTTGAGGTGCCCATACTTTTGCACCGGTCAAATTTTGGTTTAATGCATATTGCACATTTTCTGTTAGTACAATAAACCTCATTTCAATCCTGAAATATTACTGTGTCCATCAGTTATTAGATATATCAAACTGAAATGGCTGCTGCAAACACCAAAATATTTAGAACTAAAAAATGATTAAGATTAATAGGGGCGCCCAAACTTTTTCATAGGACTGTATATAAATATATCAAAGGCCACGAAAAACAAAGAGGGACAAGGCTGCACCACAACTTTAGTCATATGCCATAAAATAGTATTGCATTGCATTGCAAATTTCTGCAACTTTCTGTAACCAGGTGACTGCAGACGTCATATCCCATTGGTGTCATCAGAGGACATGACGTCCTAATACTTTCAACATTAAAAACATATTTGGGATAAAAATAAAATAATTGCAATGAAGCTGTGTCAGAGTGGCGGGTGCCATGTAGGTTTGTGCCAGGGATTACGTAGCGTGTCTCTAGGGGGACTTGCCTTGTCCTGATGCTTTGTGTGTAACAGGCAGCACTATGTAGGACTATAGCCTCGGGGGAAATTTGTTGTAAGGGTTATATAGCTGAGGGACACTGAAACGCAATAAGTGTTTTTTTTTTTTTTTTTGGAGTCTTCCTTTCTTACTCAGTAAGTGCTGAACCCATGACCAGGTCCCATGGACTCCTTTCTCTACTACTGGGCTGCTGCAGATCGTAGGTTGGCCGCCCCATAGAAGAGAATGGAGTGCACTGGTTACATTCACAGGGAGGCTTTAGGGCAGGGGTAGGGAACCTTCGGCTCTCCAGCTGCTGTGAAACTACAACTCCCAGCATGCTCCATTCACTTTCATGGGAGTTCCAAGAACAGCAGAGTAAGTATGCATGCTGGGAGTTGTAGTTTTGCAACAGCTGGAGAGGTGTACGTTCCCTACCCCTGCTTTAGGGGAAATTTGGGTACACCATTCCCGGTGGTTGGACCCCTCCCATCTGACACTTATCCCCTATCTATCGTGACAGAAGATAAGTTCCTGTAATGGCATAAGGGCTAGTTCACACAGGGCAAGTTGGCAGTGGATATTGACGCGGAATCTGCCTCAAAATCTGCTGCACCCATTTTCTTCATTGGGAGCCGCTCGCTTCTTTTTTTTGCTAGTTAGTAGCGGGAAAAAAGAAGCGAGCTGCTCTATCTTGCTGATCAGCGGCGGTGTCCGGAGCGCGAGGCTCCAGCCCATTCATTTGGGCCTAGTCCATCGCAAAATGCTGTGATGGGATGTGAGTGCATAAGGGTTGCTCCAAAAGGGGCCACCGAGGCTCTGTCGCCCAAAGGCCCACACAAACCCTGGACATAGCCCTGGCCAGTCTGTATGAGGAGAAGTATATGATTAACGTTATTATGTGAATGGGACAGCGTATAATGCATTCATGGCTGAGGGGAGACTATCGGAGGGGTTAATCTCGGTGGCACCATAGCATAACGTTGCCGCCCCTCCTTACCTACACGTCTGTCATTTAGCGGGAACAGGTATAACGTAATACTATTTCATACATAGTTCATTGTGGACATGCCGCTATTATTTCTGTTGTAGGACCTTTGTAGGGGAGGCTGCGACATGTACATAGATGGGACTCAGTGCAGCGCCAACATAAATACAATCTATACGCGCATAGCTAACTAGCCGAATGGTTTATAGAGGAGCCAGTGCTTTCTACCCTGTTAGTGTCTTTAGCCTTGCTTTATAGGACATGGTTGTGTGTAAAGGCGGGTCTGATGAAGGCGATGACAGCGTTTGGCTCGGCTGCCTGAGCTGATCTCACTGATCCAGTCCGATTTTACAAGTTCCCTAAGTATCAGTATGTCTTTGTAGAATGGGAGGAAATCCACACAAACACAGGGAGAACATACAAACTACACGCAGATGTTGTTCCTGGCAGGATTCAAGCCCAGGACTCCAGTGCTGCAAGGCTGCAGTGCTAACCACTGAGCCACTGTGTTGCCCCCAATAAAGTTGTGTACTTTAAGCACAAGATTGGGCTGTGAGTAATGATGTTATTGTTATACAGGGGCAAGATGGAGGGAAAGGGGTGCGTGTGAAAGAAGGTCTAGTAGGCCGGGGTCTTATTGCAACTAATAGTCAGGGAATGGATCCCACTGATGTGGGGGCAAAAGGCAAAACAGGGTTCCATGAGCGGTCGTGCAGCACTAGACTCTGGACATTACTATACATACATGCACCCAGGATTCTTTTTTTATGCTTACTTATATAGCGCCATCATATTCTGCGGCGCTTTACAGACATTGTCAGTCGCTGTCCCATATAGGACTCACAATCTACATTCCCTATCTGTATGTCTTTGGAGTATGGAAAGAAACCCACGCAAACACAGGGAGAACATACAAACTCCTTGCAAATGTTGTCCTTGGCAGGATTTGAACCCAGGATTCCAGCGTTGCAAGGCTGCAGTGCTAACCACTGAGCCACCGTGCTGCCATGATTCACATTAATGGGTTAAATTGCCCCCTTATAACATTAATAACCAAGTCTGGGGTTGATCATTTTGAGAAACTGAGGGGTAAATGGAGGGAAATCCATAAAGAGTTAAAAAAAATGTAATCCCAAAAGGTGTAGAAGGGGGGAGGGGGCAGAGGAGCCAATAGCTGATCAGGTTAATTACCGAGACTATCAAGGCGGGTGGGGCAGGGGGCTGTAAATAGCCCTTCCAAGGGTCCCTTGTGCATTTAGAGTTGGGCTTGTGGGGCAGATTTTGAGGCTTCTGAGCCGCCACTTCCAGGATCTTCTCTTCCCCGCGATCTCTTTGGAGAAATCTTAAACTTTTTGGAGACTTTTTATTTTTTCTTCCATTGAGGGTCTTGGTCTCTTGCCTTGGTCTTTATTTTTAACCCCTCCAGACCTTTCTTGCGGCATCATGAATGGCCAGGGATATCTTGGTTTCCCCTCCAACCCCTGGACGGTGCCGGACTTCAGGAATTTTCTTCATCCTGCAATGAGGTTGGGTGTGGGGGTGCAGCTGCCTCCGGTCATGGGCTGGTACCCCCACCCACCTCCTCTTCCCCTGCCCCACCCCAGTCACCTGGGCCTTCATGCGCCCCTACACCAGGTGAAGGAGGAAGACCCCTGTGATGTGGACAAGGTCAAGGAGAAAGATGAGGGTAAAGCTCGCCAAGGACCCCACAGTGTCTTACCCGTTGGTCAGTATCCCAGCCCCTACCGGATGGGGGGCGCCAGCATCAGCAACCACCCCCAGCAAAGCTTCTTTGTCCCCAACACCGGTGCGTACCCAACTGCAAGCAAATGTAGCCCACAAACTCCACAAGAGCCTGCAGCACCAAATATGGAGGGCAGCCGCTGCGACAGCGATACCCCGACTGACCACACCCGGTCCACGGAAAGCAATTCTCCAATCGACCTGACCATGAATCGGGAGGAAATCCGTGATGAAGAGCAGGTGCCTGGGGATGAGGTAAGAACCACAAGTCCCAGCAATTCTTGTCTTTAACTTTTAGGCGTTGTAGTTACTTTGATGATTATGGGACAGATCTAACTATGAGCCAGCCATCTTGTATCTGGTCCTTAAAGGGGCTGGGTGTGGGGGCTACTTGCTCTAAAGTCTCTAAAATTGGGGACAAGAAAATTGACAATATTAATGGGACTGTATAGTGGGGCTTGTGTGTCCATGATGTAAAGACTTATAAGCATTGCAGGGTCTTGTACTATGGGGTTAACCCTGTCCTGGCCATTGTGACCTTTAGTGCACCTGCTGAGGGGTTTGGGGGGGGGGGGGAGGAGCTAGGTTTATTTTGATCCTTTAAGGATGTGTTACAATGTATCCAGTGTAGACAATGTTATGCTCCAGTCTGATACATTGTATCAGAATCTAATCAGTACAGGAAAGACTTGTCTGGACCTGGTGCAACTGTAACAAACCCTCCACGGTGAGGTGTTGGGCCATAGTCTTCCTAACCAGAATGTCTCTAGTCACTGACAGCCAGCAGGGATCTTAATGTAGTTGTAGTTCTCCCTGTGTTTAGGTTTATGGGCACTGCTATGTGCGCGGTGTAGTGATAATGTGTGTGTTCTCTTCCTCCTGAAGAAAGTGCCCACCACGACGGAAATGAAGGAGTTTGCCAAACTGTTCAGAAAGAAGCGCATGGACCTGAACTTCACACAAGAAGAGGTCGGCCATTCCTTAGCCATTCTCTATGGTAAGTGGCTTCTATAGCATGTAGGGCGTGGACTCCTTCTCGGCTCTCTAGTTTCCATATCTTGGAGCCTTCATGTTGGCTTCTTGTCTTACAGGGATGATGGCCCCTCCGTGGGTCATACATCTGTTCGAGTGCTGCCAGCTAACCTTCGCGTCAATGTGCGTGCTGAAGCCCCTGCTGGAGAAGTGGATGGTGGATGCTGAGAAAATACCAGGACTTAAGAGGGTAAGAGGTCAGGCAAAGGGTCATCGTAATGCTGGACTCCGTTCTAGAACACTGTATTCCTCATAAATAAGCACACCCCCCCCCCCCCCAAAAAAAAAAAAAAAAAAAAACCACACGCACCAAAAATGCTCTAGCGGAGTGACCACTCCAATGTAGGTACACTTCCCCCACAATGGTGAACGCCACTACCTAATGCACTAGGGGCACTCTATAGCGTGTGTGCCCCCCCCCCCATACCTCATGCACTAGGGGCACTCTATGGCGTGTTTCCCCCCCCCCCATACCTCATGCACTGGGGGCGCACTATGGCGTGCATGCCCCTCTATACCCCATACACTGGAGGCACTCTATGGCGTGCGTGCCCCCCTATACCCCATGCACTAGGGGCACTCTATGGCGTGTTTCCCCCACCCCCATACCTCATGCACTGGAGGCACTCTATGGCGTGTCGTCCCCCCCCCCCCCCCTTATACCCCATGCACTGGGGACACTCCATGGCGTGCGTGTTCCCCCCCCCCCCCCATACCTCATGCACTAGGGGCACTCTATGGCGTGTTTCCCCCCCCCCCCCATACCTCATGCACTGGGAGCACTCTATGGCGTGTTTCCCCCACCCCCATACCTCATGCACTGGGGGCACTCTATGGCGTGTTCCCCCCCCCCCCCCCCATACCTCATGCACTGGGGGCACTCTATGGCGTGCATGCCCCTCTATACCCCATGCACTAGGGGCACTCTATGGCGTGTTTCCCCCACCCCCATACCTCATGCACTAGGGGCACTCTATGGCGTGTCCCCCCCCCCCCCCCCCCCATACCTCATGCACTGGGGGCACTCTATGGCGTGCATGCCCCTCTATACCCCATACACTGGAGGCACTCTATGGCGTGCGTGCCCCCCTATACCCCATGCACTAGGGGCACTCTATGGTGTGCGTGCCCCTCTATACCCCATGCACTAGGGGCACTCTATGGCGTGTTTCCCCCACCCCCATACCTCATGCACTAGGGGCACTCTATGGCGTGTTTCCCCCACCCCCATACCTCATGCACTAGGGGCACTCTATGGCGTGTTTCCCCCACCCCCATACCTCATGCACTAGGGGCACTCTATGGCGTGTTCCCCCCCCCCCCCCATACCTCATGCACTGGGGGCACTCTATGGCGTGTTCCCCCCCCCCCCATACCTCATGCACTGGGGGCACTCTATGGCGTGCATGCCCCCCTATACCCCATGCACTAGGGGCACTCTATGGCGTGTTCCCCCCCCCCCCCCCATGCACTAGGGGCACTCTATGGCGTGTCCCCCCCCCCCCCCCCATGCACTAGGGGCACTCTATGGCGTGTACAGGAATGCGGCAGTAATCTATCTAGAATTGATACCAAGTATCAGGGACGGTATTCCATAGACCTCCCTATAGTGAGGATCCAGCCCAGATTTTCAGCTTCACTATAATTTTGCTCCACTTCTTCTCTTGCAGATGATTCACACCAATTTCTGCAGCTGCTGTGAGAGAAGCGGCAGAAAAGCCACGGTCCAACCTCAAGCGGGAGCTTCCCTCTGGCCGCGGGGTTATATGCCGATGCTGCCGCCACTACCCATGGGCTACCTGCCGGCCTTCAATCCGTGGTACAACCAGTTTCCATATGGCTACCTCTCGGAAACTAGACTGAGGTTTTAGTTTGGGCGTTGGAGCTCCGCGGCTCTTCACTAGGAGTGTTTTAGTTCTGTGCAGTGTTTTTAGATGGGGTGCGGGTTGCGTTTTCTTTTGCTTCCTATGACCCCAGACCTTAGTTTTTAAAAAAAAAAAAAAAAAAAGTCTGCCTTATACCCGACACCTGCCCACTGGCTGCCCGGTATTGTATGGCACTACTAGACCCAGCCGGGAGTCAATGTGGAGCTCTTTAAGAGTCGGTGTATGTGTAGGGTAACCTTCGCACTTATTAAAACTTTACTTTTTGTTTTTTTTGTTTTTTTAACTCCATTGTCGTGCATCGAATCACTGCTGGGACTTGTAGTTCTGATATATCGACAAGGGACACCAATGAAGACTCTGCTCTAGTCACCTCCAGAGCTGCAGTCCACCTTGTTTAAGATGAGCTCAAGTGAATGCGGATTTTGTGTAACTGCGTTTTAGCTTTTTCTCACTTGTTGCATTTCTTGTCCTTTCAGCTGTAGGTCTGGTCTTACAGCGCAGTTCAGACTGGTGTAGACTGTCTGCCATTATTGTAAGATTGATGCATTATTAAAACTTTCCTAAAAACCTTCCTGGGTCTGTGCAGTGATGTTACTACAGCGGGTTCTGGAAATGGCGCCACACAAGTGCTTTGCAGACCCCGAGTAAAATGATGGGAGGGCAAGGTGAGGGAACACAAAAAACAGTTACTTACCTCTCCTGGCTCCGGCAGGCTTTGGGCTACTTGGTGACATCATGTGGGCTTGGGCTCACGTCCTTACACGTCACAACACAGGGCTGGCTCAAGTGATGTCTCTTCCATGATTGAAGATGACAAACATCAGCAGGGAGTGCGCCAGAGCCCAGGAGTGTCCGGGGTGTTTTTTCACACACGCGCACACACCTTGAAGATTCTGACCAACTCGGGACTCTGTGCAGGGGCTAGTTACATCCCTGTATATATTACACCCAGTCTATCACTTTGTATATGTATGTGGGGGCCCGTGCAGTCTCTGTATTCAGCACTTCCATTAATACAGATTGGTGCATTCATTGCACTGTTAAGAGAATCAGGCCCTGTTCACATGGTGGAATCTGGCGCTGATTTTGTAGCAGATTTTGCAGATTGTTCCCTCGTTCTTGCTCTCATTGAAAACAATTAGTGCAGGATGCGGATTCTGAGGCCTTGGCTTGAGACTCTGCACTGATTTTTTTTTTTTTTTTTTTTTCCCCATTTATTTGGGCCTGTTACCTCTGCGGAGCGCTTCCACCTTTGACATCCCTACAGATTTTAACCCCTTGTAATCTGCACAGGTTAACTCTGGTCAGCTGGGGCTTTCTCTGTAGGGAGACATGGTGCCTATGTACCAATTATAGTATATAGCTGTGGGGTTTAGGTGTTGCTTTCTATTGTATATCCAGTTGGGGGACTTTATTGGGGCTCCATTTATTGCCAGCCATTTATCATTGGGGCATGTTAATACAGATCTATGCACAGCTTTTTATTTTTGTATCCGACAACATTGTTACTGGTGCAGAATCCCACGTGGGTCCGTTGCTCTGGTCTATGTATGTGTATGGAGCAGGGAACGTAGTCCCTTGTTGACCTGTGGGGTATGATGGACAGGCACGTGGGGTCCTCTATGCTGGGGCTGCATCGCCTGTTATCAGGGTTATTTAAATTACAGGGGTGTTATTGTCCCTGGTGCATTGGGGATATTTATAGAGCAGCCATAGATTATACAGGTCACTGGAGCAGATGCTTATTATGTATCCGTCTGTCTTTTAGTTGCATGTGTTTTATTTAGAATTATTGGTTGAGTTTTAGGGGATCATTTCAGTGAGTTATAAAATACCCAAATCCAATACCCTCCGGCCTAAAGACTATTGCGCTCGTCTGCACATCACCGCCATCTCCCGAAGACGATTCATACCATACATGTCTACGTATAACATAAACTGTGGCTGAAGCCAAAAGCGTTCACATCATCGAGCCTGGAAGCCGAGGAATGTTAAACAATTACTTCATTAATGTATCCGCGCGTTACATACTATAACGTTCTGCAGTTATTCGCGTCCCCACCACTGCAGCCGGGCGACTATTTTTAGCCTAGATTTTCATTCACTTCAACAACAGGAAGTGTGCGCCGAGCGGTGCGGGCTCGTGCTATTGTTATGCTGATGTTCAGCTCCACCGTCAGCCGCTCGTAAGACACAAGGACCGGAAACCTTGGCGAAGGTGCTAATAGGTGCAGACGTGAAAATATTTGTGCAAAACTTCTTTTTTTAATGGGTGTTAGAATTTAACAATTTACCAGACCAGAAAGAGGAAAACTTCTCAGAAAATAAGTTTCTGAACCAGCTGTAGATGTGACTTGCTGCCAGTCCATGTTAAGAATTTATTCAGGGGATATTTCTTTGTTTTCAGATCCTCAAAGTTTATTTATTTGGAAAGGACGGGACCAAATTATTTTTTTTTTTTTAATGTTTGCCCCCCCCCCCGCTCCAGTTGCCCCCACAGTATACAGCTCCCGCTCCAGTTGCTCCCACAGTATACAGCCCCCGCTCCAGTTGCCCCCATAGTATACAGCTCCCGCTCCAGTTGCCCCCATAGTATACAGCTCCCGCTCCAGTTGCCCCCACAGTATACAGCTCCCGCTCCAGTTGCTCCCACAGTATACAGCTCCCGCTCCAGTTGCCCCCACAGTATACAGCCCCCGCTCCAGTTGCCCCCATAGTATACAGCCCCCGGGCCTAACCCTGGGATATTTCCATAGCATTTAGTTTTCCTACATAATTAGCTAAACCATGAACAAATGTCTCTAGAATTATTTGGAGTTCATTGTTCTCTAATATATCCATAGTCAGCTGTGAATTTCCTGATTTTGTCCCTTGAGATCTTTTCGTGTAGAAAACAAGATATTTTCTCTTAAAAGGACATGGGCGTCCTAGCGCTGACTACAGATCACTCCAAAAGGCTGTCTAAGTAAGATGCCGCCCTTAGTGCACATATGTACAACATTACAACGTTCTCTCCTTGGAAATCTTCATCCTTGTCATTTTTTCCATAACACTATGAATGGAGGTGGTCTCCTTTCGAGAAATTTCGGGTATCCTCCGGCGGATACCTCCTGTGTGGGAGTCTGGCAGTAAGTGTTTGGTGGGTCCTGCTCCTGAGTTAATAGAGGGGTCCCTTTCTTAAGATTCTCATCCTGAGGTTCCAGCGCCTGGAAGCTCCGTGATATGTTTTTTTGGTCAAGGGAACAAGTAGAGGACAAGCCCTTTAAGCACTCTTTGAAATCAATAGATTGTCTGTATAATGCAGTGGTACTGGGTAAAAAATATGCAAATCTATTCTCCAGGATGTAATTAGGAGAACAGTGCCTCTGTATGTCGCCCTCTAGAGGGCAGCCCCCTTAACATCATGCATGACTCAGTTAATAAGCCTACTAACATGATGCGGAGTTTATTGCCAAATTAGTATTTCTATTCCAAAAGGAACAGATGCAGGGGTAGGGAACCTTGTCTCTCCAGCTGCTGTGAAACTACAACTCCCAGCATGCTCCATTCACTTCCAAGGGAGTTCCAAGAACAGCAGAGCAAGTATGCATGCTGGGAGTTGTAGTTTTGCAACGCTGGAGAGCCAAGGTTCCCTACCCCTGCAATGCATGGCTAAGCGGATGTCTCTAATTTCCTAATCTATAGCCAGTTTTACATTTTGTGAGCCTATGCTCTGACCACAGGCAGTGGATAGGTACAAGTCCCAAGCTCCCCAGCTCTTCGTCCAACAGAATGGTCAAGGCTTTGGCACGTCACGGGTCCAGGACCACGCTGATAAATTCCACATTCACGTCCTGGCAACATCCACAATGATCTGCAGTTTCTTGCAGCTTATCTCTGGGCTACCTGCCCTCGCCCAGCTGTGCACAGTGAATTGGCCAAACATAAGATATTGTCCTGTTATGATTTCTCTTTATCCCGGGCTTACGATGAATGCAAGTTTCGAGAATGACTTATGACATACCAAGCATTAGATTATTTTCATCTTAAGTCACAAATGACCCGGTGAATAGATTCTTGCATATTTGCGGTAGACTGGGATGCTGGCACACAGACAAGCCAGAGGTCAGGACAATGTGCACTTTGTTAGTGTTTCAGACCCAGACTATCTTATAATGTGACGGCTATTGTCTCCGGCAGGATTTGACTCATGCCTCCTGTAGAGTTGCACAATGCTTTACATGCATTCCCCAGGCAGGAAGATTTTTTACTTGTCTGAATAACACAAGGTTCACCTCATTAAAATATAGTCTGGATAGGCTGCCATATTTATATCAATGGTTAATGCGCCGTAAAAATACAACTCCGCCCTGACAATAAATCTAGTAGAATATAAATCCCAGTATGATAAATAACATTTACCCAAATTCCTAGAATAACACATTGTATAACATAAGACTGAGATCAGACCACTGGTAAGGAGCGCATGGATCTATAGTCACGTCACATCACCAACGTAAGGGAACGATTTTGCTATTGTAGGATTTCTAACAAGCCCAGAAACCCCTTTAACTGAGGAATCAGGGCTCAGCCGATCTTGAGATTTCAGGATCGATTTTAAAATCTGATTTCTGATCATTTTCCAGCCAATCACGATCGTGAAATTTGCTCAATCGCTGATCAGGATTCAATCTTTTCTCCCTAAATGGAATATTGTAAAGTAAATATAATGTAGCTCAGGTTGGAAATAAAGACACTTTCTAAAAAATATCCTGTTTTGTTCTCAGCTTCTGATTTCCTAACGGCTGCAGTGATGCAAATATTGTTTACATTGTTCACACTTCTGTATTTTTTTGCAACTTGCAAAACCGATACTGCAAAAACCTGAGCGTGACTACTATGTGAATGGATCCTATTAGTTTCTAAGGCACTAAGGCTAGGTGCATATAATGATTTGGGTTCTACGTTCAGCGTATACATCCTGATATTCTTCTATGGCATTTGCCTTTTGACGTATTTCTTTGCTTATATGTCTGAGAACCTGCACCAATTCTGCAAAGCCCTTCTGATATTATTTCCGTTTTATTTCTACTTATCATGATCAGTGTATAGACGGATATAGTGATAGGCCTCCTTTAATTATATACCGTGTGTGAACAGAGCTTATAACTAGAGATGAGCGAACGCTGTTCGGATCAGCCGATCCGAACAGCACGCTCCCATAGAAATGAATGGAAGCACCTGTGACGTTGATTTTGCCGGCGGCCGGCGTCACAGATGCTTCCATTCATTTCTATGGGAGCGTGCTGTTCGGATCGGCTGATCTGAACAGCGTTTGCTCATCTCTACTTATAACCTTTGCCAGAGTTTAAAGGTCTTCCTAAGTTGTTCCCACTGTTTTGCCATATACTGTGCCCAAACCCCATGCCCAACATTTGCATGGAGTTTATACTGATATACTATGGGACATTCAAACAACTGGTACAACACCTGGGTGCAACCAATGTTCTGCCTGCAAACGTTGCACCTGCAAAGGAAACCTAACACTTTACATTACCGATGGTTGCACAGAATATCCGGAAAAGAGTAACAATCAAACCCAACGTTGACATTGATGCAATGCTAAGCTCTCTTGGTCATGCAAGGATCACCCAACTAAAGAGATTAACCTTCACCTCCATATACTGGCATAACCGTAGGGGTCTCAGTGATTGTAGCTATGACAAGGCCAGGGGGGCCACATTCTGTGCATCATAAATGTATTTCCTCTGGTGCACTGGAGTAGGATTTATGATGCACAGGCTAACTCTGTCAGAAAGCAGAAAATTAACCTTTTAATGGCAAAATTAGCAGTTGGCCAGCACAGCAGCATATAGTCAAGAAGGGATTCTCTGGAGAGGCTGTGGTACAAAAGAGGTGCCATTACTATGTGGGGGGCAATAAAACGGAATGGGAATGATGAGAAGATGACACAGACAGGTTGTGAGCAAGTCACAGCCCCTTGGACCCAGTGGAGAAGAAAAGAGAAGTAAACCCTGGATGGAGCGCGGTGCACGCTTGTCAGGGGTCCATTTGCAGCTTTTGCACCAGGGCCCATGAACCTTCAGTTATGCCCCTTTGCATTGATCACCATGATAAATCTCAGGATGATTTGCACATAATAGTCATCGGTTCCAGACTTCTGAGGAAAGCCATTCACAAGTATGAAGATATGTTTGCAAACAGGTGCTTCAGACTGAATAGACGTTGGCACGTAGACATGCGCAGACATAGGAGGATGATCTCAAACCGCTTCTGCCAAACAGCCGCAACAACAGGTTTTATTGCTGTCAGGAATCAGTTTGGCACATCTGTGAGCTTTTCAGTACAAGCTATGAAATCTGAACCACCCCGCACCTGTCTGCACAAAGTATCCCTTCTGATTTATTTGCTTTGGCTAACCTCTGTCCTTGCTCTTATTGGGGGTAAAGCACTGAGGGGATTGGACGTCACCTAGAGGGGCGGCTGTGGACAGACGGCATCAGGAAATTCCTTCAGGAAACTCGCGAATCTCCGCGCTAAAATAATCCTTGTCGGAAAACAAAAACATCTAGAAAAGCTTTATTGGTACATGAAGATGAGTCACAGATCAGTAATGGTAGCGGCAGTGCATGCACCTTGTATCAGATCTGTGTATTATATATACTGGGATATCCAAGGGGAACGGTACCATTAAGTGCCCCTGATTTTAGAGAGGCCAGCCACTGCGCCCCAACTTTACCAGAAGAGAAGAATGGGGTTTGTTGAATTTGACATGCCCGATCCCTTCCTTTTGGGAGATAGGTGTCTGGCAGGGGCTTCCTCTACTCTCCCTATGGAGAACACAGGTGCCTGGCCAATATATAGTCAGCTTTAGGTCCCAGAGCCCAGGAAAATCTGCTACCGCTGCACCCCCTATGTGAGAGATATGCCAATATATACGGCTCAAATAATAAGTAGAATCCAAATAATACTCAGTTATAGACTCAATATAAGGCCAGTACTGATATGCATTAAGTGCTTGGGGTATACTGAAAATTTGTCTATTGCACCCTTTGTTTGCCTATAGATCTGCTTTTCTTTTTTTGTTTTTGGATCCCTTCTGCCCATTTCCATATACTTCTACAGATACATGTAATTAGATACTTCCATCAGTTGGAAGTTCATCTTGGGAAACCAAGACCGATTCAGCAGAGACTTCAGAGTTAGTGTCAGTTTGGGAGTAAGGAGAAGGTGAAACCGTGCCTGATAAGGCCTCGTTCACATCTGCGTCGGTAATCCGTTTGGGGGAGTCTGCATGGAGACTGCATTTGCAAGCAGTGTGCAGTGAATGCACATGCACCCCATAGACTATAATGGGGTCCGTGTGCTTGGTGGGGCACGAGATCTCCGCAGGGAACATGCAGACAGGAAAGTACTTCACAATTTACTGTCCTCTCTGCATGACTTGTGCGAACACCGAGCGGAAAGCTTTCACTGCACAGCGCTTGCAAATGCATTCGGTATTCCATTCAGGGGGTCCTCATGCCGACTCCCCTGAACGGAATACATAAGCAAATGTGAACCAAGGGTAAGTGTAGAAAGAGGCATTTTTCTGCAATAAGATGCATCTCAAAGTTTCTTATTTTTATCTCTACTATTAATTTATACAAAGTTTAATGAAAACTTCTATACCCCACATAATACCACCGTGCACCACCAAATATTAATGGGTGCGTTTAGTTTTCTGCTGGAATTTGGATCCAAGGTGAGGGTGTCTAAGGCCTGGTTCACGTCTGCATTTGGTATTCCATTCGGGGAGTCTGCATGGGGACCCCCCTGAACGGAATACAAAACGCATTGACAAGCAGGGAGCTTATGAAAGCACACGGACCCCTTAGACTATAATACCGCAATAAACACATGGACCCCATTATAGTCTATGGGGTCTGTGTGCTTTTATAAGCTCACCGCTTGTCAATGCATTCGGTATTCCGAACAGAATACCGAACGCAGATGTGAACCAGGCCTAATCATTGGATCCAGAACTTCAAATATTGGGGGAAGGGAACATTCAAATAAAGAAACCTGCTGAAAAGAAATGATGCCTGAGTGCAGTTTTATCCCGCACCTTGTCCAGCAGACCTGTTCTGTGCGCAGAAACCTTATTGGGTTATTTATAACTTGTTGGCAGGTTCCTTGGCACACGTCAGCCCATCCTTGGGTTGTGGGTTATGGAGCATCACAGCTGATGTCTTGTAGAAAAGCACAATGGCTGTAAGTGTTTCGGTTATTTAATGCAGTTTCTCGGTCCATACTTTTGGCAAGGACTCCCTAAGCTCATATAGTTATATCAGGAGAAGAAAAGGCTTTTCATCCATGGTAGAATAAGTTATTCATTCTTAGATTTAATAACCAGCTGAGAATCCCATGAGAGCGAGATACTTGTGCCTAATAAACGGTGACCAACAAAATGGAGTGCGCTACAATTCTGGGCTCTAAATGAGCGGCCTACATGGCTTCTAGTGTTTACAGCCGCTACATTGTATCGCATGTTTACAGTCTCTATTTAGTACTTTATTAAACGTACGGCTTCAATAATCACACTGACAACTTTATACGTACCGATCCTTAGACGCCACCTGTGCAAACACGCCGGCATTCAGTACAGAAAGACTTGCTGAAACCATAAGACACCACGCTTAAGTGCAATGGGGAGCGAACAGGCAACAGTGTCTCATAGTCTTTACATAGCGATTATAATCATACTGGGAAGACGGTCAAATAAACAGGGCGGCCAATGTATCCATCTGCAACATAAGTCTTTTATTTATCGCATCCTCAGACTTGTAGTTCTTGCTTTGGGTAGAAGAAACTGCTAAAAGGCTCACTGTAAATTGATATATACTGTATAGAGATTGTTACAAGCGTGCATTTGTACATGACGCCTGGCATCGTGGTCAGAAACGAGAAGAGAAACCCGAAAACGCAAATAAATGGAATCAAATAATTTACAGTGAAAGTTCTGTGCGAGGGCTTGTCGTAGCATAAAAAGCGCTTATACCTTCTGATAAACATTTCGTGTAGATCTGTGGGTCGGCACTGGATGGATGTGTGTATGTTTATACGTGTACTCCTATACCCGGGATCTAAGGACCCTTCAAATCTATTAGTCCTCAAAATGAATGGCTAGCCTTGACATTGGTCCAAAATTCTTTTCTGAATATACGTGTAGAGTTCTGTGAGATTTCTAAGATAAGTAAATTCAATGTCAATGTGAGTAACTTCTGCTGCGAGGTTCACACTAGTGTTCCCTAACCTCCGAAGGACCAAAGGAACGGATAGGAGGACCACAAAAAGTGGTTACACATGGAGTCCACAGGTCCGTGTGTTGGCTGGAATTACCAGGGTGAACTTCAGTCCTAGCATTATAGTTACTTCTGCTCCTAGGAGTCCCTGCCTTTCTGACACATACTGTCCCATACCAATGACAGTACTGGATAGTAAATCGCTGGGACTCATAGCTTTATACATAACTGCTAAGGGCGGGTCCACACCTGCGCCCGGTCTCCACTTTGCAGGTTTCCGTCTTCTGTCCTGAGACACTGAATAGGTTTGCAAAGTGACCACCTGTGAGCGTTTTCTACCTCCCCGCACCAAAACCGTTTTTATTTTTAACCGGACACAAAGTCCTGCATGTCCAACTAAAAAAAAAAATGCGGACAGGCACAAGACGCTCAAGGGCGGACACTTTGCAAACCCATTCAGGTGAATGGGTTTGAAAACTGACCGCCGGGTTTCCATCCCCTGGGAATCCCTTTGGGAATGGGTGCCTACGTTGCTAAGATATGACTGTTTTTGTCAATGGGCAAATAAGCTCTTTGGAGCAACGGGGCCGTTGCGGTTTACCACTTTAGAGCAACAACTACCCTGTTTCCCCGAAAATAAGACACCACCCCCTTCACCTCCTGGACCACCTACAACTGGCAGTCATGCCGGCGCTCCACTAAGGAAGCGTCGGCATGACTGCCGATTGTCCCCTGCTCCAGCCGCTGCATAAGACATCCCCCGAAAGTAAGACAGGTCATATATTTCGGAAGAGAATTTAATATAAGACACTGTCTTATTTTCGGGGAAACAGGGGTATGCCATTGTTGCTCCAAAGAGCTCATTTGCATATTGACATAGACGACAATATTCTGATAACAAAGGCATCGATTCACAAAGGGAAACCACTGTTTGATTGCGGTGATCCCACCCTATCTATATGTTGGTTTGGGGTGACATGTTGGATTGTGGCGACACATTTCTTTTAAGGCAAAAAGGAGTCCAGTGGTCGGTCCATCACTGATGTCTGCAGATCAGAATGACTTTTGGTGGGTTCCAGTTTTGGAAGCTGAAGTGGAACTGATAACCTTGGGATTATATTGGGTTAAACAGTGTGTTAGACCCTATGGGGCGGTGATACTAATGGATGATTATGTAGATAATCTGTTTTTCCTTAGTCCCAACAGCGGCACAAGGCCCGTATTGTGCCGCTGTTGGGACGACAGGGAATGGCTGTTCTACCAGTAACCCTCTTACATATACTTGTTATAACATCCAGCTTGACAGGTCATGATGGTTATTGTCATTCCCGGAGTCATCTGCTCCCTCTTTAGACCACTATAACATTTCGCCTATACAAGGGGATACAAAATAACACTTGCCTTATTAATCTATTAAGCCATTGCTTCAGGTTGGGTGCATTTGACAAGTTATTCTTAGTGTGTAATGATTGACCAGCTACATGTTACGACGGCCAAAGATAACAACTTTGCCGAGACTTGAAAAGACATGTGAAGCAAGCCTGGTCTCCTCCTCGAGGGTTAGTCATCTGAGGCTGGCCATATTGATTAAAAGTGAACAATTCCATCAAGTGATGTGGTTAGGAGAGGAGAAAAGACGTGCTATCACTTGCCAAGGAAAACAGGCTCTTCTATTTTTGTACTGAAATATTTCTGATTACAGAGGTCAACCTGATGCAGCATTTCAATATTATTCCAGGAGCGTGGGTGAAGACCATTAGCTGCCTATGCTTTCTTGGAAGATTACAGTAAAGGTTAAAGCTACAGGCAGCTATTGTTTCTCAGCAGTGCTAAGTGCGCCTTGCAGAGATCTACATTTCAGGGGTTGCCCTTCCTTTAGCTCCTGACTACTGGCGGATGGAGAATGGAGCCTTCCATCCATCTTACCGCCACCGCCTACTGTATTTGCCAAGTGTGTAAGACTCTCTTTAACATCCTAATTATTTCAATCAGTCCACCAGCCTGCAAATGCTGAAACTGAGCAGTCCAAGGGGGTGCCAATGGTGTGTCCCAGGCATATAGAGCATGTCTTATCCAGGTCACTGGAAACAGATCACAACCACCCATTGAAATTAATGTAAGACAAAAGGCATTCAGATCTCATCCGAGTGCCTTCTGTTAAAAATTGGAACCCCAATGAGGAAAAGAGAAATCTAAATCAATATCTGGTGTGACCTTTCATCAATTCTTCTAGGTACACTTGCACACAGTTTTTGAAGGACCTCGGCAGGGAGATTGTTCTTGCCATCTTGGAGAAGCTTGCTCCAATCCTTCTGTCTTTTCATGTAAGGCCTTGTTCACATCAGCGTTCGTATTCCGTCCAGGGGAGTCCACATGAGGACCCCTTCGAACGGAATACCGAATGCAACTGCAAGCGGTGTGACAGTGAAAGCACATGGACCCTATAGACTATAATGAGGTCTGTGTGCTTGCCGCTAGATCTCCGCAGGGATCATGCGGACAGGAAAGTAGTTCACAATCTTACTTTCCTGTCCGCATGATTCGTGCAGGCAGTGCGCGGCAAGCACACAGACTCCATTATAGTCTATAGGGTCCATGTGCTTTCACTGGCACACCGCTTGCAGTTGCATTCAGTATTCCGTCAGGGGGTAACTCATGCGGACTCCCCTGGACGGAATACGAACGCTGATGTGAACCAGGCCTCACCCCAGACAGAGTGGATGATGTTCAGATCAGGGTTCTGTGGGGGGCCGGATCATCACTTTCAGGACTCCTCCTCCAAAGGGCAAAGGTCGCACCAACTATTGATAGGATTTGGATTTTCTTTAGTTTGTTCATTTTATTTTGTTAACTTTCTTTCCTGAAAACATTCTTACTTTGGAAAATCTTTTTTTCACACCTACCCAAAAATATTTGCACAGTGCTATACATTTACTACTGATGGGCAAACCGTATAAGATTCGTAAGCTTCAGCCCTCTGATTAATTTATGGCTGAACTTGATTGGCACAAACTGGAAGTGCAATCATTGTCCTGTGGAATCTTCTAAGACCCCGGAGAATAATAAGTGTAAGCTCAGGGGGGGGTAAGACAAATAAACTATTATACTTAACTTGGCTCCTCGTCATCCTCGTGGCATCCAGCAGTCCCTTGGTGTCCTCCTCAGGCCTCTTCCATCCTCTGGCTGACATCAGAGAGGTGATGTGAGGAGAGGTGAGTATAACAATTTGTTATCTTTACTCATCTCTCCTGAGCCCCCACTTAGTATAGTCTGAGATCTGAGTAGACCTCAAAGTATAATAATGGTACCCGTGCCATAGGCTGATCACTGTTCTGGGTGCTAAGAGGGTTCCAGCAGGCCTGTATCATTTTGGCAGTGCATTAGATACCAACCTGAATTTTTACCCTGGACTCTGCTATAGTCCGCATGTATTAGGGAATCGCTGTTCCTTCAATTCTTTAATATACTAGTAGAGGTCCCCCCCCCCCCCCCCCCCCCGAGGATCTGTGGTCTCTGCCATTACTAACTGGTTGTACATTGCAGCGGTCTAGGTTGGCGCTTTAGGACTAAATAATAAGAATCCTTCTTGTTCTCATTGAACAAGTGTATAATTCAGCCCTTGCTGCTTCTATTCATATTAGGTCAATCTCATATACAACAAGTCACTGTTGCGGTCCCATGTGGCCAGTCTAGACTGACTCTCGAGCTTGCAAGCGCATTGCTAAAAAAAGACGTTGTACAAGCTGGAACAGTTGTTTTCTAGATTTGATGCATGAAAATATTCTCCTTATTATGGAGCCATTTTCACAAAGCGGTATTATGCCGGGAGACTCCGTCTGCTCTCAGACACATTGCAGACTATTCAGTCTAATGGAATATTTATTGTCATATGGTAATGCCTGATAAATATGGGTGTAAGTCACCCCAAAGCGCTGCAATGGATCATACTGCTTGTTACTATAAAGACACCATAGGGATTCCTATTATGGAAAGCAGGCCTGTGTGGACAGCCGTGTTCCTAACCACAATGTCAAGCGATTTGTGTTTATGTGCAATGGTTTAATGTAATCCATTGAGTTAGATCTACAGTAAAACAGAACAGGGGACAAATAGGAACTTGTATCTTACTGCAAATAAGAAGGAGATATCTGGACCAATACATGCACTGGGTTTACTGCTACTTTACTGTTTCTTTCAGATAAGATAAGATAAGATAAGATAAGATAAGATAATACTTTAATAGTCCCACAGTGGGGATACTCAGTATGTTACAGCAGCCTAGTAATACAGATACAGGGTAATACACAGGAATATATTACAGGACACATATACTGAGAAGAGAAGATATACTAGGAGTCCATAGCAGCTAAGGAACAGAAGAAGAAAGAAGGAAGACGTCATAGTCATAATCATTAGTTGTCTGTGCGGAGTGTCTTCGCTTGGTCTGATGTAGATTATACAGCCTGGTCGCGGTTGGAAGGAAGGACCTGCGATAGCTCCTTCTCACACTTGGGGTGAAGCAGACGGTCACTTACAGTGCTGCCAAGTCCCATCAGGGTCCCATACATGGGGTGGGATTTGTTCTCCCGCATGGAGGTCACCACAGACAGTATCCTTCTGTCACCCACCACCTGTACTGGGTCCAGGGGACTCCCCAGGACAGAGCTGGCCCTCCTGATCAGCCTGATTTGGGCTGTGGAAAAATAGAGGAGTTGAACTCCATAGTCCACATATTCTGTTTCCTGCTATCTGACCAGTGTTCTGACGTTTACCTGTGTCTGACCCTGTCTTGTTTCTGACCTCCTATACTAACTGAGCTGATCTATTCCCTGGACATTGATCACATTGTTTAAGTCCTGACCTCGGCCTGTGCCTAGACTATTCCCCTGCCTGATCACTCCGTACTATACATCAGCGTCTCCCAACCTGCCTGGGTCAGCTGTTAGCTGGACAAGGACCACTCTTAAAAAAAAGTAGAGACCTGTGGCCTCACGCAACAAAGACAAGATCGCTATATAGGCGTTAAAGGGTGCAATGGAAGGGACCACTTACACAACACCCTCAGAAGTATGCAAAAGTCAAAATGGTTAGGTGACAAAGGGGTCCAAACCTGCAACATGTCACACACAGCAGGGGGGCAGGTCGCACCCACTCAGCTACACACACCACAGGTGAAGAACCGAGGCGTACGGTGATTATAAACAAACCCTGTAACGTTTGCTTGATGAAGGGGCCATGACCTCTACTGCTAAATACAGAATAAAGCAAGTTGAACCATATTGCATATAAAAAGCACCATCATTTCCAAATGCAGGAAGCAGTATTATTTCTTGGTGCATAACTACAGTTTAGAGAAGACGGAGCTCTCTGTAAGGAAGGATCTAGATCGTCTACAGGAAGAGGAAGTGGTTGGAGGATCTCTCGGTGACATTAGCAGATCATCAGTGTTTGAGTCAAATTAATATCATGTCCTGGACGTCAAAAGTGTCTTGGTGTAGGAATATAAGAGAGAAACTCCTCTCTTCATCAGGACGCGACACCCCACACATCACTACACATGGCTCACTAGTCATACTACTTCTGTATTGGCTTCTTGTTTATACACAGTCCAGTCACATTAATGTCACCACCCGTCACAATCCAGAATAACCCCCTTTGGCAGAGCGGACCGCTGCGAGACCTGCAGGAAGAGAGGGGATGTTGTGATGATGTCACTGGGATGTTGAGCCGACTCCAGTGCTGTGGCCAGCTGTGCTAGGTTACGCGGTTGAGCATCCATGGCGCGAACAACCCAATCGAGGTGGACCCACAGATTCTCCATTGGGTTCAAGTCCGGGGAATTCGCTGGCCAAGGGAGTACGGTAAACTCATCCTGGTGCTCCTTGCACCACGCACGTACACTGCGAGCTTTATGACACGTCGCATTGTCCTTCTGGTAGATGCCATCATCCTGAGGAAAAACAATTCGCATGTAGGGGTGAACATGGTCCGCAAGGATAGATGCATACTTGTGCCGATCCATCGTTCCTTCCACAATGATGAGTGCACTCAGATGGCTGATGACACGCGCCTTCTGCCATTGGTTATTTAAGGTTAACGTCAATAGTAGGCGCTGGTCACATTAATAAGACTGGACTGTGTATGATGTAACATAGCTTGTTACCTATGTCTGTCTAGTTCAGACTATTCTCCTGTATTGGCATATAAGCCAGGGGGCCCAGAAATCACCCAAACCACACTAAGGTCGACTAAACTTCTTTGATCTCCTTTGAAGGATGACAGTTGTGCATTGTAAATTTATTACCCCTGCCCTTTGGTGCACTGGAGTAGGACAGGAGAAGAAGATTTATGATATACAGTCTTCTACTGTCAGAAAGGAGAAAATTATTGTTTTATTGCCAAATTTAGCAGCCGGTCAGCATATACTGAAGAAGGAGTCTATGAAGGGAGCCTGGGACACAACAGCAGACCTGATTACTGTGTGCGGGCACTGAAAGGGGATGGGAAGCTTGTATGCTCAGACATGTTGTGAACAAGTCTTCTTGGAGGTCTGGGCCCAGAGAGGGAAGAAAAAGGGAAATGTATAAGATACTAAAATGTATGCAGGGGGCACAGCTGGCTGTTATAAGGAGAAAAGGTATAGGTAGTCCAAACTGAGTTTTTGCACCAAGGTCCATTGACCGTGTGGTTGCACATTGTAGGGAAACTACTTAGCCTTTCCTAACCTCTGCATGCTTGACTGTAATTGTCACCTGCTCCCTTTGTACCATACTTTGGGTTTCTTCAGTCCCTATACACAAAAGCCTCTGCAAATAAAGACTACTTTGGGGTTAGCAAGCCGGAGATTCCTGTGGCAAAGTCCATATTTATGTGCAGGGACTCTAGTGTAAAGAAGTCATAGTCGCCAAGGCTCTGCTGCATGGTTAGCCAAATCCATCACAATCCAGCGGGTCAACACTTCCTCCACTAACTGTGATGACACTATCAAGATTTTTCCATCAGTAATGGTTTAATATGGAGTCAACATGGAGTCAATATTGATAGACAAAAAACCCCGTCAAATACATAATGTGGAAAATGAGACAAATGATATAAAGCAGAGCCATCAATATAAGGAAGAGAATGTATAGTGGATAGTTTTAGAAATAGGTCAGAGCGGCCCATCAATAAGAAGTGTCAAACTTTTCTATTTGTCAGACATCTGAGATTGGGTCCATAGCTGCCCCCACGAGGTGGGATTGGTACATTCCGCGAAGTGGACTCGCCACCACGCCTGACATGTCTACTTTGGCAAATATTTGCATTCCCCATGAAATGACATGGTCAACACTGACTCTGATTAAAAAGGGACACACCCCAACCGATAACACTCAGGGGTCATAGGAGAAACAGCACCACACAAAGTTCTGTCCCTTCCCAACCTGGTGACAGGTTCTCTTTAAGTGATCTACAATGACATAAATCCACGCAACACATTAAAGCCACGTGTGTCAAAGGTTGTCATGAGCTTGGACTATCTCTATGACTTCTGAAGTTTCCTTAAAGGGGTATTCTCATGACACTTGTTCACTAACCTGCAGGCTGTTGTGCTCTTTTCACTTCCTGCTTTTCTCGGCACATTGGTGGGCAGGGTTTCACTTGCATGGGATTGGTTGTAAATTAATTACCACAGTGTGAAGCTGATGTACCAGAGCTGGATTTGAGTCAGTTTGCATTACATACAGAGGTAACGGACTCTCTATCTCAGCTCCTATCAGCCAAATTCAATTAAACCGACTGATAAGAGCTCAGAAATCCCGGAGCTCTCACCTCCCCTATCTGAGAAGCTCCGCTACTTATCAGACACAAACAGCTCAGAGCTGCCCCCCCCCCTCGAGCAGGCAGCTACATCACTTGACAAATGAGCAGATAATCCCAAGGGCCATAGAAATGGAGTGTAAACAATGAAGTGAATAAATTAAGATAGCGGCCAAACAAAGCAGTTTTGATAAAGCAATATAGTATAGATAGGATCCTTGTTATGGGACAACCCCTTTAATGGGATTCAATCATTAAAATGAATTTTTTTGTTCCTAACACATAAGATTAGCCTTAAGGCTATCCTTCTCCTACCTTTAGATGTCTTCTCCGCGCCGCCGTTCAATAGAAATTCCGGTTTTCGTCAGTATGCATATGAGTTCTCTCACAGCACGGGGGGCAGTACTCAGCACTCAAACAGCACTGGGGGCGTCCCCAATCCTGCGAGAGAACTCTCCAGCGCCGCCTCCATCTTCTTCTGGAACGTCCTCTCCCTGCATCTTCTTCCAGCGCTGGCTTCAAACTTCTAGGCATGTGCAGTCGACTCTGCCGTCGGGCTACAGGCAGAGCCGACTGCGCATGCCCATGGCAATTTTCCTGTGGCCGCTTACACAGTAAACTGGTGTAAGCGGCCATTTTCTTGTGGCTGCTTACACAGTAAGCTGCGGTAAGCGGCCACAAGAAAATGACCACGGGCATGTGCAGAGGCCCAATGGCTGAGCCGACTGCTTGGGGCCCCCCAAATAGAAATCTATCTGCATAAAAAAGCGGTTATCTTTGGAAACCGGCAGACTCCATAAACTATAACGATTGCAGGAACGGAATGGCCCGAACGCAGATGTGAACCGGGCCTAAGTCACTAGATAGCTTTCTTCTTTAGCCGCGACTTGTATGAGCTTACTTCTTGTTATTTTGGTGGCGATGACAATTTGGTTATCACGTGTTCTTGGATGGTAGCCCGGACTCATAACATCTTTTGATGTTTGCCCTCACTTTTAGAATTAGAACATATACAATTATATCTAATAGCTTAAAAGGGTTTTCTCCAGGACAGGAATAATCACTTTTTACTTCCCATTGCTGTTCCGTCCTATTCCGTGTAGATGCTTTCACCCTAGGACAAGTCCTTGGAATTGAGGATGGATTTTGTAACCTCCACCATAAATTCAGGGCTAGTTCTTTTATTTTCTAAGTAGATCCAACAGGCCATTTCCATCCCAATCTGAGATATTACAATCCAAAGATTCCACATCCATGTTAGCTAGGATACGCCGCTCTAATAGACCCCTATTGGTAATCATCAGTCACTTGTGTCTTGAAGATTGTTGGCCCGTGTAAAAATGACTTGCATGAGGGCACCCATACATGAGATCATCTCCCTGTGTTGTTCTTCATGGTTCTCCATGTTATTTGTTTTGTGTCTATGAGGATATTTTGAGCATTAGTTGTGCTTGGTCATAGCTTGTGTATTTGGTCTGCTACCTGTTATTAGAGGTGGGGTGTACAGCTGGGGACTTGGCTGTTTTGTTGTCCTGGTGTATTGTAGAACCAGGTGCATATTATTGGAGTGTCTGGACAATGGGTGTAAGGGTGGAGTAACACCGTTCCATGCCAGGAAAGAAAAGTACATTACAATTTGTGTTTTCCATTCACAAATCTCTAAGCCATATTAGATAAAAGTGCAGAGTACAGACAAGCAAGACAATATGGATTTAGAAACCTCATACCTGAGAGCAACACATTAATAAAATACTAGCCTCTGCCCGTGACTTTGTCTGCGTGTTGCTGCCATTGATGGTTTGCCTGCTCTGGCGTTTCGGCAGCTCTTAAGCTGTCCTGCAGCTGAACTCATTCCTCGTGCTGTGCCTGTGATTGTTCTGGCATCTCAGCAGCTCGCTGGGACACCATATAATGAGCGTGTTGTTGGTGCCGATGATCCCCATCATCTCCGCTTGAGGAGAACTCTATTGACTTTTGGCTACATTCATAGCTGTCGTTGTTTTAGAATTTTATAACAAATTAGATTTTTTTCCCCCCGACATGTTTAAAAGTAGCAAAAGGTGTTTTCCCATCGAGTGTGTCAGCACTGCCTGCAGCAGATCAGATCATATGCAAATGCAGTACAGAATCCACTGAGGGTTAGCTGTGTGTTTACATAGAGAGATAACAGACCTGATTTTATCAGAACCTGAGATAAGCTGCTGCAAGAGCAGTGTACTGTAGTATGTGAACATAAATTCATAACAGTTGTAAACCCATGTTATTTACTGAGATAAAAAGTAGCCTATGTTTTAATTTGAGGTTACAATCTATGTGCCAAATTTCATTCAAATCCGTTCCAGTAACAAATATACAAACTTTCACATTTATAATATTAGTAGGATTAGTAGGATAGGATAGGATAGTAGGATTAGTAGGAGGAAGGATCTCCCAAATGTTTTCATGTGAAACTGGAAGTTATGACAGTGGATACATTTCCATAGTAGCAATGCCTGTGTTGTCTGATCTTGTAGTCGTACTAAGTGTCAGGATCAGGTGGAAGGTCTGACTGCAGGGTCAACATAGAGACAAATCAGTCTGCATAGGGTCTTTTAACACAAAATGGTAGGATATTTTTAATCAAGAAAACTTGTAAGCATGCTGTCTATATTAGCAAATTTCTATTTATTTTTTTATTTTTTTTTTTGCCAAAGTTGTCACTGTTAATTTGTGTCAAGTATTATCACGTTATCAAATACTAATATGGATTTTAATAGAATCACTTGTCTTGCCAATGTAGACAAAGGTCCAGTTACTCATTGTTCCAAATTTGTTTTTATGGTGTCCATAGAGTAATACTCATCAACCTGTGCATGCAAGAGAAAATGTTATTTAAAGGGATCCTATCATTGGATTCCCTTTTTTTTCTGACTAACACATAGGGATAGCACTAAGAAAGTCTATTCTTCTCCTACCTTTAGATGTCTTCTCCGTGCTGCCATTCAGTAGAAATCCGTGTTTTCTTCTATATGCAAATGAGTTGTCTCGCAGCACTGGGGGTGTCCCCAATGCTGCAAGAGAACTCTCTAGCGATGCCTCTATTTTGTTCTGGAACGCCCTCTCCCTGCGTCTTCTTCCGTCCTGGGCTTCAATCTTCTAGGCCTCGGGCCTCAGGCAGAGCCGACTGCGCATGCCCAGGCCACAAGAGAATGCCGCTTACACCAGCTTACTGTGTAAGCGGCCACAAGAAAATGGCCGCTTACACCAGCTTACTGTGTAAGCGGCCATTTTCTTGTGGCCTGGGCATGCGCAGTCGGCTCAGCCCGAGGCCTAGAAAATTGAAACCCAGGATGGAAGAAGACACAGGGAGAGGGCGTTCCAGAAGAAGATAGAAGTGTCGTTGGAGAGTTCTCTCACAGCATTGGGGACACCTCCAGTGCTGTTTGAGTGCTGAGTACCACCCCCAGTGCTGCGACAGAACTCATTTGCATACAGAAGAAAACCCAGATTTCTACCGAACAGCGGCGCGGAGAAGACATCTAAAGGGAGGAGAAGAATAGTCTTTCTTAAGGCTATTCCTACGTGTTATCAAGAAAAAAAGGGGTATCCAATGATAGGATCCCTTTAAGGTATTTGCATCAGTCCTTGAGTCTTATAAGGTCGTGGACATCTGGATAGTTACTGCTCTATCTTCACACAGCCGCTTTTATCATTGATACCCTAGTATAGTCTGATGGTTGTCTGTTTGTATGCAGGATGTAATATGTCACTATGACTCATTGCACATACTCAGACTATTGTTTGGCACTTTTTTGCATGACTTATGTGTTATTTTCATATGAGATACCAGTTGTATAAAACTGGTTTCACAGGCTCTTCCAGTTTCTGGTCGGTATTCTCACTCCGCGTGCTGAGTTTAAAAACATGTTTTGTTTTTTTGGGGAAGCATCTGATGTGGTTAGAGTTGCTCTGCACCACTTGGCAGCATCTTACAATGCACAACACAACTTCTATCTGTACATCTTGTTAGCGGCTTTAACAGCTGTTTGATTAACCCCCATGTTCACACTTGTTCTCTTTCTCATACCAGCTGAACACCAGACATCGGCCTTACTGTATATGTCAGTACATACCAAGATGGGGGGGGGGGGATGTGCTTGGGCAAGTGAGTATGAGAGCCAAGATATTATCGACAAAATGAGTGTATTGAATAAGATCACGTGCAAATGAATAATTGTCAAAACAAGAACGTTCCAGTAATATTGTGAAAATATAAAACTAATTTTCGATTAACACATCGGCTACTTTTTATCCTGGTAAATGACATGGCTTCACGACTGTTATGAATTTATGTTCACATACTATATTAAACTGATCTTGCTGCCAGGAGAATCAGCTAATTGGAGTTTGCTGATAAAGCCAGGTCTGCTGTCTCTCTATGTAAACACACAGATAACACTGAGTCCTTTGTGTACAAGCATTTGCATATTATCTGATCTGCTCCAGTGCTGAGACACTGGCATGGGAAAACCCCTTTAATCCAAATTGGCAGTTTGACAATTTTAAATGTGCCGTAGGAAAAGAAAATCTAATTTGTTGCAAAATTCTAAAACAACGAGAGCTATCAAGGTAGGCAGAAGTCACAGAGTTCTCCTCAAGCGGAGCTGAGGAGGATTGAACAAGCTAGGCATCAAGCGGTTCTTAGAGCAGCCAAAACGCCGAAGCAGGCGGATCATCAACACCAACAACATGCTCATTATATGGCGTCCTAGTGAGCTGCTGAGATGCTGGAACAACCACAAGCATGGTGTGAAGAACAAGTTCAGCGGCAGGTCAGCTTGAGAGCTGCCAAAACGCCGCAGCAGGCAGATAACTGATGCCGACAACACGCTCATTATATGGCATAACAGTGAGCTGCTGAGATGCCAGAACAATCACAGGCATGGCGCGAAGAACAAGTTCAGCAGCAGGACAGCTTGAGAGCTGTTGAAACGTCGGAGCAGGCGGATCATCGACGCCAACAACACGCAGAAGAAGTCGAGGGCAGAGGCTAGTATTAACTATATTGTTATTATTATGATAATAATATTTCTTATTTAAATATCGCCAACATATCCCAAAGCACTGTACAAATCATTCATAAATAGACAATATCAGACAATACAATATAACAAGCGCTTACAATCTATGATGGGATATAAGGATAGTATTGTCAGACAGTTCATGCATAATGACATTTATACACATTGAATTTGCTTCTGACAAAAGTTTGTGGATGGAGAAGACAATACCAAATGTAATTCACTGCTGGTAGCCTAAAATCCACGTGTCCCTTGTTTGTCTGCCGTGCGGTTTTGTTCCTCAGGTACCTGCTTAAGGTGCAGCTTCATGGTTATGTGGGAGCGCTCGTGTACACCGATCTCTCTGGTGACCAAAAATGACAGAAGAGTTCTCTGTCTGCTCTCTCTTGTTTGTGGGAATTGTGGCAGCCATCCATATCTAAGCACAAAGCCTTTTTGTTCTCCTGGGCCCAGCTGATTATTTGCCCCTGTGTCAGAGTCAAGGACTCCGTTTGAGGTGCCCATAATGTGTACAGAGAGTTTGATCATAAGGTTGTTGGTACATATAAAATTCATACCAAGTGTTATTTGGCTGGCGGCCATTTTTGGGAGGCCGCTCTTGTAGTTCAATACAGCAGCGTACTGCGCAGGTGTCGGAAGTTGGACCGACAGAAGAAGACAGAAGAGGCGGGGTTGCAGCTGAACAAGGAGGCGTCGCTGGAGTGAGCTCTCTGGCAGCAGTGGGGACGCCCCCATTGCCGTTTGAGCGCTGGGGCCCGCCCTCATTGCTGCGGAGGACTCATTTGCATACCGGTTAAAACCGGTATTTCTAAGGAACGGCGCTGCGGAGACCACATCTAAAGGTAAGAGACAAATAGCCTTGAGGTAGAATCCACCTCAAAATCCTGACGGCTCCCATTGAAATCAATGAGGTCATTTATTTTTTCCGCCAACGGTCTGTTCCGGAAAAAAAGAAGCGACATGCACATTCTTCAGACGGATTCCGCTGTGGACGTCCGCATGAAGACACTCCCTCCCGACTAGGTCCATTCATTTGGCCTAATTCGGAGCGGAGTGCACTGCATCGGCATCCAGTTGCAGCTACCGTTTTATTGGTCCACAATCTGAGGCGGCCTCCGCCTCAAATTCCGGACCAAACAACTCTGTGTGAACTCAGCCTTACCATTTTGGGAACCACGCCTGCAAAATTGCAGCATTGAATCCATTTAAGAAGCAAACTCCACCCAGAAAAAAAAACATTTGACAGTCCTAACAAATTCTATGCTATGACGGACAGATAAAATCACTATCTGCTGAACCGCTCCGTCTAAATGAAGTCTCCATTCCTGGAAAGTAGCAATAATGTCTAAGAGTTCTTGGTTCCCCACTGTAGAGGTCAGTTTTTGATAGACAAAGCATGAGGGTCCAGCAAGTTCCTCGTCTTGTGACAGCCTGACCCCTATTGTATAGTCTGAATAATCTACTTCATCAATAATGGCACATTCAGAGTCGGAATTACCAGTACAGGGGCCGTCATGATCTTTGTTTTCAGACAGAAATGGCCTCAGGAGACCAAACAAGACGTATCCCGTTCTTTGTTAGCTGGGTGAGTGCTGTGATCATACCCAAAAAATTCTTCAAAAAATATCTATGAAAATGAGCCCAGCCTACAAATAGTTGGACGCCTTTCACATTTTTTTTCAGTTGCCCAATCTCTAGTTGCAGCGATTTTCTTGGGTCCAGGTGTCGGTCTATGTTAGAAGTTTTGTTACTAATACTCAAGAACTGTTTCTCCAACTTAAAGGGATCCTCTCATTGGATACCTTTTTTTCTGACTAACACATAGGAATAGCCTTAAGAAAGACTAATCTTCTCCTACCTTTAGAGGTCTTCTCCGTGCCGCCGTTCGGTAGCAATCCAGGTTTACTTCGGTATGCAAATGAGTTCTCTCGCAGCACTGGGGGCGGTCCCCAGCGCTCAAACAGCACTGGGGGCGTCTCCAATGCTGCAAGAGAACTCTCCAGCGCTGCCCTCTCTTCGCGTCTTCTTCCAGAGCTGGGTTCAAACTTCTAGGCCTCGGGCCTAGCCGACTGCGCATGCCCGGGCCACAAGAAAATGGCCGCTTACCCCAGCTTACTGTGTAAGTGGCCACAAGAAAATGGTCGCTTACATAGTAAGCATACCGAAGAAAACCGGGATTTCTACCAAACGGCGGCGCGGAGAAGACATCTAAAGGTAGGAGAAGAATAGCCTTTCTTAAGGCTATTCCTACGTGTTAGTCAGAAAAAAATGTAATTTTAATGATAGAATCCCTGTAAGACATATTTTTACTCGGAGTTTGCAAATAATGAGCCATTGTAATTGTTTTGCATTATTCTATGACCTCCTGAGTCACCACTTCTACCCCTTACGAGTAGGCCTATTCTGTAATGTTTGATACTGTCTGTACATGAACCTTAGAAGTGGTCGCAGAATATGGTGGTGCAATGTAAATACATGTGTATTATTATTACTATTATCATCAGGTCAGTGAATAATCTTGTGGGAAACACATTTGTGTAAGGTAAAATTGTAAATGTAAATATAACATAGATCAGGACAAAGAGTCTTGAACGATGTAAAGCATATAACATGATATACTGTATATATCTCTCTAGACTGAACTCTACGTTGCAGCTGGTCCTTGTTTAAGAAAAAGTCCAACAGAGGGAGACAAAAATCCTCTAACCAATATGTCAGGGCTCAGCTACTCAGTGGTGTGTTTTTATCGAGCTTTGAGTCATAAAACGAAAATAATTTTGTATCAAATTTTATATTGTGTGCAGAATTCTCCCAGGAAAATCAAATCTGTTACCACTCTGGGGTGATCTTTCCCATTATTATATTTAATATCAGATTTTACGAGGTTCCTTCTAGCATGAGAATGGGAGTTATTGGCAATTTCCAATCAATTTTTTTATGTTATTGGTTATAACAAAATAGGGGAAATCACAGATTTCAACACTGGGTTGGGAAGAGCAACAAATGTGAAGGGGTTGTCCCAAGTTCCCATTTCACTGTCCAGCTCCAGACTTCAAGATGGGAAGATTTAATAATACTGTCTAAGGCTGAGGCTCCACTTTGCGGAAACGCAGCTTCTATTGTTGCAGATTTTCTTGCGTTTTTTTGAGCCAAAGCCAAAAGTGGATTGAGTAAAAGCAGTGGCGTAACCTGGAACGGCGGGGCCCCATGGCAAAGCTTTGACATGCTCCCCCCCCCCCCCGACCGATGCCAAAGACCCCGACCAACCCCCCCCCCCGCATTCCTGCACACACTATTATGCCCCATAGTTGCCCCTGCACACAGTATTATGCTCCATAGTGGCCCCTTCACCCAGTATTATGCCCCATCACTCAGTATTATGCCCCATAGTGGCTCCATCACTCAGTATTATGCCCCATAGTGGCCCCTGCACACAGTATTATGCCCCATAGTGGCTCCATCACTCAGTATTATGCCCCATAGTGGCCCCTGCACACAGTATTATACCCCATAGTGGCCCCTGCACACAGTATTATGCCCCATAGTGGCCCCTGCACACAGTATTATGCCCCATAGTGGCTCCATCACTCAGTATTATGCCCCATAGTGGCCCCTGCACACAGTATTATGCCCCATAGTGGCTCCATCACTCAGTATTATGTCCCATAGTGGCCCCTGCACACAGTATTATGCCCCATAGTGGCTCCATCACTCAGTATTATGCCCCATAGTGGCCCCTGCACACAGTATTATGCCCCATAGTGGCTCCATCACTCAGTATTATGCCCCATAGTGGCCCCTGCACACAGTATTATGCCCCATAGTGGCGCCTGCACACAGTATTATGTCCCATAGTGGCCCCTGCACACAGTATTATCCCCCATAGTGGCTCCATCACTCAGTATTATGCCCCATAGTGGCCCCTGCACACAGTATTATGCCCCATAGTGGCTCCATCACTCAGTATTATGCCCCATAGTGGCTCCATCACTCAGTATTATGCCCCATAGTGGCCCCTGCACACACTATTATGCCCCATAGTTGCCCCTGCACACAGTATTATGCTCCATAGTGGCCCCTTCACCCAGTATTATGCCCCATCACTCAGTATTATGCCCCATAGTGGCTCCATCACTCAGTATTATGCCCCATAGTGGCCCCTGCACACAGTATTATGCCCCATAGTGGCCCCTGCACACAGTATTATGCCCCATAGTGGCTCCATCACTCAGTATTATTCCCCATAGTGGCTCCATTGTGGACACCAATTAACAATTATTATACTCTGGGGTCTTTTCAAACCCCAGAGTATAATAATCGGAGACCGAGAGAAGGATACAAATATAAACACTGTTACTTACCTATCCGTGCGCTCCCCGCTGTCGGCTATCTTCAATGGATGTGATTGGGGGCCTGCGTTGTGACGCATAAGGACGCAGGCCCCAGTCATGTGACGCCTGAGACGTCACACAAGTAGGCCCCGAAGCCTTCGTGGAGCATGGGGAGGTATGTAACACTGTTTGTTATGCTCGCTTACCTCTCCCGGGCCTCCGATCATTATACTCGGGGGTCTGAAAAGACCCCCAAGTATAATATGATGTTTTCGGGGCCTGCGGTGTCGCTTACCGATCCCGGCCCCTGTCAGGATCATTAAGTAAGTAGGGCCCGTTACCGGCTGGAGTAACTCAAGCCGGTAACGGTCTATTAAAAAAAACAAAAAAAACGCAGCGGTAGCGGCTCTCGCCGGCCCCCTAATGTCCCGGGCCCTGTGGCAGCTGCCTCCGTTGCTGCTTCCCCGGTAGTTACGCCACTGAGTAGAAGGTAGAAGTAGAAGTACTACCTATATATTTCCGATTCCATTTATAGCCATTCTTGGATTTGACTCAAAAAAACCGCAACAAAATCTGCAACAAAAGAAACTGCGTTTCCACAACGTGGGGCCTCAGCCTAAAAGCTAGACAGTGCAAACTTAGACTAGACAGTCATGTGACCCGGACGGCTGCCTAAGCTGTCCGGGTCTTGACCGGGCGTGTGGCTCCCCCTCCCTCCTCTCTTTTCCCCTCCCGGCGGCTGTTGCTGTCCGGGGCGGGGTTTTCGGAGGAGGCGGGGTTTCGAGCCCTATGTAACTTCCGGCGCTGGGCGGGGACTTCCTTTCGGATCCCCGCCAGCGTCGGAGCAGGACGTGTTTTCCTGCAGCGCCGATGGACCCGACGGCTCGTCAACAGCAGCTCATGGAGCTGCTGCAACAGAGGGTAAGGGACGAGGGGACGGCGTGGTTGGAGACGCTGCTCACTGCGAGCGGCGGATCCAGCCTGCCTCCCGCTCCACCGATGCCGCAGCGTGAGGCCTCTACCCGGCCTAGCAGGACGGCGAGGCCTCCCGTGCGGCTGTCCCCTGATGCGGCCCCCTCTAGCCGGAGCAGGGCTCCGGCGCGGGGGGTCGCCCGCTCAGTATCGCGTGCCGCCCGGGCTCCTGCGCGCACCGGGCGGCGCGCAGCTTCCCTGTCTGGGGGTGCGGGCACCCGGGCTCGCGGGCGCCGCCCCCCGGTCTCCGTTATGGCAGCCAGTGCGGGGGGGGGGGCCCCCCCCTCCTCCCCTATCCCCCCCACCGGTCTCCAGTGGCAGTGCCCCTTCGGTTAGGCCGGCGATGGGCCCCCCGCCCTCCTCCCAGCATGTTTTAAGGAGTGCTCCCCCTAGGGAAGCCTCCCAAGAGGCCTTAGTTGTAGCGCCCCCTGTGGGGCCTAGTGCAGCTGCGGCTGCGGTTCCTCCTGAGGCACCCCCACCGCCGCCGGGTAGATTGGCGCGGTGGTTTGGGAGGGCATCTACCACCCCTGCGGGGGTTGACAGTGCTGCACCAGCCCAGGATACGGCGGCTGGCGCTTTAGATCTTGTGTCTGCGTTGGCTCCGTTGCCGGCCGCAGCCTCCCCAGTGTTATTTCAGGAGAGCGAAGAGGAGTTCTTTGATATAGAGTATGTGCCTGGAACTCCTCATGTTTTGCCGCCTGGTCACTCCCGTTCCCTGTCTAGTCATGCGCCGGGGTCTGGGGCCCGCTCCTACAGGAGTTTTGGGCCGGAGGATGATGTGTCGATGCGTTCTGGGCGGTCTCGGCGGTATCGTAGTCGTTCTAGGTCGCGAAGTCGCCGGAGGCATCGTGGGTCTCGCTATAGCCGGCGTCGGTCGGAGTCTCGTTCGTCCTCCTCCTCACGTGATTCCCGTAGGTCCCGGCGTTCGCATTATAGCAGGAGTTCCAGGAGGCGGAGTGGGAGGAGAGAATACGGTTCCGCCCAGGGCGTTCCAGTCGTGCCTGCTGTTGTGGTTCCTGAACCTCCTCCTGTTGTGGCTCCGTTGCCTCCACCCCTGGTCGCTTCGTCGCAGATCCCAGTGATTCCGGCTGGTGAGTTGTCCTGTTCGCAGGCTTGGTCTTCGCAAACACCACCGGCTGGTGGTGATGTATTGGATGTGTTAAAAGCAATGGTTAATCAGTTGGAAGGTAGGGGGCAGTCACTTGCTTCTCCAGGGGCAACTAGTGCACAGCCTGAGCCGGTTCCCCCTCCTTCCGGTTTGAGGTTCCGTGATTCTTATTTTTGCGCGGTGGCTCCGTTGGGTACCCATGTCCCAGCTGAGCTTCGCCACAAGATCACGGCTAATGAGTATATTGATATCTGGCTCTTGTTGTCCCCCGATCAGATGACGGTAGATAAGGAGAGAGGGTTTGGTCGGGGTGAAGATAAGAAGCCCAAAGTTGCTAAGACATTTTCTAATTGGTTACAAGCTTTTGCTATTTATGCTTGTATATTGTGTCAGTCAGCACCATCTTTGGCGGCTGATCTTTTCGTGTATTTGGAAACTATCTTTACTGCTCACAAGCTCTATGGTGGAACGGCATGGTGGAGATACGACGAGGAGTTCCGGCGTAGGTTGGCGCTTCAGCCGGAAGTTGGTTGGGCCTCTGAGGCTACCGACATTTGGATTCAGTTGATGCTCTCGCCGAAGCCGGTTTCTTCTCCCTTTCCATCCGCGGCCGCTGGGGGAGCTGGTTCTCCCTCCGCGGCCGTTCGCAGGCCAGGTGCCTGCTGGATGTTTAATGAAGGACACTGTCGTTTCTTCACCTCATGCCGTTTCAAGCATGAATGTTCGATTTGCGGAGGAGCACATTCCGCTCTGCGTTGCGCCAAGCGCGGCAGAGCCGCCAAATCTGGTGCGGGTAAACCCGAGGACGCCGGTGAGCGCAGTAAGGATGCGCCCCTGGCTCGACAGGTACCCCAAGAGACAGGAAGCAGACCTACTGTTTAATGGTTTTATGTTCGGTTTCTATATACCTCACGTTCCTAGTTGTTCTGTTATGTTTACTGATAATCTACGGTCTGTTCAGAAAGATTTAGTTGTGGCTCAGGCCAAAATTGATAAAGAAGTGGAGTTGGGCCGTTTAGCCGGCCCATTTGCGCAACCTCCTTTTCCAAATTTCAGGGTGTCCCCGCTGGGTTTGGTCCCGAAGAAGGAGGCCGGCAAATACAGATTGATACATCACTTGTCCTTTCCTCCGGGTGAATCCGTGAATGATGGTATCCCGAAGGAGGAGACGGTGGTGTCCTATGTTTCTTTTGATAAAGCGGTCTCTTTGGTGGTCAATGCTGGCAGGGGTGCCCTCATGGCGAAATCGGATATCGAATCTGCGTTTCGCCTGTTGCCGGTACATCCCGATTGTTATCATCTTTTGGGTTGTCAGTTCGGGGGTTCTTTTTACTATGATATGTGTTTACCGATGGGGTGCTCCATCTCTTGCCGGTATTTTGAGTTGTTTAGCACATTTTTAGAGTGGGTGGTTCGGCAGGAGACGGGGTCTCAATCGGTAATTCACTATTTGGACGACTTTCTTTTTGTTGGTCCTGCTTCTTCTCGTCTGTGTGAATACTTGCTTAATACGTTTCGTTTTTTCACAGGTTATTTTGGTGTTCCCCTCGCGCTTGACAAGACTGAGGGTCCGGTGTCGTCACTCTCCTTCTTGGGGATACTCATTGACTCAGACCGTATGATCCTTCAGCTCCCGCAGGACAAGTTGTCTCGCCTCCGTGCGGATGTGGATTTTTGCCTGTCGGCTCGTAAGGTCCAGCTGTCCCGTTTGCAGTCGTTGCTGGGGCAGCTGGCTTTTGCGTGTAGGATTTTTCCTATGGGGCGTGTTTTTTCTCGCCGCCTGTCTTTGGCCACGGCTGGAGTCCGCATGCCGCATCATTATGTGCGGATAACGAGCGTCCTGCGGGAGGACTTGAAGGTTTGGAAGTCCTTTCTCTTAGATTATACTGGCGTTTCTTGTTTCCCCGAGAAGGAGTTGTGCAATTCCGACTTTCAGCTTTTCACTGATGCTGCGGGTTCGTCTGGTTATGGAGCCGTTTTTGGTTCTCGCTGGTCCGCTGCTCCATGGCCTCGAAGCTGGTTGTCCGAGGGTTTTACCCGTAATCTCACTTTGTTGGAGCTGTTTCCTATTGTTGTGGCTTTGGAGTTATGGGGCGCGGACATGGCGAACCAGCGGGTTTTGTTTTGGTGTGACAATGAGAGTGTGGTATCTGTGATAAATAGCCTCTCTTCCAGCTCTTTACCTGTTTTAGCTTTGCTTCGTCGTTTAGTCTTGAAATGTTTACAGTTTAATTTGGTTTTCAGGGCTCGCCATGTCCCGGGTGTTGATAATACTGTTGCTGATTCTCTTTCTCGTTTTCAGTGGGAGCGCTTCAGAGACCTGCACCCGAGAGCGGATTTGGTGGGCTGCCCGTGCCCTCCTTTGCTGTGGGACCTGGTTCTGCGGTCTTGAGCCCGTTATTACACGATTCTGTTACGCCGGCGACGTGGTCAGCGCATGGTAAGGCGTGGAATGAGTGGCTGTCCTTTGGTTCCCCGGAGAGATTGTTAGATCCTGACTGCTGTAGGGACTTAACGTTTGCTTACTTGGCTCGTTTGAGGTCAGATGCTGTGTCGGCCGCTACCGCGGCCAGACGGTTGTCGGGTGTAGCCTTTGGGCTTAAGTTGTTGGGTTTTCCGGATGTGACGAAAGAGTTTGCTTTTCAGTTGATTTTGCGTGGTTGGAAGAAGGTGGCCCGCCCGGTTGATAAACGTCGACCGATTTAGTTTTTCCTGTTGCGTCGCCTGGTCGGGATATCTGAGTCGGTTTGTTCGTCTCCGTTTGAGGCGTTGTTGTTGAGTTGCGCTTTTGTTTTAGCCTTTTTCGGTGCCTTGCGTGTGGGTGAATTAGTCGCTCCGTCTCGGCGCGCAGCGGGTGGGTTGGCTGCAGACGATGTGGTGGTGTTGCAGGATTCCATTCGTGTTCGGGTTAAACGGTCTAAGACGGATCCCTACGGGCAAGGTACTTGGTTGACTATTTCGCGTTTAGACGGCCCCTTATGCCCCGTTGATAGAGTGCGTTGTTTTGTTGCGGTTCGCCCCTTGTCTAGCCAGTTCTTAGTTCATGCTGATGGCTCATTTTTTACGAGGTTCCAGTTCGAATCGTTGTTTAAGCGCTGTCTTTCCGCGTTAGGGGTTCCGTCTGAGGATTTTGGCACCCACTCTTTTCGCATCGGGGCAGCTACCGCGGCCGATGCGGCGGGCCTCACTGAGGAGGAAATTAAGCGTATTGGCCGCTGGCGGTCTAATTGTTATCGGCGTTACGTACGCCCGGGTCTCCTCACGGCTTAGCTTTGTTTTTTTTTTACCTTTTTGCGGTTTGTGGTGTTTCTTTTCTTTTATAACTTATAAAAAAAAAAAAAAAAAAAAAAAAAAAAAAAAGGGGGTCATTAACTTTGTTCTCTATTTTAGGTCCATATCCGGTGGTTTGGATTCTAGGCCACTCGTACATCTATTGGGCGGCGCGGCGCGCTGCCATCCGGCCTGGAGGTTTGCAGCTTGGTTTTCAAGAGGCGGAGCTGCGCTGGCATGGAGTCAGAGGGATGAGTTGGTCGGAAATGTTGCCTCAAGTTGTCGAAATTGGAAGGACCTCCCAGGCCCCAGTGGTGCTGGTGTTTCATGCCGGGGGCAACGATTTGGGCGTGATACGCTTGTCCGAATTGATTTCGTTGATTAGATCTGATATTGACCGCTTTCCTGCCTTTTTTCAGGATGTTGTTATTGTATGGTCCGAAATTGTTCCCCGGGCCAGATGGCGTGATGCTCGAGACCCAGCAGCTTTGGAGCGTGCAAGGCGCCTGCTCAATTTGCGTGTTTCGCGCCACGTGCGCTCCCGATCGGGAGTCGTGGTTCGGCACAGGCAGCTTGAGGGTGATAACAGGGCGCTGCTCCGGAGGGATGGTGTCCATCTGTCTGACATCGGCCTAGACATTTTCTTGTCTGGGCTTCAGGATGGCATTGAGCGTGCGCTCTTCATGCTCTTGGAGGGGGGTCGGACCCCTTTGTAGGTTTACGTCGGGGTCCGGTGGCGGGACCTTGCGCCTTTCCCCTCCCTTCCCCTTCTGGTCATCGGTGGTAGAAGATGGAGCGCGTCACCCGTTGAACATCATACACATGCACACCGCAGGCGGTGGCGGGGCATTCTGGTGACGCGCTTGGTCCAAGAGTAAAGGGGAGGGGGATAGCAGGGCCTGCCGATATGTTTATAGTTTAATAAAGCTGTGGCCGACCCCCACTATTTAACCATCCAAGTGCGTGTCAGAGTTTTTATTGTATGTTGGGGTTAACAGCCGTGGGAGGAGGTTTCCCTTTTGTTGTTGTACCACATTCCGCCTGGTCTGTGACCCGGACGGCTGCCTAAGCTGTCCGGGTCTTGACCGGGCGTGTGGCTCCCCCTCCCTCCTCTCTTTTCCCCTCCCGGCGGCTGTTGCTGTCCGGGGCGGGGTTTTCGGAGGAGGCGGGGTTTCGAGCCCTATGTAACTTCCGGCGCTGGGCGGGGACTTCCTTTCGGATCCCCGCCAGCGTCGGAGCAGGACGTGTTTCCCTCCCGCCCTCCCCACTGTTGTTGGTTCTCTGTGTATTATTACGGTTGTTTATTATTTATTGGTTTCGTTTTTCTTTGCCTTGTTATTTATTCGGGTTTATTTTTTCAGGTGTCACAGCTTGCATGTTGGCGGGACCTTGCGCCTTTCCCCTCCCTTCCCCTTCTGGTCATCGGTGGTAGAAGATGGAGCGCGTCACCCGTTGAACATCATACACATGCACACCGCAGGCGGTGGCGGGGCATTCTGGTGACGCGCTTGGTCCAAGAGTAAAGGGGAGGGGGATAGCAGGGCCTGCCGATATGTTTATAGTTTAATAAAGCTGTGGCCGACCCCCACTATTTAACCATCCAAGTGCGTGTCAGAGTTTTTATTGTATGTTGGGGTTAACAGCCGTGGGAGGAGGTTTCCCTTTTGTTGTTGTACCACATTCCGCCTGGTCTGTGACCCGGACGGCTGCCTAAGCTGTCCGGGTCTTGACCGGGCGTGTGGCTCCCCCTCCCTCCTCTCTTTTCCCCTCCCGGCGGCTGTTGCTGTCCGGGGCGGGGTTTTCGGAGGAGGCGGGGTTTCGAGCCCTATGTAACTTCCGGCGCTGGGCGGGGACTTCCTTTCGGATCCCCGCCAGCGTCGGAGCAGGACGTGTTTCCCTCCCGCCCTCCCCACTGTTGTTGGTTCTCTGTGTATTATTACGGTTGTTTATTATTTATTGGTTTCGTTTTTCTTTGCCTTGTTATTTATTCGGGTTTATTTTTTCAGGTGTCACAGCTTGCATGTTGGCGGGACCTTGCGCCTTTCCCCTCCCTTCCCCTTCTGGTCATCGGTGGTAGAAGATGGAGCGCGTCACCCGTTGAACATCATACACATGCACACCGCAGGCGGTGGCGGGGCATTCTGGTGACGCGCTTGGTCCAAGAGTAAAGGGGAGGGGGATAGCAGGGCCTGCCGATATGTTTATAGTTTAATAAAGCTGTGGCCGACCCCCACTATTTAACCATCCAAGTGCGTGTCAGAGTTTTTATTGTATGTTGGGGTTAACAGCCGTGGGAGGAGGTTTCCCTTTTGTTGTTGTACCACATTCCGCCTGGTCTAAACTGCTCCAGATTTATCAGTGTCTGATGCTGTTTGATAAATCTGGTACATTCTTAGACTGTCTAATTCGTTGGCTTAAAATTTATTGGTGCATTTTCGGCACAGAGAAATGCAACTTAGGCCACGCCCCATTTTCAGTGAACTTGCAAAAGTGTCTACAAAGATTCTCAGACACTTGATAAATGTGGCACATTGCACGCCAGACAGTTTTTTTTGGTGCAAATTACATCAGAATTCTAGCGCATTTTGCTTAATACATCTCCCCCAATGTATATACACAAAGGTCCAGATTTACTATTGTGGATACGACTAGACACTGGCTTAAAGGGATCCCATCATTTAAACACATTTTTTTTTCTGGTTGACATGTAGGAATAGCCTTAAGAAAGGCTATTCGTCTCCTACCTTTAGATGTCTTCTCCACGCCGCCGCTCGCTCGAAATCCCTGTTTTCGACAGTATGCAAATGAGTTCTCTCGCAGCACCGGGGACGGGCCCCAGCAAACAAACAGCACAGGGGGAGTCACCAATGTGCGCGAGAACTCTCCAGCGCTGCCTCAATCTTCTTCAGGAACGGGGTCTTGACTTCAAACTTCTAGGCCTCGGGCAAAGCCGACTGCACATGCCCGCCGGCCACAGGAAAATGGCCGCTTATGCAGTATTGTAAACCAGAGCTCTGCCTGCATGTCATGTAAGAATCCTCCCCATCTATTGTATGGCTCGGTAAATACAGATACAGATGTGTATAGGAATGTTATCGTCATTCTTTTCTGCCCTTTATAATAGAAAAGATGGTGATGTGACTGAGTAATGCTATATTCACATCTGCACCTGTGTGTCCGTTGTTCTGCTCTGATGGAGACACGGTCAGACATTATGTTAAAACAGAGGATACAAATGGTGACTGATGGACCCAAATTACCCTAATTTCCCTGATAGCATTTGATATGGGTTGACGACCAATGGTCAATTTCAACTTCATTCTAATTTTTTTCAAATCTGTGTTTTATTGAGTTTTTTTTTTACACTAATCTGTACCTGTATACCGCACCATCAGAAAAGTGTCTTGTAAATATAAACCTAGAAAGAATTTTCATTATCCTTGTTAAAATCAACAGATCAAATATTACGTAAGCTATATTGGATGAGAAACTCACAATCGCTGCTGACCACTGCAATTGTACGGCCAGAAAAAAAAGTACAAAGTTATGAAATATGCCGCTCATCCACGCCAAAAAGCAAATTCTGACACACCAGTTCAAATATTAAGGTTAGACTTATTTTTCACTATGTAAGTTGCAAATATTTTTTTTTTCTTATTTTAGGAAATCCAGCAAAATGTTGCAAAGAAAACGTAGCTTAGAAAAGAAAGGAAACCCAATGGAAAAAAACTATAAAAATAAGAATTTGGCAGTAAGAAATACAGTGCAGAAAAAATAATTAAATGGTAAAATAAATTAATAAAAAAAAATTATCAATTGTCTCTTGCACGGTTATGCAAATAAGCCTATTAAACACAGAGGCCCACACTTAGGTAGACAGAATTAAAGGGATTCTATCATTAAAATATTTTTTTTCTAACTAACATGTCGGGATAGCCTTAAGAAAGACTATTCTTCTCCTACCTTTAGATGTCTTGTCCGCGTCGCTGTTCGGTAGAAATCCGGGTTTTCTTCGGTATGCAAATGAGTTCTCTCGCAGTACTGGGGGTGTCCCCAATGCTGCAAGAGAACTCTCCAGTGTTGCCTCTATCTTCGTCCCTCCCTGCATCTCTTTCCGTCCTGGGTTTCAATCTTCTAGACCTTGGGCAGAGCCAACTGCACATGCCCGGACCACAAGAAAATGGCCGCTTACACCAGCTTACTAAGTAGCCACAAGAAAATGGCCGCTTACACCAGCTTAACGTGTAAGCAGCCATTTTCTTGTGGCCCAGGTATACGCAGTTGGCTCTGCCTGAGACCTAGAAGATTGAAACCCATGACAGAAGGAGACACAGGGAGAGTGCGTTCCAGAAGAAGATGGAGGCGTCATTGGAGAGTTATCTCGGAGCATTGGGGATGCCCCCAGTGCCGTTTGAGCACTGGGACCCGCCCCCAGTGCTGCGAGAGGACTCATTTGCATACTGAAGAAAACCCGGATTTCTACCAAACGGCGGAGTGGAGAAGACATCTAAAGGTAGGAGAAGAATAGCCTTTCTTAAGGCTATTCCTACATGTTAATCAGAAAAAAAAGGTATCCAATGATAGGATCCCTTTAAGGGAAACTCTCATGTAAACTTTTGACACTAAATCACCAGCAGGTCTTTGTGTAGTGATGGCTTAGGGTCTCACATACCCCCCATTGTCCCCATTGTGTAGTTTTACTTGCCTGGATCCTGGTGCTCCTGGTACATGAGAAGTTATTTACTGAGGTCGGGGCAATACAACTCGATTTCAATGGAATGAGACTGTAGTTTTAAAGCCTGTAGGTAGTAGTCCAGCTTCTGAGCAACCATAATGGGAGCACAGGGAGCCAAGTGAGTACAGACTTGTTTTTTTTTTTTTTTTTTTTTGCAAACCAGGGCATGGACAGCAGCATTATAGAGATATTTGGCCACTAAGTCATCAGCCCATAAGGACCTGCTGGTCGTTTAGTGCACCAAATTTTCCTGACATTAACAAAGAACCCAGTTTCTTATAATATAGATGGGTGGCTAAGTATTGAAATGGCCCAAGGTAAGGCTTGTTAAAATGTGTGACGGCTCAGTCTAATAATATTTTGGGGAGGCGGGTGATATTTGCAAGTAGCCAGATAGTGGGTCACAGAATGAATATTACTGGTGGGCTCTGGGCAAACCAGTCTCACGTCATTTACAAGTCATTTTAGGCTTTTATACCTCATTGTTAAAAATATTTCTTACTTCATGTTCCATATAATGTAATCATATTTAATATTTTTTATTCTGTATAGTTATTATCTACATAATAGTACAGTGACGAATCAGGATGGTTTGCAAGAACAATGAACTGGCTCAGGTCTAAGTTGGCTGTCTGAGCAACCTAGGAGAGAATGCAGAAGTGTATTTGTACCACTTCTGCTTTCTCTGATATTACATGTACAGCGATGTGTATATACCAGAGATCGTCCTCAAAACTGTCCTCACCAATTGTTGTAAATGGTCCATTTCAGGTATGGCATATAACTTAGGGCTGTATCATACCATTACCTAAACAAACTGGCTAAAATTAAAGGGATCCTATCATTGGATCCCCTTTTTTTGTGACTAACAGGTTGGAATAGCCTTAAGAAAGGCTATTCTTCTCCTACCTTTAGATGTCTTCTCAGTGCCGCCATTCGGTAGAAATCTGGGTTTTCTTTGGTATTCAAATGAGTTCTCTCACAGCACTGAGGGCGTCCCCAATGCTGCAAGAAAAATCTTCAGCGCCGCCTCCATCTTCTTCAGGAACACCCTCTCCCTGTATCTTCTTCCATCCTGGGTTTCAGTCTTCTAGGCATAACCACATACCAAAATATAGGAAATGTATTTTTTGCCATTTTCAGGGTCATAAAGTCTCCATTCATCTCAATGAGTCCATTTTTAACAGCCATCCATTGGAAATATCATCGAGTGACAGCCATTAAAAATAGTGGTGGATAGGAGACAGGGAGGGGATCGCATCAACCAGGTTTCCAAGGGAATGGTCCAGAGGCCCAAAGTCCCATGACAGAGTTGGTAAGTAACTTTTTCCCTTTTCCCTGTTGGCATAGTAAAATGGCCCCTTTATTCCTTAATCGCCATGTGTTTGCCTTCAGAACACAATTTTTGTTGTTTGATTTCATGTTTTTAACAATTAGAGATTTCAAAAACACCTCAAGGAACATGGCCGAAGCTGTGATGCGCCCTCAAAAAGCGTGGCTACATAAGGCCGCTTAGTTTCTCATCCCTATAACGGACACTCAGTTGTGTTTTGTCATTGTGATGTGGTACTGGCCACTGGCCCATAGTAGATTGACAAGATGTGGGTCTTATCTAGACCATTTCCAAAAACACCTCAAGGAACATGGCTGAAGCAGGACCAAAGGCATTTTGTTCCTGCCAAAGTGTCACTGGTCCATTGTGAGTTTGGAGGGGAGAATGAGCATTTAGGTAAAACCAGTCTTTAAAAAGTTTGGAGGGGCTAAAGGCCATTATGGTTGGGTCAAAGGCACCCTTGGCACATATGATAGACGTGCTGACACCTAGTGGGTTGGCAGGGGTAAAAACACTGTGGTAGGACCAAAGACTTCTATGGCCCATACGATAGTGTCACTGGTAGTTAGCAGATTGGTACAGATAAAGGGGCTTTTTGGTAGGACTAAAGGCACCTTTCACCCATACCAAGTGGGTTGGCAAGGGTAAATTGTAATTATGGTAGGAACCAAAGCACCATTGGTACCTATCACAGTACCCCTGCCTGGTAGTCTGTCAGGATGGGTAAAATGTCATTATAGGACCAAAGGGACTCAGTGACATGTACCCCTAGTAGGTTGACAGGGATAAAAGAGCTTAATAGTAGGATTACAGGGGCATTTAGCCCCTACCATAGTGCCGTAGCCTCTTTAGCTGTTTGATTCAGTTGACCCTAAGGGTAAGTTCACATGGGGTTTTTTGGACCGGAACCTGAAGAGGAGGCCGCCTCAGGTTCCAGTTCAAAATACGGTAATTTTGACTGGATGCCTGTGCAGTGCAGCGGCATCCAATTGCGCACTCCGCTCCGGATTAGTCCCAAATGAATGGACCTAGTCGGGAGTGTCTTCAGGTGGATGTCGCGAGGCGAATCTGCCTAAAAGAATGAGCCTCTCGCTTCTTTTTCCGGGAGCTGGAACAAACTGGCTCCTGGAAAAAAGAACTGACCCTCTGCTATTGATTTCAAAGGGATCCGTCTTTTTGGTCAGGATTTTGAGGCGGATACGGCCCTTAAAATCCTAACCAAAAGACTCTGTGTGAACTTACCCTGACCTATCTATCTGCAGGATTGGGTTATATGCTTGGTTCTGCAGAGAACATGTGAACCCTTTCCTTCTTACTTGTCCAACTTTTACTAAACAATTTACCAAATTCTGGATGATGGTCCAATAGAAGAAACCCTCCATATGAACAGTCTCCCTAGTAGTTTCCTAAATCCTGATCCGGAGAACGAGTCCTCATAAACGAATATTTACAAATTGTCTGTAGGGTTAATGAATAATGAAGCGATAGGCCCTTTGTCTTACCTCTAGTTCTACTTATCAACGGCAAACTTTACTGGAATCCAAATTAAATATACTTACTGGAAATGTGCTGCGAGAGTGTTTTATACTATCTGCGAATTATGTATCCACGATGTGTTTCCTGCAGATTAGTGTTGTGTAATCTATCGAGCGTGGTCTTTGCATATTTCACAGCCAATATAGAGACGGATCCTGCAACATAAAATGTTAAGAATCTGATATTTCTCTATGCCTATTGATATATTGTATACGGTGCAGACACAGTGTCAGGATCTCTTCTCATATTAATTAAACACTCCCCTCAGAGTCTGCACGTTCCTGCTCTATTACGCCTCCCCTTCTCCCTGCTTACCCATGCAAACTGCTCAGCACTTAACCACAAGCTAAATATAGTGAGAACAAAGTGGAATTTAACATATGAACTAAGAACGCACTCCCTTTTACTTCCCTTTTCTCGACTCCATCCTATTAGCTGCGAATAAAAGTATCGTGTTTACCTTGTGCAGTATTTTATGTTTCAAGAAAGCAATATACAGCAGTGTAACAGACTTTGTATATACAGAGGACATACTGCTAGAAAATATTCTGTACATGCATGCTAACTTTTCCAAGGCTGTTCATGTCATATGCTCGATGCTATCAACCATGATTGTAACTAGAACTTAAAGGGGCCCACAGTAGAGTCCAGCATACCGCTCCTCCTCTACATGATCTAAATCACGGATGTGCAAACTTCTGTAGAAAGAACGGACTGCTAACTAGGTGTTTATATCTTTAAAGGGAAACGTAGGAATAGCCTTAAGAGAGTCTATTCTTCTCCTACCTTTAGATGTCTTCTCCGCACCGCCGTTCGGTAGAAATCTAGGTTTTCTTCGGTATGCAAATGAGTTCTCTTGCAGCACAGGGGGCGGTACTCAGCACTCAAACAGCACTGGGGGCGTCCCCAATGCTGTGAGAGAACTCTCCAGCGACACCTCCATCTTCCTTTGGAACGGCCTCTCCCTCTGTCTTCAAACTTATAGGCCTCGGACAGAGCCGTCTGTGCATGCGTAATTGGCCATTTTCTTGTGGCCGCTGGCATGCACAGTCGTCTCTGCCCGAGGCCTAGAAGATTGATACCCAGGATGGAAGACGACACAGTGAGAGGCCGTTCCAGAAGAAGACAGAGGCCGGCGCTGGAGATTTCTTTCGCAGCATTGGGGACCATTCTTGAGCAATCAATGCTGTTATGGTTAAACAGTTATGTGAATAGGAAATAGATTGATTCTGGGGGTAGTTGGAGTCAGGGATTTTCTCAAGCCAGTTGAGATCCCTAAGCGGAAGGGGGATAGAGCAGGAGGAGGATCTACAGGAGAGTCAGAAACACAGGGAGTGGAGGAAGGTCACTCTGTGGCGATCGCTCTCAAGGAAGAGGGACAGCAGGAGATGTGGGTCCGCATCAATCAGTTAAGAGAAGATAGGGACATGGAGGAGGTGGGTCCAAGGGAAAGATAGGTCTGGAGGAGTAGAGGAGCCTCAACTACTTGGGAAGTGGGAGTGCAGTGGCATAGTGTGGTAGAAACGGCCTGCTACACACGAATGGTGCCCCTGGTGAGGTCACTAAGTACATGAGAGGCATTAGGGGTGTAACAAGGAGGCCAGAGGAACCATTGGTAGGCAGCATGCAATAAGTGCCGTTCCAGGGAAATATAGCTAAGAGGAGGATCAGTGGAGACCAATTCAAGCCATTTTGCAAGGTGGACAGCCTTATAGTAGGGTTGTATGTTGTATGTAGGGTTGCTGCAATTTGTGCTGAGTAAGGAGGGAATAGGCTAGACGTGAGCGGGAGTTCCCTTGTCAAAAAATTTGATCTGCAAAGGCAGTCAACAATGTAGCATAACACTGTGGGAAGGGGTGTATTTACTAAAATACATTCCTGCCACAAATAGGCACAGCTGTTGGCACCAAAAATGCTTCACTTTCTACATTTTCCAAACTGTTTACCACCTTTTAGAAAAGTGGGTGAAGGAAGACAGAGGTCATGGTGACCTGAAGCTGGGACATTTGGAACTATAAGACTGGCCTGAGTTATACCTCAAATTCATGCCAATCCCTGACTGGCATGGATTTCAATTTCGGCGCAAAAGGAACTTACAAGATGCAGCAGAATTATTAAGAGGCCTCTTAAAGAAGACCTCTCACCATCTCCGCCAATTCTAATTCTAGCATCTGTTAATAGACTTTGCTTCAATGATCCTGACACAGTTGGATTTTTCTCTCTGGCCCCCACTGTTCCTGAGCAACAAGTGCAGTTTGTTTTGGTGCCTGATGTGCTAAATAAACTCCATAATGTCAGGGGGGCGGTGTCAGGCAGGGGGCGTGAGTCAGAGCTCCAATCAGAGGCAGCCGGTGTCAGAGCTCAGAGTCACACCTCCTTGTCTGCTCCTGCCTGACTCCGCCTTCCTAACAGTACAGAGATGAAGTAGTATATCAGGCACCAAAATCCACACCACTGATTGCTCAGGAATGGTGAGTGCTAGAGAAAAAATTCCAACTGTGCCAGAACTGTTGGAAGTGGAGCTATTAAATGATGTAAAGAGCTGGACTTGTGGAAGGTGGTGAAAGGTCCTCTTTAATTATTCAGGAACATCTTCATGTGCAAAGCAGCAACATAATCTGGTTACATTTCAGAACTTTCTTGTCTTTTCAAGGGCATTTCCAGCCATGACTACCCCATTGCTCAATCATTTTTTGGCTATTCCAACCTTACTTTTAATAAAATGATTTCTTGATTTTCCGGGTGTCATTATTCTGTCTTTGTACTGCATGTCTTGTTGCAGCATCGAAAATATTTAGGACAGGTCTTAAAGAATACGGAAGAGAGAACTGAAAACAGGATACAATTACAGTACACAAGTGCACGGCAAAGTGGAGACTCTGTGTGAAAAGAAGGAAATGGCTTCAGTTTGTTTTTCTGAAAGATTAAACTGCGTTTTGCAGCAACACATGAATTGCAGACCTGAAGAATATTGCTGTTTGTTAATATGGGATACGACTTCTATACGGCTGATTATGTTTTAATCCCCTTTATTTCACATTATTAGGACAATCTCACAGACACATATGGACGGTTTACAGATCCTCTTTGTGTAATTGGAATAAAATTAAGGCAAAATGACTATTTGCTGAAGGAGGGACCAAGCAGAACTGGATCAAAAAGTGAAGGCCTCTAGGCAATATATTGGTTGGATGGCTCCTCTATCCATGTTTGTAGGAAAAGAAAATGAGAGTATGTATCTGTAAAAGTATCTGCAATAATGTCTACTATGATGATGGTGATGTATTTTATAGCTTATTTTTCATGTATTGTGGTATTTGATGACCTAGACCAGTGATAGCGAACCTTTTAGAAACCGAGTGCCCAAACTGCAACCCAAAACCCACTAACTTATCACAAAGTGACAACAAGGCAATGTAACCTTAATAATGTGCGGATCCACAATTATACACAATCACAGACCTGCAAAATGGTCATACGAATGGAGCTTTATAGAGCTTTCTGCTCCACTGTGACTGCCACACAGTATACTCAGCTCCACTGTGGCCCCCACACAGTATAATCTGCTGCACAGTGATCCCCCACACAGTATAATCTGCTGCACAGTGGCCCCCACACAGTATAATCTGCTGCACAGTGATCCCCCACACAGTATAATCTGCTGCACAGTGACCCCACACAGTATAATCTGCTGCACAGTGACCCCCACACAGTATAATCTGCTGCACAGTGGCTCCCGCACAGTATAATCTGCTGCACAGTGGCTCCCGCACAGTATAACCTGCTGCACAGTGGTCCCCACGCAGTACAATCAGCTCCACAGTGGCCTCCACACAGTCCAATCTGCTGCACAGTGGCCCCCACACAGAATAATCTGCTGCACAGTGACCCCCACACAGTACAATCTGCTGCACAGTGGCCCCCCCACACAGTACAATCTGCTGCACAGTGACCCCCACACAGTACAATCTGCTGCACAGTGACCCACACACAGTATAATATGCTGCACAGTGGCCCCACACAGTATAATCTGCTGCACAGTGGCCCCCACACAGTACAATCTGCTGCACAGTGGCCCCTACACAGTACAATCTGCTGCACAGTGGCCCCCACACAGTACATTCTGCTGCACAGTGGCCCCTACATAGTATAATCTGCTACACAGTGGCCCCCACACAGTACAATCTGCTGCACAGTGGCCCCCACACAGTATAATCTGTTACACAGTGGCCCCCACACAGTACAATGTGTTGCACAGTGGCCTCCACACAGTATAATCTGCTCCACAGTGGCCTCCACACAGTATAATCTGCTGCACAGTGGCCCCCACACAGTATAATCTGCTGCACAGTGGCCCCCACACAGTATAATCTGCTCCACAGTGGCCTCCACACAGTATAATCTGCTCCACAGTGGTCCCCACACAGTATAATCTGCTGCACAGTGGCCCCCACACAGTGTAATCTGCTCCACAGTGGTCCCCACACAGTATAATCTGCTCCACAGTGGTCCCCACACAGTGTAATCTGCTGCACAGTGGTCCCCACACAGTGTAATCTGCTCCACAGTGGTCCCCACACAGTGTAATCTGCTCCACAGTGGTCCCCACACAGTGTAATCTGCTGCACAGTGGTCCCCACACAGTATAATCTGCTGCACAGTGGCCCCCACACAGTATAATCTGCTGCACAGTGGCCTCCACACAGTATAATCTGCTGCACAGTGGTCCCCACACAGTATAATCTGCTCCACAGTGGTCCCCACACAGTGTAATCTGCTGCACAGTGGTCCCCACACAGTATAATCTGCTGCACAGTGGCCCCCACACAGTATAATCTGCTGCACAGTGGCCTCCACACAGTATAATCTGCTGCACAGTGGTCCCCACACAGTATAATCTGCTGCACAGTGGTCCCCACACAGTATAATCTGCTGCACAGTGGCCCCCACACAGTATAATCAGCTGCACAGTGGTCCTCACACAATATAATCTGTTCAACGGATGGGTGCCCAAAGAGAGGGCTCTTAGTGCTACCTCTTGCACCCATGCCATGTGGCTAAGGCTTGGGCTGAGGTCACACGGGGATTTTTGGTCTGGAACTTGAGGCGGAGGCCGCCTCAGGTTCCGGTCCAAAAAACGGTTGCTGCGACTGGATTCCGGTGCATTGCACCAGCATTCAGTCGCGCACTCCGCTCCGGATTAGGCCCAAATGAATGGGCCTAGTCCGGAGGAGGGAGTGTCTTCAGGAAGTTGTCACGAGGCAAATCCGCCTGAAAGAATGAGCATGTTGCTTCTTTTTTCTGGGAGCCGGAACAAACAGCTCCGGAAAAAAGAACTGATTTCAATGGGAGCCATCTTTTTGGTCAGGATTTTGAGGTGGATACGGCCTCAAAATCCTGACCAAAAAAACCCAGTGTGAATTTACCCTTACTCATCTACATCTCACTAACACTAGTTGTGCGAAGGCAGGAATCCCTCTGATGACTGCAAAAAGCTATGTAACCCCAAACCAATCCTCCCATCCTGTTAGATGGAAGCCTCCCAAAAAGCACCGCCCATAACCACAGGTGACTTCAATGTAGAATATATCTAAATGAATTGTAACAAAAACAGGAAAAGCCATTGCTTTTGTCCTCAAAGCACAAAGATGATAAAAACTGAATCTGCCTTCTGATGAGCGATGTAAACGTTGTGTCATATGCTAATTGTGGTTTGGGCAAGTTTGGCTTTTTATAGTTTACAGTTTCCTGGTTGCTTTGCTGTATTCATACTAGTTAGTCATATTCTGTGTGAAGTCCACCATGTTTTTTTTTTTTCTGCAGAAATAGTGGCTAAAAAACATTGGTCACATGTCCAGATTACATAATGGGGAACTTACTAAGGCCCGGTTCACATTAGCATTCGGGTTTCCGTCCGCTTGGGGACCCCCGAAACGGAAACCTATACGCATTAAAAAGTGGTTACCTAAGAAACCACATGGACCCCATAGACTATAATGAGGTCCGTGTGGTTTCCGCTCGATTTCTGAACGAAACATGCGGAGAGAAAAGTATCGCAAGCAGCTCTTTTCTCTCTGCATGTTTCGTGTGGAAACCACACAGACCCCCATTATAGTCTAGGGGTCCATGTGGTTTCTTAGCTAACCGCCTTTTAATGCGTATTGGTTTCCGTTCGGGTGGGTCCCCAAGCGGAATACTGAACACAGATGTGAACGAGGCCTAACACATCCAGATCAGAAAATTTCAATGAGAGCTGTCTCAAAATCCTGACCAAAAAACTAGGTGTGAACTTACCCTAATAGGTTATATGACAGAGGTTTATCTAGACAGGGGTGCCCAATACGTCGATCGCAATCTACCGGTCGATCGCAATGGACGTATGGGTCGATCGCGGGATGCAGCCAGGGATCCCCGATGTCTGCTCCGGACACTTGCAGGCCGCTCTTAGGGATGGAGGGAGCCGGGGTGCTGCTTGTTCACAGCGCAGGCTGAGAGTCATCTACGGATACTGATAACTCTCAGCCTGCGCTGTGAACAAGCAGACAGCGGGGATCCCTGGGCAGCCACAGAACGCCGTCTCCTGCTCTCACGCTCGCACATGAGTGACGCAGCCATTGAATAGCTGAGCAGTGATACTCTATTGAAACAGAATAGCTGTATTGCTCCTATGTGGGCTGAATGTCATCAAAAACCCAAACACAGACTCTCTGCTGGATCCCCGACTGGAGAGGTAAGTATATAATATTTGTCATTTCCAGCCTCGGCAGTAGTTAAAAATCTGACCTGTAACACCCCTTTAACATACAGGGATGTCGTATTCTGGTGTTGTTGGGCTCTGAGCTCAGCTAAGTATTCATTAGTAGCTCGAGGGTCTTTCCATCCAAAAAAGGAGTTATTGAATTAATAAAAGAAGTTGTGTAAGAACGTGAACATTACACAATCCTCTTTCTTTCCGCTGAACTGTTCTCATGGTAAAACTGCAAACCATCTAGACGACAATATCGCGCTGGAAACTCTAAGCCTCGCACCGACTTCCCTGGTTTTATGTGACCGACAACATAAAACCCGAGCGCTAATTTAAGACGTTTTTAATTATATAGTCTGAATATAATATTGTAAAACAGGCTAACCACATCAAGGGAGCGCCATTTACAGCAAGTCCCATGATGGCTCTAATATAATTTCTGTTCGGATGGGTTGGAAACTGCTCGCACTTCTCCTCCATGTTTAGAATGAAAAGTCCCAGAGACTCGCAGATCTGGTGCAGTATACACCTGCACATGTTTATAGACTGTACAGTATATACTGTAGGACAGGGACATCAAGTCAAATTGTTACATTAATTAAAGGGATTCTACTATTAAAGCACATTTTTTTTCTGGTTGACATGTAGAAATAGCCTTAAGAAAGGCTACTCCTCTACTACCCTTAGATCTCTGCGCTGCCGTTTCGTAGAAATCCCGGTTTTCGTCTGTATACAAATGAGTTCCCTCGCAGCACTAGGGGCGGGCACCAGTGCTCAAACAGCACTGGGGGCGGGCACCAGCACTCAAACAGCACTGGGGGCGTCCCCAATGCTGCGAGAGAACTCTCCAGCGCCACCTTCATCTTCTTCAGGAACGTCCTCTTCACGCATCTTCTTCCAGCGCAGGCGGTCAAACTTGTAGGCCTCGGGCAGAGCCGACGGTGCATGCCCACAGGCCACAAGAAAATGGCCGCTTATTTACTGTGTAAGAGGCCATTTTTCTTGTGGCCGCGGGCATGCGCAGTCGGCTCTGCCCGAGGCCTTTTTTGTGCAACAAGTTCCGATTCAATCATTGTCCGCCATATTGCGTGTCGGCAGGGCGGAACAGGAACGCCTAGGCCTGACAGATTTATTATAACCTTATGCCAATTTTCTGACGTGAGTTATAATGGAAATCTCGCAGTGGGGCGTCCGGCTGACTTATCAAAAGGCCACAGCCCCATCAGAAATCTTTCTCTGCACCAGTTGGGCTGTGTATGATGACTGGTGTATTATACGCCAGTTTTAATAAATTTGTTCCAATATGGCCAAGGCTCAGGCTGAGTGCACACAGGGTTTTTTGGTCCAGAACCTGAGGCAGAGGCCACTTCAGGTTCTGGTCCAAAATACAGATAGCCAGGACTGGATGTTGGTGCAGTGCACCAGCATCCAGTCGTGCACTCTGCTTCGGATTAGACCCAATGAATGGGCCTAGTCGGGAGTGTCTTCAGACGGATGTGGCGAGGTGACTCGGCCTGAAGAATGAACACCTTGCTTCTTTTTTCCGGGAGTCAGGATTTTGAGATGAATACGGCCTCAAAATCCTGACCAAAAGACTCCATGTGAACTCAGCCTTAGAAAAGTTTAAGGATGAACATCCATGGGATACAGATCATATTCGTGGTCCTCAACCTCTAAGACCTAGGTATTCACTGAAACATAACACACAATAAAGGACATAAAAGAATGAAAAAGATTTTACCTTGTTAGCAAAAAGGAGTTTATAGGTTTGTACAAAAAATCTATTAACCCTTGCAATCTATTGTTTGCCTATAGAAGCAATTGTGAAACTAATTCCAGGAAGTAACACAAACACATTGGAACAATCATTGACTTCCCTATAAAACTTGTGGAGTTGCTTTATTTTCTGTGTCTACACTCTTGTGTTGTAATTACTATATTAACATATATTCACCCATGGTCATGTTGTCATGAGGCCCTTAGAGGACAATCTCCACAACGGTAGTAGCCGCCCCCAAGTAACCAATACCGGGTTTCATGGTTTACAGCGATTTTTGTACCCCCTTCCTTCTTATCAGATCTACAATAGAGGTTTTTAAAGATTTTTCTTAGCACAGAGCCTGAAGAGGTTGGCTCGGGTACCTGTATACTGACTAGGTGTTGGTACTGCAGATCTGCTCCTGCTGACTTCAATGGGAGCTGAGCTGCAGTACCGGGGCCGGCCACTGTTTATCGGGGAGGTGATAACATCTCAAGCTATCTTAAGGGGGCATTCACACGGAGTAACGCGGTGCGGATTCTGGCACGTTAACTCGTGTAAGAATCAGCGCTGCAAAACAGAATCCCATTGAGTTCAATGAGTTCAGTTTAACACGTAATTCAATGGGAGGCTTTTTAACCCACTGATTTCATTACACTTGAGTACCTGTAATTGTACCTATATACCTCCTCTATAGGTGTATACGGCACATCGCACATTACACTTGTACCTGTAACCGTATCTATATACATCCTCTATAGGTGTATACGGCACATCGCACATTACACTTGTGTACCTGTAACCATCCCTATATATCTCCTCTATTGGATTATACAGCACTCTGCACATTACACTTGAGTACCTGTAAACGTACCTATATACATTCTCTATAGGGGTATACGGCACTCTGCACATTACACTTGTGTACCTGTAACTGTATTTATATACCTCCTCTATAGAGGTATACGGCACTCTGCACATTACACTTGTGTACCTGTAACCGTACCTATATACTTCCTCTATAGGGGTATACGGCACATTACACTTGTGTACCTGTAACCGTATCTATATACCTCCACTATAGGGGTATACGGCACATTACACTTGTGTACCTGTAACCGTATCTATATACCTCTTCTATAGGTGTATACGGCACATCGCACATTACACTTGTGTACCTGTAACCGTATCTATATACCTCCACTATAGGGGTATACGGCACATTACACTTGTGTACCTGTAACTGTATCTATATACCTCCTCCATAGGGGTATACGGCACATTACACTTGTGTACCTGTAACCGTATCTATATACCTCTTCTATAGGAGTATACGGCACTCTGCACATTACACTTGTGTACCTGTAACCGTATCTATATACCTCCACTAAAGGAGTATACGGCACATCGCACATTACACTTGTGTACCTGTAACCGTATCTGTATACCTCCACTATAGGAGTATACGGCACATCGCACATTACACTTGTGTACCTGTAACCGTATCTATATACCTCCATTATAGGAGTATACGGCACATCACACTTGTGTACCTGTAACCGTATCTATATACCTCCTCTATAGGAGTATACGGCACTCTGCACATTACTGTATCTATATACCTCCTCCATAGGGGTATACAGCACATTACACTTGTGTACCTGTAACTGTATCTATATACCTCCTCCATAGGGGTATACGGCACATTACACTTGTGTACCTGTAACCGTATCTATATACCTCTTCTATAGGAGTATACGGCACTCTGCACATTACACTTGTGTACCTGTAACCGTACCTATATACTTCCTCTATAGGGGTATACGGCACATTACACTTGTGTACCTGTAACCGTATCTATATACCTCCTCTATAGGAGTATACGGCACATCGCACATCACACTTGTGTACCTGTAACCGTATCTATATACCTCTTCTATAGGTGTATACAGCACATCGCACATTACACTTGTGTACCTGTAACCGTATCTATATACCTCTTCTATAGGTGTATACAGCACATCGCACATTACACTTGTGTACCTGTAACTAGCTGTGGGGGAGAAGTCAATCAATCAAAGCTTTATTGACACGTCCGAATAGATATTTGGCATTGCCAAAGCAAGTAAAGTCTGTGTGTGTGTGTGTGTGTGTGTGTGTTTGTGTGTGTGATTGTATGTGTGTAATAGTCTTTGGGGTGTCAGGTCTGAGGTAAATCTCTGTCCCTGGCGGGTTTTCTCGTCATGTTCTCGCTCTTCTCTCCATGCAGGTGTTATGAGGTGAGCTCTGCTGCTATCCCCGTGACCGTTCCCTCGCCCTCGCTCACATAACGCTAATAACGCTTTGTTATGGCTCTGCCGTAGTAATAACAAAAGCAAAACAACGCCTAGGAGAGAAACGTCCGTGTGCGAACCCAGGCCCGTCAGGAAACCAACTCCTCCGACGTCATCCCCGCCTTAGCCCCGCCCCCGCTGGATGAGGTCGCTGTGGTACCACACTCCCATTGCCCTCCCACCCGGCCGACCCCCCGTTAGCCCCACCCCCGGCCCCGCCCTCCGCTGTTCCCCTCTCGTCTTTCTTTCTCTATTTTTTCCTCCTCAGCGCTCTCTACCCACAATCCCCCGCGAAAACCCTACAATGAAATTTAAGAAGTTTTTTAGGTTTCGGCGCCATTTTCGATTGGACTGAGGTAAGGAGGGATTTTTTTTTTCCCAGGGAATAACTCGCCGGAGCGGTTTGTGTCTTTTATTCCGGTTTCCCTTCCTCGACAGCCGCGTTCTCCGCTCCGAAAAATCGGGAAAAAATTCAGGAAAAATTCCCGTGGTGTCCGGTGTGTAGTGGCGGCCTCCCCCCCCCCCCCCCCGGCTCCGCCCGGCACAGAGCGGGGGAGAGGGAGCGACCGTTACCCGGAGAAGCCCCGCTACACACTCGGACTCCGGCAAGTGCATTGGTCGGTATCGGGCGGCAGTGGTGACCGGCTGAGGGGCTGAGGCGCCGGGTGTGAGGGCTCGGGCACAGCCGGGGGGGGGGCACTTTACACATTAGTTTTTTATTTCAGAAAATCTTTTGGAAATTTTAATTTTTTTGGACTTTTTTTTTCACCAAAATAAAAAGTTTTTATTTCCTGCCTTTTTTCTTATTCTGTAAGTTCTTTCCTCTTTCTGTTGTTTTGTATAAGGGGTTAATAAGAGTCATTGGGGGGGGGATCAATAAATGGGGGATTATTCCAGAGACCACTGTCCTCTATGGGGAGGGGGCTCAGGGGGGTAGATGGAGGGCGCTGCCTGCTATGGAGGGTCAGACAAAGGCTCCGGCGGCCTCTGCCACTTACACCTTGTTGATCTAGGATTTGGCAGACGCCCCGGACGCCAAGATTCGTTTTTGACTTTGTTTTTCCAGTGACAATTTTTTAGGGTCTTTTCTTTTTTAATCACATTAAATGGTAAAAAGTCATTTTTTAAAAAAAAATAAAAATTTTTTGTGGTGAATTGTGTTAGAATAAGAATTGTACAAGTTGATGTATTATAGGGGGCAGGGGGAGGATTTGTGGAGGTAATAAAATAGTAGTGGTGCAGATCCTACATGTGATGGAGGGGCCTGGTGTTATGTGTATAGTGGTTGTATACTCCGTTATATACTCCGCTACTTGTAGTATATAGATTTTATCATATAACCCTTTATAACAGGGGACATTTAGGTGACTTTTGATAGAAGGCGTCTGTTTGTCTTTGTGTTAATTTTTGGATAACTTACATATACACACATATTATATATACACACTGACATATACACATTATATATACACATGTTATACATATACACGATACATATATTATATACACACACATTATACATGATACATACGTTATACATACACACTTACATATACACATTTGTATTATACATACTCGCATATGCACACTTATTATACATACACACATTATACATATACACACGATACACATATTACATATAAACACTCACATGTACACATATATATATATATATATATATACACACGTATATACACATTATACATATACACACGATACACATATTACATATACACACGTACTATATATATATATATATATATATATATATATATATATACATACATACACGTATATACACACATGATACATACACACACATTGTATTATACATACTCGCATGTGCACGCTTATACATACATTACACATATATACACATATATTATATATACACACTCACATATACACATTATGATACATACACACTTATGCTCAATATATTATACATACTCATATTATAAATGCACACATTATACATATGATACATACACATTATATATTACACATCATACGTACACACTCATTATATATATATATATATATATATATATATATATATATATATATATATACACACACATTATGCATATACACACACTTATTATGCATATATACATACATATATTATACACATGCCACCATATATTACCCACCCATACACATATTATACATTGTATCTATTCTGTAGGGTGTATTCAGATGGTGCAGTTAAAACTACAGTAAATCCGTATCAGGTAAACAAATCTGTATGTTTTTTGATAGTACGGTTCATACATTTTTATTTATTTGTTTTATAATCTAAAAATCAACCAAAAAAACCACAACTGTGTCAAAAATCATGGCAACAACCCAACTGCACCATCTAAATACACTCTTGGTGTATATTCACACAGAGCAATAGGTGCAGCTAAAATTGCATGAAAAAAAGGCGCCTGGTTTGGCAGCAGTATATAACACGGTTAGGCTTTATAGGTAAAACATTTATTGAGCCTATTTACACTGCTACAAAGCTTCCCTTATTTGTTGTAGTTTTACCTGCCCCTCTAACATAAGTGATCACATCCCTGCACTCTCTTTATTTTGATGATCCAACAATCATATAAAAAAAACCAGAACAAATCCTGATTGTATAAAAAGCGCCCAACATTGCAGAAACACAGTTTATTTGTTTTTTGTTGCAGATTTTGTTACTTTTTTGGCTTGAAAGTAAACTCTTAGGCTGAGGCCCTACATCGTGGAAACACAGGCACAGCTTTTTTTGTTGCAGATTTTGCTGTGTGTGAAGGGAGAAGTATAAGAACTTCCTATAGATTTCTCATTCCTCTTGTAGTCAGGCTTGGCTTTGGCTCAAAAAAAGCTACAGAAAAATCTGCAACTAAAAACTCTGCGTTCCCACAACGTGCGGCCTCAGCCTATGGCGGTATTCACATCAGGAATTCTCTCTCTTTTTTTTTTTTTTGTTACATCCATTTAGCAGATCCGTTTAACAGATGCAAATGAATGTCCAATGTTAAACAAAAATATATATATTTTATACATTAATGTCTATGTAAACGGATGGCCATCTCATAAATGGATGTAAAAAGCACAATATGAATGCAGCCTGAGTGTGCTTTTGTACATAATGGGGTTTTTGGACTTCAAACTCAGGTATGGATCATTGAAAGAGAGAAAGTATAAGGGAAAGTTCACACACAGCAGATCTATCTATCTATCTATCTATTTATCTATCTATCTATCTATCTCCTATCTATCTATTTATCTATCTCCTATCTATCTATCATCTATCTATATATCTATCTATCTATATCTCTATCTATCTATCTCCTATCTATCTATTTATCTATCTATCTCCTATCTATCTATCTATCTATCTATCTATCTATCTATCTATCTAGTGTGTCTATCTGCTGTGGGCCAGTGGACTAAATTGCATCTGGCTTCATGTTTTAGGTAACCACACACTAAACATTTACTCTTGTGACCCTGTAAATAAGAGCAACATATAATGTCCAGACTCCAGTGTCAGTGTCGATAACCCAGTGCAAGGCCTAGCAAAGGATCAGCTCAGAGAATACATTTAGTTATTGCCAATTTTTTGCACTCTGCTCAAGACAGAACTAGACCGCAGGAGCTTCCACCGCAGTGATCGAGCGCCTCTGTTTACTCCTAAAGCTTAGGGTCAGTCCAGACAGGTCCTGCACCAGCCCCGATATTAACCATTCTCTGCTCTGCACATATGAAACCAATTATTTGTGTTACCTCCAGCCTGCGCTGTCCTTCAGCAGAGCAAGAAAACACATGACAAATGACACTGGCAATGCTATACAGGACAGTCTGCAACACTTGTCTTACTGGTGTAATACTACACATCCACCTAACTCTATAAGACTGTGTAAAGCTGTTTAAGTTTTAGTGAAGAAAAATAGCTGAACAATACATGAGAAAATGTAATAGACGAATAAAGACAACGGCAAGACCCAAAAGTACCCCCTGGTGAGGAAAGTGGTTAGTGTAAGCCTATCACTACGAATACAAGAACCCAAAATCGTACACAGGGGTTAACATAAACCCACACTGTGAACACTGAATCTGTGTCTAACGTAATAGATCATGCAAAATCAAAACCCAAAAACTGCTCTTTTCACAGCTGTGTTTTTGAGAATAGAGTTTGTGCCTGGTGTAAATTTATTTTATTTTTTTTACTGTCCAGATCTGTGCTAGTCTTATAAGAGGAAATTCTGTGCTGAATAGAGTTCCCGTCCCAGACTGAGCAAATGTGACGTACTGATTTTACAGTAAGTCTGTTCTTGATTTCTCAATCACCCCCCTCCCTGTATTGTGAGATGCTGTGTGACTTGCACAAACTTGTCAATAAAATGGAGAAGAGTCAGTTTTAACAAATACCCGGCGTCAGGATTGACTGGGGCAGGGGTAACTATAGTATTGGAGACCAAGCTGAACTCTTAGGCTAAGGCCAACACGAGACGCATCGCGGTTCTTCCCGCTGCGCTTTGAACAGAAAGTTTGCGGAGTTTTCCTTTGTGGGCTTTCTGTTACAATTATATATACGGGAAAGTTGCTGCCATTTCCATAGATATAGTTGACATGCTACGATTTCCAATACCGTGCCTGTTATGGAAATCGCAGCGTGTTGGCGCTGCAGATTTTTGGGCATGGGATCGCAAGAGTCACATCCACTTTGCTGTTACTGTATAACGCCACAATTTTTCCCAGGGTGTTTCCGGTCCGTGGGGCCCTGGCCTTATAGTGTGGGTAACCTCCCTCTAACCCCCCCACAATAAAAGTGGAAGTGATAATGTTCATTGACAGTGCCTGTATGTGCCAAACGCTGCATTTGCCATATAAAGGCCTGTGAAAATGAAAACCACTGTGGAAAATACTGCCTGTGACGTGACAGTCATGGCAAGCGTCTCTCTCGGTGCCAAAAGCCGCTATACTGCCCCCCGTGTGAACTAGGCCTTATACTCTCCTCTGTGATATCTCTATCGCTTCTCTGGTCATCCACCAGTCCCTGTTCTCTGATCCCTAGAAAGTGACCGCTCAGGCAACCACTGGCCGTAGCATGACGTACCTCGGCAGCGATTGGTTGAGCAGCACTTCCTGCGTGTTACGATGGACCAGAAAGAAGAGACTGGGTGAGAAAAATGTGGTGGTTTTTTATTTTCTTTTGTTTTTCTACTAAGCTTTTATTAAAAAAAAAAAAATATATATTATTTTTTTTAAAACCAAGACCTTCCTGCAGGCATACTCAGCAGAATTTAAATCACACGGAGTCCTATGGGAATCATGAATTAAGAGGATGTCTGCTATTTTTTATTTATTTTTTGCCTTTCTAGATTTGGCCCATAAATAGATGTGATGATGTTTGGGCAAAAAAAAAAAAAAAACGACCCTTTTGTAGTCCTGCATTTTCCCATCATTCACATCTGTGTTCGGTATTCCGTTCAGGGACTCTGCATGGGCATCCCCCCGAACGGAATACTGAACACAATTGCAATGGTGCTGAATTTGGTGTGGAATCTGCGTCAGATACAGCGCTGAAAAAAAGCCTCCCATTCTTTTTTTCTAGCGCTGAATCCACACCAAATTCAGCACCATTCTCCTCCCTGTGAATACACCCTAAGAGGCTGACATGGTCAGTCAGAAGCTGCAGAGATCTTCTAATTCATTAAAAGAAACTAATTATTGAATTCCCATGACAGTATATATGTAACAAGCCATCTATCTCATTCATTTTACAGTATCAATAATTGTATAATATAAAAAAAAAAAAAATATTTTGAAGCTGGAGTTTGTACCCAAAACTCGGTCCCAACTCCACAGGCCTGGGTATAAAACAAGGTATAAACGGTTTTTGTAATCTTTGGCTGCGCAGTCCTCTCTTACCCTGGGTTCACACCAGCGTTCGGGTCTCCATTCTCAGCTTTCCGTCTTCTGCATGCAGAAGACGTTAACCTGTCAGACCGGGTCTGGCCGTGTACGCTGGTGAGCGTTTTTTGCTCTCCGCGGCGAAACCGTTTTTTTTTTAAAACCAGACACAGAGTACTGCATGTCCGACTCTGTCCGGTTAAAAAACCCCAAAAACCTACCCACTATAGTGTAAATACTTGTACTTTCCATACAATAATGCAGCTGCCACTTTTTGTAGATCGCTGCGTTTTTTGTTTTTTTTTCCCATCTGTTTTTCCTCCTTGAAATATAGGAATAAATTGACGACTCATGGCTGCCATTCCCCTTGTCAGAAAGTCTTATTTATTCTATTAAAGCACCCCGAGTGTTTTCTGTTTTGCTTAAATTGAGTGGCAGGACGACCCCCTCCGTAATGGACAAACATTGTCAAATTTAGGAACAAATAAGATGATTTCAGGAAAGAATTTGATACATCTGTTTCCTTATTAGATTGGTTAGCTGGTGGCAAGGATCTGTCCAGCCCTGCTTTAGGCTAAGGCCCCATATTGTAGAAACGCAGCGGGGAAAAAAAACCCCACCCCCCTCCACGCTGGATTCGCTAGAATCCAACGTAACTGTGATGCGTTTTTTTTTTTCACGTGGGGTCCATGTGACATCCCGCAGCAAAAAAGTGCTGAGGGAAAAGCGTTTTTTTTTTGTTTGCAGTGTGCTCGCTATGTGTGGCCCAGACCTTAACCCTTTCACTGCCAAGGGTGCAACTTTTTTTTTGGCGTTGCGACCTGGACAATGGTAAACGTCTGGGTCACAGCGCCAACAAATTTCCTGGTTATGTTTAGAGGGTATAACATAAGAATACCCCACTAGTAAAGCTCAGGGGGGAATTACATTATACCTGTATGTGACAATCAGAGTGCAAAAGTATAGTATGATCTATGATTGGCATGAGAGGGGTTATTAGGGACAGTAGAGCCCCTGCCACCCCCCTCCTAGTGTCACATACAGGTGCATGCTTGAATAGGAGCAGTAGCGCATGCGTTCCCTATTCACTAGCAGCTTCTGGTACCTCTAGTCTAAGTAAATGTGTATATCCTGATGTCCAAAATCACACAAATAGTTTTGATCATGTTCTGAAGTTACATACAGATTACTGAGCATGTTGTTATTGTATTTCATAGGTTTTCTTCTGACATGTATTAAAAGATCACGGCTGTTGCCCTGTAGCGTGCTTAGGATAGAGGTATACATACTGGTTTTGCAGCATTTTGCTGAACAAATGCTCTCAGGATTGCAGCAGGCTGAAATTGCATGAAATGAATGCCACTAAACATTCACCTACATGGACAATGGCGTCGCCTGATAGACGTATAGGGTCAGACCTGCATGCAACACAAACCAGACCCTCCACCATGTGCTTTATACCAACGTACTACACTTCACATTGTTCCTGAATGATAGAAAAGGTTGCTTTAAAATTTGCACAAAGATTTGTGCCAAAACCTCTCATATCTGTCTTCTGTGCAGAAGTCGTAGTGACCGGCTGCTGCTGCGTGTTGTTGACGCTGTCTGCTTTCTACCTGTATATAATACCCCATGGATATGAAGGGTCCTCTCTAAAGATTGATGGGATACATCAGAATTTGTATGGATCAGTTTGCCCTGACATAGAGGAAGTTCTACCACATATTAAACGTATTTGCTCGGACTGCCCCCATCATGAGGATCGGCCTTTCTGCTGCGTCTTTCGTGTGCTAGCGAGATTGAACATAACACTGATTTTTTTTCCAGCATCCTGCTTCAGTCTCTGAAATTCAGGGCAAAATTTGGTCCTGATTTTGAGATGGATACGGCCTTCAAAGCAGCACCAAATTCCTAAGTTTGAGCATGGCCTGAGACAATGTGGAATAGAGATTGAGGAAGGTGATGTGACCTGGTATAGGCATAGACGGGTATAGGCATCATCAGTCTGTATGTGATGAGAACAATGACAACATATAGGATTTCTTACTTTATTATTCATTGAACAGATCGTATGCTAACTGGTGATGTTTAGGTGTGCACCAGGATCGGCAGTCCGAGAACCGCGTGTATAGGAATAATGAGGCTTCATTCACATCTGCACAGGGGTCTCCATTTGGGTAGTCTGCTTGGGGACCCCCTGAACGGAAACCTAAACCGCATTAAAAAAAAAAAAAAAAAAAGTGGCTACCTTAGGAAACCCGCAGACCCCATAGATTATAATGTAATGGATACTGTTGGCATTTATTGTCTGTATTATTCTTGCTGATTTTGTATATTTTTCCTTTTGTTTTGCAGGGTGATGGTGCAGCGGGACTCCTCCATTGTCAGGAAGGATTTCTCTGGGCTGAGGTAGCAGCACATCATGGTTTGTAGGAACAAGGAGATACAGACCATTCTGAGCTGCCTCTTCATGTCAAGAGATCAGCGGCCTTTTATATCTTTGGAGAATCGGACCCCTCTCATTCCTGGTGCGTTTTGTTGCAGTTGTTAGTTAGTTTGCACACGAGGGTTGAATTTATCTGAAAATCATTTTAATGCTGTAAAGTCTTTGGGGCTTAGCTTCTGCTAATTCACCGGTGGCTAACATACAGTGATGTCCAGTTGTAGCCAAGTGGATGGGATTTAAGAAAATCCCAAACCCATGCTACTTAAACCCTCAGGACAAATTGTGCTATGAGTTTTAATCTTGCAGCATATCAATTGTTGCTTTGGGTTTTACTTGCGCTTTTCAACCTTTGCAATGGTCGGGGAAGCTGCAGAGAAATCTCAAGGTGAGCGGTATACGAGTTTTGTTGGGGTCTATTATAGGGATTATCTATTTTCTAATAGTGGCTGCTTCTCCTTAAGACAGGCCAACAATATTAGATCTGTGAGGGTCTGACACCCAAGAACCCCACTGATCTGCTGTTTGGGAACAGCGAGCTGCACTGTTCCCAAGTAGCCGATCGGTGGGGGTTCCGGTGTTGAACCCTCGCCGATGTAATATTGAAGACCTACCGTAAGGATAATGCATCAGCATTAGAAACTGGATAACCCTTCTAGGCCCCACATTGTGGAAACGTAGCTTTTTTTTTTTGCAGTTTTTTTTTTTGAGCCAATGCAGGAGCGGACTGAACAAAGGGTAGAAGTATAAGCACTTCCAAGATATTAAAGAGGACCTTTCATGGTCCGGGGCACAGGCAGTTCTATATACTGCTGAATTCAGCGCACTGTTGGCTTTCCCGATCTGTGTCCCGGGTAAAGAGCTAACGGTCCCGGTACCATAGCTCTTTACAATCAGAAAGGCGTTCCTGACAGTCAGGTACGTCCTCCTCCACAGCAGCGCCTATAGAGCTGTACAGTGTGAGCGGGGAGGAACACCCCCTCCCCTCCTGATAATACTCGTCTATGGACGAGCACTGTGAGCAGAGGGAGGGGGCGTTCCTCCCCGCTCACACTGTACAGCTCTATAGGTGCTGCTGTGGAGGAGGACGTACCTGACTGGCTGTCAGGAATGCCGTTCTGACTATAAAGAGCTACGGTACCGGGACCGATAGCTCTTTACCCGGGGCACAGATTGGGAAAGCCGACAGCGCGCTGAATTCAGCAGTGACCATGAAAGGTCCTCTTTAATATATATATTTGTAGCAACAACAACAAGAAGCAAGCTACGTTTCTGCAACGTGGGGCCTCAGGCTTAAGTTATTTCACGGGACTGGTTTGTACACCAGCATACTGGGCTGTCTGGTTTCACACGGCCAATTTGTGGCTGGGAAACTTAGTCCATGCATTGACCTGATTTACCAGCCCAAAACTAGCTCAGATGAAGTGATCTGCTGAGTTATCTCCGGCTGGTAAATCAGACCAAAGCATTGTGACTCCTTCAAAAAGCTGTTCATGGGGAGAGCAGGTTATGGAAGTCATTTTTCCAGTAATTCTGGTATTTAGACTACTTGTCAATGCTTTATATTATTTCACGCTTTTTACCCATGTGGCCTATTATTGTTTTACATACCACAAATGATCCTGCATAAAATGCCCACTTAAGATCAGAGGCCCCACGTTGCAAAATCACAACATTTTGTGTGCTGCATTTTACATTACCTGCAAAGTGAATCCCATCCACACATTGCAGAAAAAAAATCTGCAACAGAAAAGCTGCGATCTCCATAATGTCTGCGTTTCTAGAAAATTGCAGCATGTCCATTCTACTTGTACAAGTGTATACATCTTACCCATAAGTGTGAGACTGAAAGCGAGAAGTATAAGTGCTTCCTTTTATATTCCCCATTCCTGATGATACCACACCTTCCTTGATGCCATTTTCCCAAAGCCACAGGATCGTACAGAATTTTGCAGTCTCTAGCACTCCCATTGAAAGGAATGATCAAAATACCATGTGGGACCGTCACGGATCTGCAACTTACCGTTATCTTGTCGGGGATTAATTGCTCAGATGAGAAACTCCATTTAGACAAAAGCTGCACAAAGAAAAACGTGGCCAGAACGCATTGCAGTTTTTCCAGCAGCACATTTCCCAGAAAGTCTGCAGAGTTTTACTCCCTGGACTTTCTGCTTCAATGGCCGGCGTTTCCTTAGGAATAATTGAAATGCTTCGATTTCCAAAAATGCAAAAGTTTTAGAGATCGCAGCACTTCCACTGTGCGTATTTTTTTGCAATGTGTGGATGGGATTCGCTAGAATTCACTTGGCTGTGTTTAGTGGCTCTTACCCCAGGATAGTCCAAGATCTGTCTACCTTCGGGTAAATGTGCTGCAAACTACTCAATCATCTGGATGGATTTCACATGCTGCAACTATGAGACCTTCTGCAAGTTTCCAGCGCTTGGAATATCCCACCTATCAGGGCAGCAGCCTGGGAAGTGACGGCCGGTTGTCAGTGCCAAAGCATTTGTTTTCGCCTGCGCGAGCGTCTCTCAGTAAGATGTAAGTAGTGGTGCTGTAGCAGCACGTAAATACTGGAGTGTGATGACTGTGCTGCTCTCCAGTATTACACTGCTGCTCTAGTAATGCTATGCTTCCCTGCGTAGAAGAGCATTGCACAGGGCTCTGGTGCATCTGCAGCCTCAACTTCCATGCTTTTACATTTTATTGTATTTACCGAAATAGTCATGTAATAAAGGATCTGTCGATCATATGATGTTTGTGTATTTTTATAACCACTAGCATTTGCCGTTTCAAAAGTCACCGACACCCAATTTCTGGAAAGGACATGAGAAACAGCTCAGATATCTCATATTCAGAATCCACGTTACAGAAACTGCTTCATCCCTGGGCGGTAAGGAATGCCCCTCTCACAGTACAGCGCAAGAAGGGCGTTCCTGCGCCTCAGAATCCACTCCAAGAAACGCCTCCCGCGGCTAGCCGCAGTGCACAGGCATCCAGTTGTGACGCTCGGGATTAAGCCTAAATGAATGGGCCTAGTCGGGAGGGAGTGTCGTGCCGTGGACGCCCACAGCCAATTCGGCTGCAGAATCCGCGGCAAGATAGGGCAGCTTCCGGAAAAAAGTGAAGGCGTTTTTTGGAGGCGAATTCCACGTCAAAATCCGGTCCAAAAAAACTCTGCGTGAACTCAGCTTTAGGCCAGAGAAGGCATGGGGTGTGATCCAGAGCTCAGGGTCATACCCCCCTGTCTGCAGGAGTCCAAGAGAGAGTTAAACATTGCAAGTTTGTATCGAAAAGTCAACACAACTTTTTGAAAATTGGAGAGTTGTATACTTTGTTATATGTCACTAAGGACTGAGATGCAATCTGCAGCATTTACAGTAGCAAAATGGATGAGAATTTAAGAAGTCGTATGCACACACTGTGGAAAGAATACAGAGTATGTGCGGAAATTGCCCTTTGGGGAGATTTTTAATCTGCAGTATGTCACCACAGATTCCAACTTTTCAGATATGAAATTTGGTTAAAAACCCCCAAAAAGCTAGATTTTCTGCTGGAGAGCACCTTCAGCAGGGGGACAATGTGCTGTAAGACAGCTGCTCCCACTACTCTGGAATTGCACGTAACTGATAGCAAACCACCTGATGGTCCAGAAAGTTTGACAAACTAAAAAGCGATGGCATCAGGTCATCCATCGGACATTAAATGCAGACATACAAGGCTGAGTGCTGCCCCTATGATGCACAACGGGGTGGAACAATTGCACACTTAAGGTGACACAACACGGAAAAGGAACCCACCTTTGTAAGAGTTGATCTTGCATGGACTGGTCAACTCACAAAGTATCTTGCACGCAAAGATGTGAGGTACACCGAATCGTGTATGTCGCTGCAGTCTAATAGGTGTGTAGCGCCCCACTATCCTATTTGTCCATCGGAGGTGCGTTCTTCCTGTAGTGTATAGTGACACTATTTCTCTTCTCCCTGTAACAAAAACAAAAAACACTCTTTGGAGGCGCAGCGTTCAGGTGTGGCCCATCCAGTGTCCCCTTCACTATTCCTTCCATTCAGTGGCCACTTCATTTGTCCCCCTCACCCACAGAGTGGCTACTTCTCTATTCCCCCCGTCCCCATACTGTATGGGGATTAATGATGGAGCCATTATTTTGTGTGATGGGCTAATATCCAATAATGGCTTAATTCTTTTTTATTTTTTTGTGGTCTATCCTCAGGATCTGTCTGTGCTAAAAGAGGGGGATATTGCCATGTTGTAGCAAAAATGTTGGTGATGACATGGTTACATCGCCCCCTATAGGACATCTGAGCTGATAGTTTACAACACTCTGTTCCTCCAATTACTTTAGTAATTGGTTCGCAAAGCTGTCATACTACACAGCGGCCACTAGATGGAGCCTCTGCCTAACTTTACTCTCTCCATACCTGGAATAGCAGCTCCTCCTTCTAGCTGTGGATTCTCCTATCAGTGGCCGGGCGCTCTCCTCCTGGGTGTAGCTCCTCTCCTGATAGGCTGCCGGGCGCTCTCCTCCTGGGTGTAGCTCCTCTCCTGATAGGCTGCCGGGCGCTCTCCTCCTGGGTGTAGCTCCTCCCTTTCTGATTGGCTGCCGGGCGCTCTCCTCCTGGGTGTAGCTCCTCTCCTTCTGATCAGCTGCCGGGCGCTCTCCTCCTGGGTGTAGCTCTTCTCCTGATTGGCTGCCGGGCGCTCTCCTCCTGCGTGTAGCTCCTCTCCTTCTGATAGGCTGCCGGGCGCTCTCCTCCTGGGTGTAGCTCCTCTCCTTCTGATAGGCTGCCGGGCGCTCTCCTCCTGGGTGTAGCTCCTCTCCTTCTGATAGGCTGCCGGGCGCTCTCCTCCTGGGTGTAGCTCCTCTCCTTCTGATCGGCTGTCGGGCGCTCTCCTCCTGGGTGTAGCTCCTCTCCTGATAGGCTGCCGTGCGCTCTCCTCCTGGGTGTAGCTCCTCTCCTGATAGGCTGCCGTGCGCTCTCCTCCTGGGTGTAGCTCCTCTCCTTCTGATCGGCTGTCGGGCGCTCTCCTCCTGGGTGTAGCTCCTCTCCTGATAGGCTGCCGTGCGCTCTCCTCCTGGGTGTAGCTCCTCTCCTGATAGGCTGCCGTGCGCTCTCCTCCTGGGTGTAGCTCCTCTCCTTCTGATCAGCTGCCGGGCGCTCTCCTCCTGCGTGTAGCTCCTCTCCTTCTGATCAGCTGCCGGGCGCTCTCCTCCTGGGTGTAGCTCCTCTCCTTCTGATAGGCTGCCGGGCGCTCTCCTCCTGCGTGTAGCTCCTCTCCTTCTGATAGGCTGCCGGGCGCTCTCCTCCTGCGTGTAGCTCCTCTCCTTCTGATAGGCTGCCGGGCGCTCTCCTCCTGCGTGTAGCTCCTCTCCTTCTGATAGGCTGCCGGGCGCTCTCCTCCTGCGTGTAGCTCCTCTCCTTCTGATAGGCTGCCGTGCGCTCTCCTCCTGGGTGTAGCTCCTCTCCTTCTGATAGGCTGCCGTGCGCTCTCCTCCTGGGTGTAGCTCCTCTCCTTCTGATAGGCTGCCGTGCGCTCTCCTCCTGGGTGTAGCTCCTCTCCTTCTGATAGGCTGCCGTGCGCTCTCCTCCTGGGTGTAGCTCCTCTCCTTCTGATAGGCTGCCGTGCGCTCTCCTCCTGGGTGTAGCTCCTCTCCTGATAGGCTGCCGTGCGCTCTCCTCCTGGGTGTAGCTCCTCTCCTGATAGGCTGCCGTGCGCTCTCCTCCTGGGTGTAGCTCCTCTCCTGATAGGCTGCCGTGCGCTCTCCTCCTGGGTGTAGCTCCTCTCCTTCTGATCAGCTGCCGGGCGCTCTCCTCCTGCGTGTAGCTCCTCTCCTTCTGATCAGCTGCCGGGCGCTCTCCTCCTGGGTGTAGCTCCTCTCCTTCTGATAGGCTGCCGGGCGCTCTCCTCCTGCGTGTAGCTCCTCTCCTTCTGATAGGCTGCCGGGCGCTCTCCTCCTGCGTGTAGCTCCTCTCCTTCTGATAGGCTGCCGTGCGCTCTCCTCCTGGGTGTAGCTCCTCTCCTGATAGGCTGCCGTGCGCTCTCCTCCTGGGTGTAGCTCCTCTCCTGATAGGCTGCCGTGCGCTCTCCTCCTGGGTGTAGCTCCTCTCCTTCTGATAGGCTGCCGGGCGCTCTCCCCTGTGGGGAGGGGGGTGCACTAACTTGGATCTTTTTGGTTCTCCCATAGAAGTGTTCTCCCACATACAGTGTCAACTCTGTTGCAACCCTGACACCAGATGTCACTCTGGCCTTGCAGCGCTGGAATCCTGGGTTCTAATCCTGCCAAGGACATTTGCCTGTGTTTCCTCCCACACTCCAAAGACCTACTGGTAGTGAATTTAGATTGTAAGCCCTATGGGACAATGAGGAATAGGACAGTGCTATGTAACTACGCCAAATAATAAAACCGCCATAAACAGTGTAAAAGTTTACACACAATTTTATTATGTTTCATCGTCATCAATAGCAGGATTACATCTATGAATTAAACATCTACTTCGCGACCAGACTATTCTAAAGTTGTAAAAAATTATAATCCAATTTGAGATTTTTCCTTTTTTTTTTTACAAGCGGCTTATTCACAACTTTACTCATCACAAAAGATAAATACTTTGAGATCGGCTTAAAAATCAAAAGAAAGCGGACTTGTCATTTTTTTGCGGTATTCCGATGACGAGTTATTTTTTAGTAATTATATTCCAAAAAAAACAAAAACCCCAAAACACAGATCCAGGAATTTACCGGATACTGAAAAGCAGAAAATTACAACTAAAATTATTTATATAGATATAAAAAAATAAATTACATATTTAAAAAAAATAAAGATAATAGGTCTACCATCATAACTCCTGTACGTGAAGACAGTGAACGGGCTGGAGAAAATAAAAATAAAATAGGAAAAAAGTCTTCTGTCTATTCTGCTCCTGCATCAGATAATCTAAAGTAAGTGCTTAACGTTCCCCCTCCCCCAATACAGAGGTTTTAAATGGACCCTTGCAAGATATAAAAACTCGGGTCCACTTTTTGAACACAGTGGTCGTAGTACATGTGCTATAGCCGCCGTGGCCCCTTAGTCATACATGTCCACCACCATTGTATTCACAAATTAGACATGGGGTCCCCCTCTTGTGATTTTGGACGATCCCAGCTATTGCACCCCCAGTGATCAGATGTTGGTCATCAATCCACTGAATAACTGTTTTTCGGGTGATATCCCCTTTGACAATTCCACCAGATAATGAGGAGAGTCAAAAGGTCCTAATGTCGATTTCAGGCCCGGGCTATAGGGCAGACCTTGTCCATGTGACATTGAGGCCGTACATTGTGGAAATGCAGGTTTTGGGTTTTTTTGAGCCAATACCAAGAATGGCTACAGAAGGAATGGAAAATATAAAGGAAAGTTCTTACACTTCTACCTTCTGCTCAATCCATTCTTGGTTTTGGCTAAAAAAAAATAAAAATGCAACAAGAAAAGCTGCGTTCCCGCAACGTGGGGCTTTAGCCTAAGACTGTTGTTCTGCTAAAGGCACCTAATGATAGTGAATGTGGCCAAAGAGAAATCCAGTAGGTCCTGGCTGAGTGTTGTCCACACGACCCCATTCACTAATATTAGAATAGCATTATGGTCATTTGTCACGTGACTACATGTTGCTATGTATCAAGATGGCTGCAAACCCCGGTCACATCTCCAGAAGAATAAATGAGGGCCTCATTGCAAAAAACATCCATTTACCATACTGATAGCAAGGCCCAGGTGTACTGCACTATGGTCTGCTCCTGCCATACAGATGGGACATAGTCATCCCTGGCCCGGGTCACATCTCCATTTGGGAATCCCGTTCCCCGCTCTGCATGAGAGCAAGCAGCACTTTTCTCTGCATTTTTTGGGCGGAAACCACACAGGCCCCATTAAAGTCTATGCGGTCCGCAGGTTTCCTTTTTTTCCATGCGGATTAGGTTCCCCCGATTGCAGATCTGCCTCTTTTTGTTAATAGAATCCCAAATAGTTTCCTACATACATGTATCACTGGAGAGAGAACTTGATACAGTCCCTTATTATAACTATAAGATGGTGCCGTCTTACTTTACAACCAGGATTAGTATTATTGATCACTTTGCTATAACGCTTCACAATGTAGATTTTCCTCATTTAGCCAGTGGTCACTTTTTTGTTGTTGTTGCTGCAAATTGCAAAATGACGGTTTATGGTGAAAGAAAAAGCACCTGAAAGGTTTCATATTGTGTACCCCAATGGCAGATACGTCTGTGCCAGACCACAGCGTATTCCCCTCTCCCTATTGAGAACACATGCATGCTTGGCACCTGTATGGGAAGACTAGCTGTGAGGATTTAGAGTTTTCCTGCTAGGTTCTCACTCAGATTAGAGCTGCGGGCCCAGGAGGGGGATACACGGTTATCGGCAACTGACCAAACAGACATTGGGGCCAAAGCAGAGAACCCCATTAAGTGTGGTGCTATAAAACAACAGGGCAATGGGTCTTGGGGCTATTTAAATTTGGTCTCTGAACACTGCTTCTAAAGACATTATATCCATGGGTAGGGTATGTATATATACACATACATACATAGTCCTGTCCTCTGTGTATACCTTCACCTGGAAATGGGTTTGTTGGAAAGATTTAGCAAAGACCAGATGATTCTTTCTATAAGAAATCTGGTTGCTAGTTCCTTGCAGTCCCCAGGCAGAGCAGGGTTACGGCGCTCTGGTCCTGCATCATCTGACACTTTAACATAAAAAGAATCAAAGACCAAATTAGAGGATCTAACAAACCCATAAGAAGAAGAAGAAGAAGAATGTATATCTCAGTACATTTAATGTCAGGAAGTCTCAGGCTACACAATGACTTTAGGCCATGTAATTGTCCAAGACCCAAGTATAATGGCTACTATGACCTATGCACAGAATAGGTCATCAGTATTAGCGCCCAGACACCCTACCGATCAGCTCTGCTCCCATGGAAGTGAATGAGACTGCTCCCATTATAATAATTAGCGCAGAGCTCCCTCCATGAGTTGCTCAGTAGCTGCAGATCCCCAGCACTACCACTTCAATGTCTGTGTCTATATATTATATACAGTTTCCAGCTCCATACATTGTAGTGTTGACACCAAGGAGCTGCAGCTCTATTCCTATTCACCTGAATAGAGAGCTGATCAGTATGGGGTCTGGGTGTTGGATCCATCAATGATCTGATACTATAGGCAGGTCATCAGTCTATATTACCCATGGGTCTCAGTACGACCCCATTCACAGGCGTTAGGGGTGGCTGATGTCACTGTGTAGCCTAATGTAAGGAAAGGAAGGCAATATGTGCGGCAGCCATTAGTCAAGGAACCAAGGACAGCATGATATGGATTGTCTATACAGAGCCCAGTTCGCACGACTACAACCAGCAATCCCCTACATCATTCATTACACCTCTCTCAAGTGCTAGTAATTAACATGGGTGACAATTTGGGAAAAATTAAAAAGTGCTAACTATCATTGCAAGAGATGAAACTCTCCCATACAGCATAGATACTGGACACTGCATTGTACAGCATGGAGAAGCCGCCATATGCATCACATTGTGAAGGTGAAAGAACGGACACCGGATATCTGTATACATGCAGTAAAGGGTCTAATGTGTAACGTGGATGATGTGCAGGGCGCGATGTCAGGAAACCCATCCCAGGAGCCAACAGCCGATCAATGCTTCAAGTCTCTTCTACGCCTTGTATTTCTCCTTCCCGTTTTCACTGATTACACAAATGTGCTGAAATAAACAAAATGGGATAAAGTTAGGCAAGACGGGGGAGGGGAGATGTGAATGGGAACTGGTTACAATATACAGTGTGGTGGGCCGGCAGGGTGTTATAGGGCAGGAGGAGCTACGTCCTTCTCCACAGCAGCGCCTATAGCAATGTACAGTGTGAGCGGGGAGGAACGCCCCCTCCCCTCCTGATAATATTCGTCTATAGGCGAGTACTGGGGGAGGCGTTCCTCCCCGCTCTCACAGTACAACGCTAAAGACTGAAGGCTGACTGTCAGGAACACCCTTCTGACTGTGAAGAGCTACGGTACCGGCACTGATAGCTCTTTACCTGGTGCACAGATTAGGAAAGCCGACAGTCACTGAATTCAGCAGTATATAGAACTGCCTGTGCCCCGGACCCATGAAAGGTCCTGTTTAATAAGGCTAAGTGTACACAACTGTATACCCTGTACAGGTCCATGGAGAATGAAATGGGTAGCACATGTGCCTGCTGGGTTTTCCACAGACCTATACACTACAGTGAATGAGCCCAGACCAAAACACAGACAGGACTAAGGGTTGGTTCACATCTGTGTTTGTATTCCATCCAGGGAAGTCCGCATGGGGACCCCCCGAATGGAATACTGAACACAACTGCAAGCGCTGTGCAGTGGAAGCACACGGACCCTATACACTATAATGGGGTCCATGTGCTTGCCGCCAGATCCCTGCAGGGAACATGCAAACAGGAAAGTAGTTCACAATCCACTTTCCTATCTGCATGATTTGTGCGGGCAGCACGCAACAAGCACACGGACCCCATTATAGTCTATGGGGTCCATGTGCTTTCACTGCACACCACTTGCAGTTGCATTCGGTATTCTGTTTGGGGGGGGTGGGGTCTCCATGCGGACTCCCCAAATGGATTACTGAACGCAGATGTGAACGAGGGGTAAGACCTGTTCTCAAGTTTTATGTTCAGGCTCATGTTCTTCCCCCAGTGGTGTATATGGGGCCACAAAAAAAAGAATGGGACATTGCACTAAAGTATAGTAGCCACATATTGTGATGTATTGGGGGGGGGGGGGGGTTCCTCCATCTTTCTGGAGCTTTTGTGATTTTAGCTCTGAAAAATACTTACATTTAAGTCTCTAAAGTATTCATTGTAGTCTAAGGCGTATCCCACAACAAACTTGTCTGGTACTTCAAATCCTACAACTGAAGAGTTACAGAGAGAAGAATGGGTGAGAGAGCGGGAGACCAGACCTAGAGACAGAAAGTATTAGCAAATCCATAGAGACAGACAAAGCAGCTCATGTACCAGGCGGAGGCCACAGATGTACACATCACCATGCAAATAAAATGTGTTACATATAATACATGGACGGACACACACAGATACACTTCTGTTCTGGCACAGAGTCGGGTCCCAACTAAAGTCTACACACCCCGATGTAAGGAAAGGATCAGTTCAGATGAGACCAACCCATTACAGGGGAACGTGCCCGAGTAATAATGTCTTATAGTAATAACGTCTTATAGTAACAATGCACCATATAATACAAGATAATACAAGAATACTCACAGTCAGGTCTATAGCCAACACTGCGCGGAGTTCTCTTTACAAGCAAGCTGTTTGGGAACAAGAAAAAACATATGAAAATGACAGCCCATCGCCGGAGTCTTACATGTCATTGTAGTAAATGTCTTACGCTGGGGTCACGGCTGCAGTCAGGTTTCCTATCGGGGGGTCCATTTGGGGACCCCTGAACAAAATCCTAATCTGCTTACAAAAAAAAGTGGTGAGCCTTGGAAAAGGGTGGAAAAATGCAGAGAGAAAAGCGCTGCTTGAAGGACTTAAAGTGGATGGAGAACGGAGCCCGGGCGCAGGTGTGACCCCAGACTTATTAGGATTATCACTTTCACTTAGCAATGGCTTCAGATATAGGAAAGAGAAGTCCGTGTCCTTGCAGGACCAAACCGTTCTCTCTTTGCTTGTAGTGTTTGGGCCATCTATGGGGCCAAGCGGAGTGGCTGCGACATTTACTACACAAGTGCACCCCCTGCTGGCAGTCGCCTTAAATGCCAAATACTAGGAAATAATTTAACCCCTTAGGCTTCGCCCCACAGCAAAAAAAGCGCTGCCGGAAAAACGTATTTTGGACAGAAAGATTTCCTCTGCTGACTTTATACCTATAAGGAAACCATTGGCGTTTCCATAAGTATATCTGACGCACTGCGATTTCCAAAACTGCGATGGTTTTGGAAATCGCCGCATGTCTGCAATGTGTATTTTAATGCAAAGTGGGGGATGTGATTTGTTAGAATTCCATCCACTTTGCTGTGACGGTAAAAAAATACAAAGAGCAAACCTCAGCATTTACGCCACGTGACCATTCACGTCCTCATAGATGTGCGATATTCCTAGAAAGCTTCCCTGGTATGGGCCCCAATGCTGGAGATATCAGTACGTTTTGGCAGAGCCATCTCCACGCTGTCAGGAATCTGGGCCTTACAGATTAGTACGTAGTAATATCTCCAGCACAGGGTCGGCTGTCTAGTGCTATATAACACAGCCCAGCCATTGGGAAGCGAAGGCTCCTCTTTAGCCAATGTAAAAAGTTTATCATTTCACTGTACAGAAGCATTTGCAGAATAGAAGACGCACAATGTTAGATCTGCACAAGCAATAACAGACATTACGCATCAATCAGAAGAGCGGGGCGCGGTTACCTGGCTACTTTAACCATCTTGGGATTGTACTTCTGCAGCATGGCCAGTAATGTCTTCATCGTCTTTCCTGTATCTATGATGTCCTGACAGAACCGTAGAAAAGGAAGCCATCATGGTGACAAATAATAATAGGTCCCCACTGCACCGATTCACCAATGTACTGAACAGCGTTTTACTGACAATCCTACGTCATAACCTTATAAGAATATTACCGGAGGTGCCCGGTGACCGCCCAATGCCAGTCGTGCTACCGGGGTTGGATTTCAGCCCAATATCTGGCTATAGTTGTGGCAACTTACATGTGAAATGCAAATATATTCACTGCCATGGGCTGCAATAAAGTAGCACAACTTTGAATGTAAGTAGTCCATGTAGTGCTAGCCAAAAACCACTTTCCAAAGTGACACTGCTTGGTATAGGACCCTGGCGACACTACCTGAGCAGCACAGGAGTGCAGGTCACATACAGAGTAACACAGGAGTGCAGGTCACATACAGAGTAACACAGGAGTGCAGGTCACATACAGAGTAACACTGGGGGGGTCTGAGCTCATATCTGTCTTGTTTCTATAGGTCACGTCAGAGAGACACTATATAGCAAGGAGTATTCGTGCCATAGACATACAAGAGGTCAGCTATTCCTCCTGATGTCCCTTACCCTATACACATATATGATTGTGCTCAGCCGAGTGTACATGTGCTCCCAATAGGGAGAAGGGAGTAGATCCCTCATCCGGCAGCAGTAAACCAAAGGGTAAAGCCTGTTAATACCCAACGTGCCTAATTCTTTATTCCTCATCTCTTTTACTGGCAGAGTCCGGCAGACAGCGCACACATTACACCGTCATCAGAACCTGCCAAAATTGGTGGCTTTACCCTACATGTATATGGCAACAAGGAGCGTGGGATCTCTATAGGGAAGAAGTGACCAAATTCTATAGGCTTTGAGTATAGACTGTCACATAGTATCTGTCCCTAATAGATATAAAACGTACACAAAGTATTGGCTGAAGATTAAGCAAAATGAAATGTGAACTTACCTCAACAATTAGGACATTCTGTAAGAAAAGAACAGAAATCTGTTAGAACAGACCTGAGGCACGAAATAGATTTATAATGAAGTCTCTTTCGGTGTATTATAATTTCCCACAGTAATTCCCGACCACAGAAGTAAGTGTATGTCTGGGTGCGACGTGCTGCATATGTATATGGCCTAGTGTGACACAATACATACCTTGCCTGTCAGTGTAGAAAGATCATCTCCACCTATAACTTTAATGTCCCCTGTAGACTGATCATTCTGTAAGAAATGACAAAGAAACATTTGTAACACAAGTCAGGTTTATGATCATTGATAACTCACATGACTGAGGAATATATATATATATATATATATATATATATATATATATATATATATATATATATATATATATACACACACACACCTCTTCCATCTACCAAGGCACGGAGAAGTAGAATATGTCATAAAATACTAATCATGCAGACAATGTACCAGAACCAAAGGTCAGTATTCTACAACAGACAGACAGACATCTCATCCAACAAATCCAATAACCCTACAAACCGAAACAGTGCCGTCTACAAGATGGGCAAGGCCGGTCGCGGACAACCATGCTGCAACCAGCCTGCCATGAATTAAAGGCACGGGGGACACGGGGATGTCCCCATATGCCGCCCGTGTACAGGACAATCCATCTGCGGTTCCTTTCATTAAACGAATAGAAGCTACAGAACCATGGTCTGCAAAATAGGACCTGTCCTATCTGACGCGGCCTGCACTGTTGGACCCATAGATAAGAATGGGTCAGTGTGAAACACCCGGGTAGCACTGGCCCACACCATGGTCGTCTGCCCTAATCCTAAATAACTTTGCAATCTGCTTTTTGGCCACTAGATGTCCTCGCCGGCTCAGTGACTACTCACACAGTAACTCTTCAGCCTGATGAAGTCCACAGTCATGGGGATGGAGCGGTCGCTGTTTCGATTCAGTGCCTTGATGTAGTCGAGTAGATCCGCAAAGAACTTGTATCCACCCTTCAATACGCAGAGGGCGACGATGTGATGGCCGCCCATGTCCCTCATGATATCACGGGCTAATCTTTCGGTCCTGGTCATGAAAAACAAAAACATGATTTGACACAAGTTCTCATAGAACGGTAATGGGTGTTTTCATCAATATGAGACGCTACATAATGTCAATGGTTTATCTACAACTGTGAGAACAATGGCCTCCTCCCTGAGAATCAGCTGATCGTAATGGGTCTGACTGCTGAACCCCCAGTGATCATCTGTGGGGGGAAGGGTGCCTGTATAATATAAGGGTATGTCCTCCAGAAGGAGATAGACCTCAGCTCAGGCTTATAGAGCGTTTTTATTTTTTAATTCCGGTCTCGTCATGTCTTGTGCACAGCATGGGACTATAGTATGGATGCTCCAGTCCGGACATATAGACGGATGTCATCTTCATACGACCCCTTGACTGACTGCAGGGCTTTAGGTCTGGGATGACAACACGTTTTTGCATTTGTAAGGACTCTATACCTGCCTAAGATAGATCTTACCGCCATGTAAATATTTTAGCCTTATACAACAGGTAAATCACATGCAAAGCTGGAGATCAGGAGCGTCGGCCAGCGGCCGTGTAACATCCACCACAGCTACAACCCAACCGTCAGCCCTCGGCACATTGCACAGAATGTAAGGACGGTCAAGGAGGAAGCTTCAGTATAACCCATGACACAGAGGCTTCCTACCATGTACAGGCTGAATGTGGTTAGTCACACAAACAGGAAGAGCACATGACTGCTATCTATTATAAACCCCTGTAAAGCCGAACATCCATGTCATCGTGCAAGAGCCGAGCTGCAGCTTGTATCTGTGAATGCAGAACTGATACAGAAAGATGGCGTCCAGGTCACGTGTGCTCTTAGCACAGACTTGCAGGACAGGATATTGCACAGAAACAGGTTACTATCTACAAGTCTTAGTAAAGATCTGCTGCAACAGCTGCGTGTAAAAATAGCATGGCCGATAAGGTGCAAACAGATCGGAGGAGGCAGCTATATGTATGCAGAGGTGTCCAGATATTTATCCACAGCCCGACCCCCTGAGAAGTAAATCCTCTAATTCATGTGTTAGGCTCAGGCCATGCCGTTCCCCATCTGGAGAGAGAAAAGTCCTGCAAATATTTTTTTATTTTTTCCATTTAAAAACATTCCCCAGTGAGAGCGTGTCATCAGATCCAAAGGACGTTCTCTACGGTTCTCCCCAAACATCTCCATCGTGCATTAGATCCCATACAGATGGACCGAATGCAAAGAAAATGGATTAGAATGAGTCAATTACTGCTAAAAATAACAGGGCTTGTATTGTTCGCCGGCTCCATCTCATTTGTGTCATTTGTGCACTGATTCACCAGAACTGAACAGCGTCTATTCTAAAAGGGGATTGAAGATTGCGAATACAGAACCCATAACCAGCGCCAGGCCTATACTGTACACAGAGAGGAGAGAGCCTGTATTATATAATGTATTACCTCAGCTGACTGCCGGAGGGGGCAGAGGCCTAATCCTGTGGCTATCAGCTGAGTCCTGGCCGGGCTTCTTTTAGGAAATGGTTTGTTCCTACAGGAATTGCCTCTGAACAGTCAAACCTGCTCCTACAATGGACTGGACAACCTAAGTCTACTGCAATCTGTCCAATACCCCGAGGACAGGGGATAGGTGTCCGACTATTGGGACTCACACGAATCTGCGTCTGTGAGTGAAGCAATACTATGCATGCTCAGCCATCACTTTACTCACCACATCAGTCCCATAAGTATCTCTGGGGTGGGGGTCACACACGTGCACCAAGCTACAGTCACACAGGGGGCTCCAGGACCCCTGTTCTCATGACTGCTGTAGACAATGAAGTCTTTGCAGAGAAACCCTTTAATTCTCATTATTTCAGATTTCATTGAATTGTCACCTTTGCAACCTACCTGTCCATTATTAGGCCATGAGGAATGTAAACCTTCTCCAAATCTGCTGCATAATGCTTAGGAATACAGAACAGGTCCAGGTCGTATCCTTGTTCATCATCAGCAAGCTGCAGAAGAAAAAGAAAATGGATTTCAGTAAGTAAAACCTCTACAGGCCGTCAGATTCAAATGCAGCGGAAATAAAAACCGTATGCAAACGCCAGATACGTCCGACAATACCACAGAGGCGATTGCACACAGGACTTTGCCTAAAGCACCATCGCTGCCAGGTCTTCCTTGCAGGACTTTTCTCTCTGCAGATGTACGGCTGAGACTCCAATGCAGACGCTCCCCTAGCATCACCCTATAGCTCCTCCATTGCTCCTCTATACCCCTTCACTGCCAAATATTGCAGAATTTGTATTAATAACGTGACCTATTTTGTTTTCCCCTGCCCTCTCCACTTCGCCGAGGGACGTAACCTACTGAAGCCTGACACACTTACTGTCATCTACACTACAAACTGGAGAACATTTTTAAGCTTAGAATCTGCCCCAGGTTCTAGAGGGCGAGAATTTACGTTTTTGGCACACGGAGATTTGGTGAAAGTCGCCGACTCTATGGAATATTTTTTATTTTAAGCTCTAGAGCGGGTCTGTGTATTGTCTTTTCTCGGGCTGTGTCCGCAGGTCTGGTCACAGTGTGAGAAATGAATCCCGTCTGCTTTCCAAAATGCAAAACCGTGTGGAAACTGCGAATGTCTGGATAGGCATGCCATGTCTGTTTACAGCACGGACTCCCAACGGCAGAAACATGGGGACCAAAATAGCGATGGGTTACCACCAACTACTGCGGAAGATGCAAAACTCACAATGTGCACGGTCTACAAAAGTGAGAGATTTGGATTAAGGGATGGACAATATTCTGCACAAACACTCCTGTAAGTGCAGGCCCCGTGTATAGTATACAGCCCTTATACCCATGTCTTACCACCTATAGATTTCCTCCAGATCGACCTTCACTTTACTTCGCCTCACCACATACTAGGTAAACACAGATGTTTCTCAAGGGCACAGTGACAAGTTCTGTGAAATCTGTGACCTTGAATGTTTCCATACCTACAGCGAAACACCTTCACCCAACGTCTCCCAAGTGATAAGGAACGTAACAAACATCTTTGGTGATAGAGAATATCATATAACATATTAGAGATCCCCATACGCTACATGCCAGCACCTGCGACCAGGACAGTATAGAATATATAGGTAGTATATGCCAAAGACCTGGTCACGTGTCTGCTTATACAAAAATGCAGAATTACAGGCCAAGAGGGAAGAAAGGTGCAAACAATGGAGGCGTCCAGGACTCGCTATGGGAGGAGATTAGAATAACCGGGTCTTCATTTGAGCAATGACAATAGCGGGAGATTAGTAGTGGCGTGTGTAGAATACAGGTATACATGTGTGTGGGGTGAGCACAAAGCATTTATATAAAAGCGGCATTGAAGGGGGGCGTCCTTTTTGTTACCGTTTCAGGATTATATTATACTAGCATCTGCCCGCGACTTCGTCTGCGGGTTTGAGTTGGCGCTGAGCTGCTGATAATTAGGCACTTGCCGTTGGTTATGATCCGCCACGTCCACTCCTGCGCGCCCCTGTCCCATTTGCTCCTCGCCTGTCCCTGCGGGCTCTTTACCTGCAGGCCGCTCCTGGCTACCTGCAGCCACCCTTGTCCCCCGCGCCCCTGACCCCCTCTCGCGGCACCCCGGGTCAAACTCCCCAAACCCCTTTTCCTGCAGAGCCCCTCCTCCTCCTATGGCCCCCACCCCTTTAGCAGGGCCCCCTCCGCAAAATCCCCTAACTCCCCTGCCGTCACATGCAATGTCCCGCTGCCGCATAACAAGGCGTACTCAGCAGAGCTAAGCTGGAGGGTCAGGAAGGCGCAAGACCAGTAAGCTGAGTGCGGTGTCGGGGACTGTCGCAGTCTGCCGAGGACTTCCGGCGCTGCGGCCTAGGCTACAGCCACCAAGTAGTGGTGTCCTGGAAGACGTTGTGTACATCGGCAATGTGCGCATGCGCCTGCACATACAGCGTAGTTGCTGTGGCTGGCTGGGCGGTGTCGCGGATCCCGATTGCGCTGGTGTTCGCCAAAGATGCCGGGTCCGGAGCGTGGAAGAGGTAGGCGGCTGAAGTAACGGTAACGTGAGCAGGGAAGTGTAAAAGCATATGTAAATGTTATTGCCTGGGGTTAAGGGCTCGCCCGGAGGCGGCCATAGGGAGTTTGTGGCTTGCTATGCTAAGAAGTGTGTGGGATATATATATGTTATATATTAGGATATATTTGTTGCCTGCCTCGTCCTATCACAGCACCGCCATACGTCCACACCTACACCAAGGACCAGGAAGGGGTTAACATTAACACTAATTTGTCAAGGACCCCGAGGACAGTCACACAGTCCTCTCATGTGGGACGTGCCATCCATTGAGGCACGCTGTGTATATACATCCTGCACTCCCGAAATAGATCGTCTCCCATTCATGTACAGCAGCGTCCCCCCCCCCCCCCATTACTGGGGCCCCTGGTGTCAGTCAGCAGAGCGGCCCCTCACTCACAAACATCACTGTAACAGAAGCTTCTTCAAGACATGAAACCTGCTGAAGAATAGAAACGAAAAGACTTAACAGTATGAAGTGACCAACCCGAATTCTGCCACTCACGTCCCCCTGCCTAAGGGCCTGACGATAGCGGAGACCATTAGCGCCAGTACAATCATATTCATGTGCTCATAAAACAGCCGCCCCTGGCGGGATCCAACGGGACATTGATGTTTAGGCAATAACAAGCCGGAACCGGTTACACCGCTCGCTCATAGGTCACTTACTACAAGCAGAAATGCAAACATCCCAAAACTTCTACTTTTAAGGTGCATTTTTTTTATGTGTATTGGTTTCCATTCCAGGGATCCCCAAACGGAAACCGGGCCTGAGCATGCACGCTGCATCTTACAGGGAGTCTGTCATCAGGAGCAGAAGATCAATCCAGCCCTGCAGATAGATAGGTTAGAGTTACCTGGATCACAGGGTGTTCCTCCCCCTCCCCCATGGGAATCGCTGCCTCCATTACTGAGATATGCAATGTGGTTGTTCCAAAGAGGTAACACCTGCAACACCCCCACTGCCCCAAACTTCGACTATTGACAAAGCCCGTGATCTCTCAGCAATGGGGAGACCACTAACCTATCTATCTGTAGGGCTCTGGTGACAGTCCCTGAACTTGAGATTTTTTTTTTTTTTTTTGGGGGGGGGGGGGCAGTGGGAGCTCATCCTGTGTATAGGGGACGCCTTTAATTCATGGTACCTTTAACCCTTAAGTATAGCATGGTGTCCATCCTAATGATATGTGTATGATAGCGGTGTATGACAGACACCATGATAGTACTTAAGGGTCACTATTGTGCACAGCTTCACCCATAGATCACTGCGGATTTGCCGTTCAGGAATCTTAGAAAGCTGAGTAGGTAGCTTGGTCTCTTCTTGGGTGAGGCGGTTGTGTCTCGGTATAACACTGCGGTAGAGGAAGGAGCTCAGTTCTACTGAAACCATATTTAGCCATAAGCAGCGTCAGTGACCGGCCATGTAGGAGGCAGCGCATCTGGGGGGAGACCTGGCACATACATGTCAGTAATACCCCCATCATCTGCCCTCCACATCCCGGGGGGAGACCTGGCACATACATGTCAGTAATACCCCCATCATCTGCCCTCCACATCCCGGGGGGAGACCTGGCACATACATGTCAGTAATACCCCCATCATCCGCCCTCCACATCCCGGGGGGAGACCTGGCACATACATGTCAGTAATACCCCCATCATCTGCCCTCCACATCCCGGGGGGAGACCTGGCACATACATGTCAGTAATACCCCCATCATCTGCCCTCCACATCCCGGGGCGCAGGCCACTGAGCGCGGGCTCCTCCAGATTACATGGAAGCTTCTATTCCTCCTCCCCAGACCTGGCACATACATGTCAGTAATACCCCCATCATCTGCCCTCCACATCCCGGGGGGAGACCTGGCACATACATGTCAGTAATACCCCCATCATCTGCCCTCCACATCCCGGGGGGAGACCTGGCACATACATGTCAGTAATACGCCCATCATCTGCCCTCCACATCCCGGGGCGCTGAGCGCAGGCTCCTCCAGATTACATGGAGGCTTCTATCCCTCCCTCCCCGGACCTGGTACATACCGTACATGTCAGTAATACCCCCATCATCTGCCCTCCACATCCCGGGGCGCAGGCCGCTGAGCGCGGGCTCCTCCAGATTACATGGAGGCTTCTATCCCTCCCTCCCCGGACCTGGTACATACCGTACATGTCAGTAATACCCCCATCATCTGCCCTCCACATCCCGGGGCGCAGGCCGCTGAGCGCGGGCTCCTCCAGATTACATGGAAGCTTCTATTCCTCCCCCTCCCCAGACCTGCGGCTTGTAAATAGTCGCACCAGGACCGCACTATAAATATTCCCCAAATATCCAAGTCTCAGCAGCAGCACCGCCACCTAGTGACCGCCCCCCGCCATCACATACAAGCCCCTTTATATGGTAACACGTGTTCTCCCCGTCATGACACATATCACAGTCCTGGGACCACCAGAGCCCCTCTAGGTCCCCTAAACCCAATATTAGTCCTAAGATTGTCTCATATTAAGCCACACAGACTGGATATCACCCCCTATACATGAATATATCGCGATATAACATATACATGCCCGTCTTACACAGCTCAATAACTTTCAATGAGAACTTGAACTCCTTATATCGTGATAGGTCTCCAACATTCACCTACATGACACATACAATGCTCAGACCTGTGTCATGGAGTCAGCAGTCTCTCTATCACGATACATGACCACTTTACCAGCCACACAGTTTGGCTTATACAGCCTCTATCGCGATAGTAATTGGCTACATGTGAGATATATATATATATATATATATATATATATATATATATATGACACCCCCGCATCGTGACATAGCCCCGGCTGGGCCCTGAACACTTAGTAGCCCCCTACACGCCCCCCTATCTATCGCGATGTGTCGCCTCACGTTGCCCGCTGCGGGCTGAGGCGCTTGTGGTTGCCATGGCGCTTGCGGTCTATGGAGCGCTCCCGTCCCCTCCTGCGCCCGGTGTCACCTTCCTCCGCCGCCTCTATGGCCGGTACAAGGTCTCTCAGGTCCCCGGACACAGAGCACCGGGCCCGGCCTCACTCACCACGACACAGGGGCTCGCCATGTCTGCTGTGCGGGACCACGTCAGCGCGGGGATGACAGGCCGTGTGTGTGTCTGCTCTGCCGGGCACTGACTGCTCACCAGGCCGCAGCCTGCAGTCACACACATGGCCGAGGGGCCGCCCGCTGAGGAGGAGGAGCCACACCAGGGAGCGCACATACATGATACATGAGAGGCAGACACAGGTGTCATACATCATACATGTCACACATACACATGTACATTATACACCGGCACCTGTACACAGAACACTTATATATGTACATTATACTTATACACATAACACTTATACATACGTGTACACTATACATATACACCGGCACCTGTACACAGAACACTTATATATGTACATTATACTTATACACATAACACTTATACATACGTGTACACTATACATATACACCGGCACCTGTACACATAACACTTATATATGTACATTATACGTATACACATAACACTTATACATATCTGTGTGCACTATACATATACACCGGCACCTGTACACAGAACACTTATATATGTACATTATACTTATACACATAACACTTATACATACGTGTACACTATACATATACACAGGCACCTGTACACATAGCACTTATATATGTACATTATACTTATACACATAACACTTATACATACGTGTACACTATACATATACACAGGCACCTGTACACATAACACTTATATATGTACATTATACGTATACACATAACACTTATACATACGTGTACACTATACATATACACAGGCACCTGTACACATAGCACTTATATATGTACATTATACTTATACACATAACACTTATACATACGTGTACACTATACATATACACCGGCACCTGTACACATAACACTTATATATGTACATTATACTTATACACATAACACTTATACATACGTGTACACTATACATATACACCGGCACCTGTACACATAGCACTTATATATGTACATTATACGTATACACATAACACTTATACATACGTGTACACTATACATATACACCGGCACCTGTACACAGAACACTTATATATGTACATTATACTTATACACATAACACTTATACATACGTGTACACTATACATATACACCGGCACCTGTACACATAACACTTATATATGTACATTATACTTATACACATAACACTTATACATACGTGTACACTATACATATACACCGGCACCTGTACACATAACACTTATATATGTACATTATACGTATACACATAACACTTATACATATCTGTGTGCACTATACATATACACAGGCACCTGTACACATAACATGTATATATGTACACATGAGAGGCACACACAGGTGTAATACATCATACATGTCATACTTATACACATGCACATTATACACAGGCACCTGTACACATAACACTTATATATGTACATTATACGTACACACGTAGCACTTATACATATGTGTACACTATACTTATACACGTGTGCACATAACACTTATACATACGTGTACACTATACATATACACAGGCACCTGTACACATAAGCAGGTGTTCACACTTGCACCCATGTCCGCCCACCGGGTCTACGTCTTATTCCCCAGAGAAATTGCATTGATGATGGCTTCCCAGTGGTCAGGTTTAATACGGGTTCACATCTGCGCCCGGTCTCCTCTTTGTGGGTTTCCGTCTTCTGCTGACAGGAAACAGAAACCCGTCAGTGTCCACCCGTGAGCGGCTTGTGGCAAAACCATTTTTTTTTAACCAGCCACAAAGTCCTGCATGTCCGACATTGTGTCCAGTTAAAAAAACAAAAACGGTTTCGCCGCGGAGAATTCAAGTGAATGGGTTTGAAAACCGACCGCCGGTTTCTGTGCCCTGTCCAGTTTCACGAGCAGAAGATGGAAACCTGCAACGCGGAGACCGGGCGCTGGTGTGAACCCGCTCTAATTTGACAAATTTTTGGAGACTAAACATTGGAGCCATGTCACGTGTTGGCCACGCGTTAGTTCATTTATCCAGTCACAGAATTACTATTGGCCCTTTACAGATAACCAGAAGGCTGATGTGACCCTTGTCCTTAAACCAAGTCTAAGACAATCTGTCCCAAACCTCTAGGATTACAAGAAAACGGCGAGGGACTGGTTGGAATTTCTTGACATCTTTTGCATTGGCTGCAGCTGAGATTTTATTGACACATACTGTTCATATCTACAGAAATCAGGGGACACGTGGCCACATACACCACAACCTCTGTATTGCAGGTCATATGGCGGATAATTTTACATTCTTCCAAAATGCAAAGGATCTCTCCATGTATTTCCAATCCGTGCAGTCACCGCACATACATGAGCTCAATTTAGGGCCTGAAATACACATGTAGACTAGAAGTCAAGAGAACCCGAAGGTTGTGTGATTGAGGGGTGAAAGGTCAGGCAGCAAGCTGAATCCCTGTGTGTTTTTCCAAAAATAACACAGGGTCTTATATTATTTTCAGCGAAAACGGCATTTAAGTCTGTAGCCTGGGCGTTTCCGGACACAGCGATACCTCATGTAGTTTTTTTTTTTTTTTAGTTTTCTGTGCATTTTAGAAAACTTTGGGCTTTGTTTAGGTTTCAGCGCCTTTATTATTAGAGTCAGCGAAAGTCCATCTGACCGTGTGGTGGGCTCGGGGGGTCTGTCTTGGCTCGCAGCACTGTCTCTACTGCTCCCTGTTATCAGCCAACTCCTGCTGTTGCTCTTGTGAGGCCTTGCACCAAAACCGTAACAAGTAGGGAATCGTGGGGGGAATTCGTGGTTGTGTTATGGCCTTGTGTTATATCCATAAAAGGCACTGATCCCCTATCCCAGAGCACGGGGGACAAGTATCTGATCACTGGAGGCCCCTCCGCTGGGTCCTCCAACAAATCAATAAATTGGGGAACCCAAAGTCCCCCCTAAAGCCTCCTTATGAAGAGGCTCCATTGTGCTTATATGGGACATTGCACCCTGTGGTCATAACATATAGATATATACGGGGATCCCACCACGTTACCCACCATGTCACCAACATCAAGCGTCTCAGGATCTGTAGTGTCTCTGACAAATGACGGCAGCGTTTCCACGTGTTGTAAATACAAGTCCGCACAGTAATAATTATTTGCACAGAGCCCACGATCCCCGAGACAGTTGGACACCCGGGAGGAATTGCTGGGATCCTTGACAATAAATAAATGTGGACTTCACAGGAAAATCCAGTCCAGACCCCGTGGTCAGTGGTCGAGTAATAATCTATTGTTCTACCATAAGGTTAAAGGGCTTGTCCAGAATAAAAACTTTTTATAAGAGGCCGGGGAAGGTGAAACCGCCACCCCCCCAAACATACTCACCTGCCCCCGCTATCTCCCCCAGTGCGGTGCGGTGCGGTCCGGCTGCTTCGGTGTTTTTTCCCCGCAGTGACATCCCATGACCCTTTCCTTAGGCCGCTGACAGGCTTCAGCCATCATGTGTGGCGGGGCTTCTGTTGGGAGACATCGGGAACAGGTGCGTATGAAAAATTTTGGAAACATTTTAAGGCCCCACGGGCTGTAAACGCAGTGATAAAGCGCTGCAGGAAGAACCACTGTGTGAACGCATTGCGGTTCTTTCTGCAGCGCTTTGAAGAGAAAGTTTGCAAAGTTTTCTTCCGCGGACTTTCTCTTCCAATTACATCTACGGTAAAGCTGCCGGCGTTTCCGTACATATAATTGACATGCTGCGATTTGCAAAGCTGCAACAGTTTTGCAAATCACAGCGTGTCTGCACTGCGTTTTTTTCCGCAAAGTGGGCATGGGATTCGCATGAATCCCATCCACTTTGCCTGCACTGTACAACGCCGCAATTTTTCCGTAGCGTCTCTGCTGCAGGCAAATCACGGCGTTTACTCCCCGGGCCTAACAAGGTTTATCTTGGCTCATAAATCTTTTCCTTTTGAAGGGTACCTGAGTTTTCTTCAGAAGTTGAAGTATGTGCAGGGCGTATAACCCGTCATACATGGTCTGCGGTACTTTGACTTTCCTCTCTAGGGCAGGGCGCAGGTACATACAGAGCAGCTGCCTCCCAATCATTAGTACTACTGCGTTTCTCCAAAAATAAGACCGGGTCTTCTATTATTTTCAGGTTATATCCATGACACAGTAAGAGAGCGATCTGAGCACCGTCTCTGACTAACATCCCAAAAGCAGTAACACAAGCAGCTAGTCAGACGTAGAGAAACTCTTCTTACATTTAGCGTGACATGGAGACTCTCTGACATTCAGGGCTAATAAATAATTCCGCTTCTAAGAATGATTCCAACACCTACTTGCTGCAGATACAAAGTCTGCTTTGCCTCGGTGACTATTTTCCCATCAGTAGAAGTCACACAGAGGCCTGGACTTTGGAACCAGTCAATGATTAATGGCCGTCCTGAACGTGTCCTGGAGATCGCGATGTGCGCCCTGCACTTTAGGCCTTATTATGGCTGGCAAAAGCAGAAGAAGAGACTGCACAGATAATGGGGGGATGGGAATGTTAGCACAGGGAAAAAAAAAAAGTGTCAAAAACTTTGCAAAATTTGTGTCACCCCCATTTATCACACTTGATAGTTGTCCCCCAATAAACCACAGGAGATCTCCGAATAAATCTTTTGCAATCATTTTAATAAAAAAAAACAGGTCATTACCATCGGTGTTAATAAAATTACTCCTGTACAGTAGACAATCGTTCACACGACAGTGGTCAGTTCTGCACTTTTCCACCTTCGCTGTACATCAAATAGGAAAAAAAAAACATGACGCACCCATCTGCCATTCTATCTATAGTTCCCCCGCGCTGAGCTTTAGCGCCCCCTAGTAAAGCTTACATGAGAAATCCAATGGCAGACGTGAGATAAATGCATGTAAATGTTACATAGCACTATAAATAATTCTCCATGCCTAGTACGACTACACTTACCGACATACACAGCGATACATTAGACTAAACCGTATCTTGTCACTACCACAAGATGCTCGTCAGGAATATACAAATACAGCTATATACACGGTAAGGCACTTTTCCAGAACGTGACATAACAAGAGCACACGGTGTATTATATAGCGGGGTTCTCCTGATCTGTCCCCCCCAAATCTTCTCATGATTAGAAAGCAGTAAACAGCTCCTAGGAGGATCAATAGAAAACATGCATGTGCCCTTAGATCCTGGCTGCGCCCCAGCATTCAAGGAGTTACAGCAAAGCCCAATCTGCAAGGAAAGGAGGCTATGACGGGGCGTGAGGCGACCCGCACGGTACATCGGTAGTAGTGCATGCAGGGGGTGGCGGGTCTAATAAAGTGATAGATTATTTATGGTGTCGATTCCACTGGTGTTGGGGGGACAATCTCAGGATGAGCTCCAAGAGTGTGCACAGGGGGTGAAAGGGACGTCGGGACGGTCCCGTGAACAGGGCGCAAGGCGATATAGTCAGTACAACCAGTCCTAGAGTCAGGGTTAGGAGTCCAGTGGGTGGTCCTAATCAGTGAGCAAATGAGTAGGACCGCCCCCTGGACTCCTAAATTCCGAACGAGCAGAGGATTAATAAAATGTTATATTGGAACGGCTCCTATTAAATATCCACTCCGCTCTCTGCTCTGTAACAGTTTTTGTAGGAAAAGATTCCATTTATCCGGCGATCTCTCTGCGTCTCTAGGGTAAGAAATAGTAATGGAGTCAGGAGGGCAGAAATAGCAGCTCTCTGTATAGACATGGAGGTCAGGCAGTCAATGATAGTAAGAGAGTCATAAGGGAGGTCCTAGGACAGAAAACCAGACATGGCGGCCTGATTGACGATCCCTACTGACGTGACGTTACCATAGAGGACTGGACAAGCAGTTACGGGACGCCACGGCCACCATTGACAGTTGTGTTTGCATTGCAGTATCAGCGCCCGGCCATTACACAGAGACCATGGCTCCGGGCGGTGTCAGATGTGGGCCTTGTTCTCACAGTGCAGATGTGGTAGGCAATTATTGCTGCAGTTTTTTTCTGCAGATTTTTTTTTAGCCTCAAATGCAGCGTTGGGTCATCTGTTGGGTGCAAGAACTTTCCCCCAAGGGAGGATTCCCACTGCAGAAGACAGAAGTGGATCCAGCAGGAAATATTAAAGGGATTGTGCAGGGTAAGACCCCAAGTGTTCTGGATACTGAGGATTTATCCACAGGACGCCCAGACCCTGCACCGATCACCTAATATGGCAGATAGAAGCTATAACCAGGGATACAGGCAGGAGAAACCCTGCACCGCCATTACAGTGTGCGGCTGTAGCAATGGCGCCAGGAACTGCAGCAGCTCCTCCATTCCATTGAGCAGAAGAGGCTTCAGACCACACATGGTATATAGGTTCAAGCTGATCAGTGCGGGGTCTGGGGATCCTGAGGACAAGTCTACAGGATAGAAAACACTTCGGGTCTTCGACAACTCCTTGATTCGGTGGTGTACAGACAATGGCAGAGCGAGACAGGATGGCATGGGGGAAAAAACAATGAAATAAATTGATGTAGGAAAGTTCACAAAGATTAACTAAGCTGACTTTCGATTAATTCCCAGACCCCACGGGCCGAATCTGCAGCACTAAAGCACTGCGGAAAAAACCACTGTGTGATCACATTGCGGTTCTTTCCGCAGCGCTTTGAAGAGAAAGTTCACAGAGTTTTCCTCTGCGGAATTTCTCTTCCCATTCTCATTATATCTATGGGAAAGCCGCCAGCGTTTCCGTAGATATAATTGACATGCTGCGATTCGGCCCTTGGCCAGTTCTTTGTAAATCTCACTTAGTAGGACGTTGGTCAGAGATCCAATGCTGAGCAGTTTAGTACTGTAAGGAAGAGCTGAGACATCTTCAGGGAAGTGACACTTGGCCAAGAGTGTGATAAGTCCACATCCGTCCACGAACCTGGTCAATCCTCTTCCCAATTACCAGTACGGTTTCTAATGTGTCTGACACTCCGTCCAGCACAAATCTTTCCATCGGCGATTTGCTTTATACTACATGGACACTGAAGCTACAATGAAAGGCGGCTCCACACGTGGCGCCATGAAGGAGATGGTCAGATCAACCAACACACCAAGATGGCAGGAGCGAAAATATAAAGGAAACCAGCTCATGCTCATCCTATGGCCTGTACAGGATGGCTGCCGCCGATACAACCCAAAACCCTTCCATTACACGATTAAATAGCAGAAGTGTCCAATTACAGAAACTGTATTCGGCCACAACCACTGGACCACTCATGGGTCTTCTAAACCAGAGATAAAAGGGCTGTCCCACCAGACGACTTTCCCCCACTTCCCTATCAATAAATGTCCTTGTATGTCCACCACTCTATTCAGAATAGGGAACAAAAACTCCCGCTGTCCTGAGCGTTTGGCCCCCACCATTCTGCAATGGAAGTCTCCAGTGATCTAGGCCCGAGGTTACTGAACTGTCTGGGTGTTGTGTCCATAAAATACAAGGGACTGTCGATTAAAAAAAAAAATAATTTAGAATGCCAATTTCTTCCAACACACCCGGCCCCAGTATAAAGGTGCAGAGATCTCGCACCATCTAGAACACCGATCACCTGCAGCAAATAAACCTGGAAAATAAACTTTCCAGAGCCCTCCCAAAAAAAAAAAAAAATTATTTCATTTTACAATTTTTCATGTTTGATTTTTTTTTTTACAATTTCACTTCAACTAAATGTGAACTGAATATTTTTCGACCACATAGATGTACATAAAGCTCCAAAACTGTATACCGAAGAGTTATATAACATTCGTCACTATTCGCAGGAGCCGTGTGTGGCCATCGATGGGATAAATCATCGTGCCTGGTGGTGCGTGCGCAGGGGCCGAACTCAGGAGCGGCCATATTACAAGAGTACGGCCGGGCTGGATCAGGACAAACACCATTAACTTATCAGATAATATGAGGAAATTTTGGTAAATGGGTCATGCAAGGATTTATTTTCTTCCTAATTCATCTAAACCCTATGATCCAAGCCAATTTGATCCACCTCATCCCTTTTCTCCTGTATTCACTGCTATTACCTGTACTATGGGGGCTGCATCACTAATAGTAAGGTCGCCCCCATAGTACAAGTATATGGCAGAGGCGGAGTGACCTGGGGTGCGGGATCCAATTACATAACCCCGAAATCTGAGGTTCAGATAAACTACAATCCCATAGTGTCCCACACATCTCAATGGTGCTTGGACTGTAAGGCTCCGTTCCCACAATGTAACACGACGTTGATTCTGACACGTAAACTCGTGTCAGAGTCGGCGCTGCAAAACAGAATCCCATCGTCTTCAATGGGTTCCATTTAGCGCACGTAACAGCTTTTTAACCCACTGAATTCAATGTGTTACCACTTGCACCAAACGAAACCCATTGAAGACGATGGGATTCTGTTTTGCAGCGGTGACTCTGACACAAGTTTACGAGTCAGAATCAACGCTACATGACATTGTGGGAACAGAGCCTTACAAATCCCATTCCTAGGTGTGGAACATACACACAAAAAAAGATTGCCATCTATGAACATACCTGGAGACTGAGGCCCCACGTTGCGGACATGAAGCTTTTTTTGTTGCAGATTTTGCTGCTTTTTTTGAGCCAAAGCCAAGACTGGCTACAGAAGGAATGGGAAATATTTAAGAAGTTCTTCTTGTAACTTCTGTTCAATCCGTCATGTGGGGCCTCAGCCTTAAACTGGAGACTTGACATTGCTTGAGCGTAAAGGAAGAGTCGCAGTTTGGAGGGGTCTTTTCTTCCTAGAATAATGCAGAGCCCACAGCCCTCGGGTCTGATAATACACAATGTATTTATGCTGTACAAAACAATAAGATACCGCCCTATACCATGGCTAGTCCTAAAAAAAAAAAAAAAAAAAAAAAAAGTTTTCATTTTGATTACTTGCGCCGGCTGGAACGCCACAGGACCGAGGGGAAGAGGAAGGGGGGAGCGGACATGAGATGCAAATAATTCATTTATTTGCTCCCACAGGGGAATCAAAATATCTTGCAATCCACTTCCCCCATTTTAAAAGCGACTATAGAAAAAAAACAAAAAAAAAACAGCATGAAGTAGATGCAAATAAGACCACCAGCCCCAACGCACCGGGTGGGTTTCATGACTCCAGAATATCACTAACCAAACACAGTTCTGATACTTGGAAAATGGTTGATGGAAAAAAAAATAAAAATTTGCACCCCTTTGATTTTTATTTTTTTCTTTAACAATCTGTGCTAAAATGCAACTTGAAAAAATGTCCAGCATTCCCCCATTACAAATGCACGGTGCACCGCCATGCGTCTGGCACATCCCTCCAATTTTAGATGCTTTGCTCTTAATTCCCATTGACCTGTGGTGGATTGTTATTGCCGCGGACATCGGCTGCGTTGCCTTTGCTCCGGCTCTCGCGTTCTTCGTCTTCTTCATCTCTTTCGTCGTTCCCACTGTGATTTTTACAATACAGCCTGAGGAATAGGAACACAGACAGATGACAGACATGTCTGATCCCATGGATGTGTGGGCAGGACAGGATTCACAAGAAATACACACAGAGATCATGAGCACTAAGGCCCGGGGGTCACATCTGCCTTCCGGCCATTCCGCTCCCCTATCCCAATGAAATTCGCAGAGAGAAAAGTCCGGCAAGCAGCGCTTTTCTCTCTGCACGTTTCATGCGGTAACCACACGGACCCAATTATAGTTTATGGGGTCCCTGGGTTTACTTAGGTTTCCGTTTGGCGGTGCACAAGCAGAGACTCCTCAGACGCAGATGTGACCCGGGCCTAGGAAACCTCCATGAACATTGCATCCTAAACACTTACTTGTAAATTCCTCGCGACATGTTCTCAATGTATTTAGCCTTGTCCTGGACGCCGCAATGGTAATGATATGTTTTCACGCAGGCCTTGATTTCACAGCCAATGGTAGCGCCTAAGAGGCCACATAACGTGCACTTCTGTATAAGGGAAAAAACAAGAAATGTAGAAGGTGGAAAACAAGTCCTCACCGCAGCAAGGTAAAGGAATTGTGTAACATAAGCAGGTGTAATGCGGCCGGCCATAGGTGGCCATTTATTAATAATGGATATTTTACACCAATTTGTTGCCTGTGCGCCGGCGGTCCTCCCACAGCCCGATTCATTCCCTCCCTCCGGTTAGAAATTCTCTCATCCCTTGGTATATCAGACCTGGCCCATTCCTGGATCTCCTCATACCTCACATTCAGCGTCTCCCACTCGCACACCACCTCCTCACCTCGCCCTCTCTCTGTAGGTGTCCCCCAAGGCTCCGTCCTAGGACCCCTCCTGTTCTCCATCTACACCCTTTCAGTACCACTGCTATGCCGATGACACCCAAATCTACATCTCTGGACCAGGCATTACCTCCCTGCTGGCCAGAGTTCTCCTCCTGCTTTCTCAAACTCAACATGGAGAAAACAGAGTTCATCATCTTCACCCCACCCCGTATGGCCCCTGCACCTGACCCATCTATCAAAGTTAACAGAACCACACTTACCCCTGTCCCACAGGCCCGATGCCTTGGGGTAACCCTGGACTCCGACCTATCCTTCAAGTCAGACGTTCAAACCCTCAACACCTCCTGCCGCCTCCAACTCAAGAACATCCACCGAATCCGCTCCTTCCTCACCCAGGAAACTACCAAGATGCTCGTCCAGGCCCTCATAATCTCCCGCCTAGACTACTGCAACACCCTTCTCCATGGACTCCCAGCAAACACCCTCGCCCCCCTCCAGTCCACCTTAAACTGCACTGCTCGCTTAATCCACCTCACCCCCCGATCTTCATCGGCTGCTCCCCTCTGCCAGTCCCTCCACTGGCTACCTATAGCCCAGCGAATAGAGGTCAAGCTACTAATGCTAACATACAAAGCCATCCACAACCTGTCCCCTCCATATATCTCCGACCTCACCTGTCCCCTCCGTATATCTCTGACCTCATCCTCACCTGTCCCCTCCATATATCTCTGACCTCATCCTCACCTGTCCCCTCCATATATCTCTGACCTCATCCTCACCTGTCCCCTCCATATATCTCTGACCTCACCTGTCCCCTCCATATATCTCTGACCTCATCCTCACCTGTCCCCTCCATATATCTCCGACCTCACCTGTCCCCTCCGTATATCTCTGACCTCACCTGTCCCCTCCATATATCTCTGACCTCATCCTCACCTGTCCCCTCCATATATCTCTGACCTCACCTGTCCCCTCCATATATCTCTGACCTCATCCTCACCTGTCCCCTCCATATATCTCTGACCTCACCTGTCCCCTCCATATATCTCTGACCTCATCCTCACCTGTCCCCTCCATATATCTCTGACCTCATCCTCACCTGTCCCCTCCATATATCTCTGACCTCATCCTCACCTGTCCCCTCCATATATCTCTGACCTCACCTGTCCCCTCCATATATCTCTGACCTCATCCTCACCTGTCCCCTCCATATATCTCTGACCTCACCCTCACCTGTCCCCTCCATATATCTCTGACCTCACCTGTCCCCTCCATATATCTCTGACCTCACCCTCACCTGTCCCCTCCATATATCTCTGACCTCATCCACACCTGTCCCCTCCATATATCTCTGACCTCACCTGTCCCCTCCATATATCTCTGACCTCACCCTCACCTGTCCCCTCCATATATCTCTGACCTCACCTGTCCCCTCCATATATCTCTGACCTCATCCTCACCTGTCCCCTCCATATATCTCTGACCTCACCTGTCCCCTCCATATATCTCTGACCTCATCCTCACCTGTCCCCTCCATATATCTCTGACCTCACCTGTCCCCTCCATATATCTCTGACCTCACCTGTCCCCTCCATATATCTCCGACCTTACCTGTCCCCTCCATATATCTCCGACCTTATCCTCACCTGTCCCCTCCATATATCTCTGACCCCACCTGTCCCCTCCATATATCTCTGCCCTAATCTCCCACTACCTGCCCACACATAACCTCAGATCCTCCAATGACCTCCTGCTCCGCTCTCATCCGCTCCTCACACAACCGTCTCCAAGATTTCTCCCGTGCATCCCCCATACTCTGGAACTCCTTACCAAGACACATAAGACTGATCCCCACAATCACAGGATTCAAGAAGGCCCTGAAGACTCCCCTATTCAGGAAGGCCTACACCCCCCCAATAACACTATCACCGCACCGCCATCTGTACACTATCCCCCCTTCCCCCATAGATTGTAAGCCCTCGCGGGCAGGGCCCTCTACTCCCCTGTGCCAGTCGCTCACTGTTAGTATTATATCTACCTGTATATTCTGTGTACTGTGTGTAACCCCCAAATGTAAAGCACCATGGGATTAATGGTGCTATATAAATAAATAATAATAATTCTTCATTCAATAAATAGGAGCCTCAGAAACACGGACACAAAATCAGAGAGGAATAGGACGGGGCCTGAGTTTCGCAGCCTGTACTGTCGGCCGCACACTGATCCGTGTAGTAAAATGATCACAAATTTAGCAGAGGTGACTTTTTAACCCTTGCAGTTTAAGGCAGAAACAGATGAAATCGGATTCAATATGTTGCACAGGCTTTTAACCCCCATTAGACCAGAAGAGCTGTTGTATTAGTAACATGTACATATATTTACCATGCGTTTGCCACGTTTCATTTCTTGTATCACAGTTTTTATGTCAAAATCTCCAACTTCGGCCCTTGAGGTTGTTGTCAGCTGGACTGTACCAGAGGAGAAGAGCTGGAGAGAGACAAAACCGATTCAGTGATAAATAAAAATTATTCCATTTATTCCCTATGCTGTACAGACTCCATTGGCAGAACTTCTGCAGAAGACGTTACCACTATCTACAAGGTTCTTCGCCAGTTTCCCCATGTAATCGCCTCCAGGCTGTATAGCCTACCAGGTTTATTCAAGAGCAGCAATATAATGGTGAAGACTGTAACCTCAACAGATGAAAACTGAAGTGCGTCACAAGGACGTTATATACTATTGAGAACCCAAATACATTTTCTAAGAAGCGCTAACATAATAAGTTTATAGCGAAGCAATGTCCATACTGTTGGTGCATTGGCTCGGCTTGTTATTGAGTTAGTTATACAGGTTTTAAGCAATGTACCAATAAACTAGCAGAGCTTTAAAAGGAGTTAAGATTTGCTGACCTGAACCAGCGGTTCTGGCCTGGTTCTACACCTGGATCGCCCTGTCCTCTCCATCAGGGGAGGTGGCAGTGCAACATCATCAAGAGTTCACCAGATCAGGTAAGCGAATCTTAACTCCCTGGAAACCTCTTTAAGGCCTCATTCACATCTGTGTTTGGGGAGTCCGCATGAGGACCCCTTCAAAAGGAATATCAAATGCAACTGCAGGCAGTGTGCCATTGAAAGAAAATGGACCCCATAGACCCCAAGGATCATGCGGAAAGGAAAGTAGTTCACAATCTACTTTCCTGCCCGCATGAATCATGTGCGGCCAGCACACAGACCCCATTATAGTCTATGGGGTCCGTGTGCTTTCACTGTACACCGCTTGCAGTTGTGTTCAGTATTCTGTTCGGAGGGTCGCCGTGCGGACTCCCCGAACACAGATGTGAACGAGGGGTCAAAGACTCTTTCAAACAACAATGACTGCAGCAAATCCAAGACCAATTGTATGTCTGCAGATTCCCATCACATGTGACTATAACCTTTACGTGCATAGAAAAACATACTGATGATCTAGATGGGGGGTCTTCAGCCCTTCTAGTCACACTGCATTTGGTGTATAAATTGGGAGGTTCTCTCCAGCATATACAGTGGCATTAGCTGTAATACACTGCTTTTCTATCCCCTATTCTTTGCATATGCCCAGGTCACATCCCCACTAGATAAGAAAAACATTCACAACCTACAAGCCGATGTAACCAGCATTGAGGAATAAACACATACCATGCACTTGTAGTGAGCCGCGGCTTTTTTTGTATTAAACACATGGAGTTTCCCTCGCGTCTCATTTTCTTCATCGCCAGCATGACAGAATCCACATTTCGGTCTGCTGTCACTGGGGCTGCTTCTGTGGGGTGACCTGTCTCTCTGTAGGAAGCGACACAATTGAGTAAAATTATTGTAATGAGTTGGGGGACAGCAGTCTGCACCCCGATTAACCCCTTCCCGCTGATGGCATTTTTTGATTTTCGTTTTTTGTTTTTGACTCCCCTCCTTCTAAACCCCATAACTTTTTTTATTTCTCCGCTCCCAGAGCCATATGAGGTCTTAATTTTTGCGGGACAAATTTTTCTTCATGATGCCGCCATTAATTATTCTATATAATGTACTGGGAAGCTGGAAAAAAATGCAGAATGGGGTGGATTTGAAGAAAAAATGCATTTCTGCGACTTTCTTACGGGCTTTGGTTTTACGGCGTTCACTGTGCAGCCAAAATGACCTGTCCCCTGTATTCTGTGTTTCGGTACTATTCCAGGGATACCAAATTTATATGGTTTTATTTACATTTTAACCCCTTAAAAACAAATCCAAAACTGTTAAAAAAAATTTCTTTCTAAAAGTCACCATATTCTGACAGCCATAACTTTTTTATACGTAAGTGTACGGGGATGCATAGGGCGTCTTTTTTTGCGGGACCGGGTGTACTTTTTAGTTCTACCATTTTTGGGAAATGTTATTGCTTTGATCACTTTTTATTCAAATTTTTATCAGAGTCAAAACAGTGAAAAAACGGCGGTTTGGCACTTTTGACTATTTTTCCCGCTACGGCGTTTACTGAACAGGAAAAATATTTTTATAGATTTGTAGAGCAGGCGATTTCGGACACAGGGATACCTAACATGTATGTGTTTCACAGTTTTTAACTACTTTTATATGTGTTCTAGGGAAAGGGGGGGATTTGAACTTTTAATACTTTTTATATATATTTATTTTTTTTTTTACTTTTTTAAAAAATTTTTTTTGCATTTATTAGACCCCCTAGGGGTGTTGAACCCCAGAGGGTCTGATTACTAATGCAATGCATTACAATGCTAATGCATTGCAAAAAATCATCCTCTCTTTTGCAGGCTGCATAGACCAGCCTGCAAAAGAGAGAATTTGCAGACAAGCCTGGGAGCCTTGTACAGGCTCCCGGCTGTCATGGCAACATGACGTCGGCCCTGGAGCATGCTCCAGGAGCCGGCGATCCCGGGCAAAATGACGGCGCCCGTGCGCCGCCGGGAAAATGGCGCCTCCGGCGCCTTTGACCGCGGCACTGGAGGAGTTAATGCCTCCGATCGGTCCGGGCATTAGAGCCGGTTGTCTACTGCTTAAAGCATTAGACACCCCGCGACTATGGCGGCCGCCCGGCTCCCGGGCGGTCGCCATAGTTACAGACCAGACATGCGCCGTACTATTACGGCGCATGTCGGGAAGGGGTTAATCAGCTGTTCCTAGCACAGTAGGAGTCTGGGAGCGGACAGCGGTGTACACTTTGTAATGGACGTATTAAGCAACTGCAGCTCAGCACAGCCACTACACCGTGTACAGAGCCGTCCGCTTCCAACCTCATGCATAGCAGTGGACCTGATGTTGTCCTATCCTAAGAACAAGCCAAAAATATCCAGGTTTGAACAACCCCTTAAGAGTCTGGTAAAGAGTAGCGTTGAGCGAATAGTATTTGATGGAATACCTCGCCGACATAGGAATGCGTGTAATCGGCCGAACACCAAGGGGTTAAACGCATTGAATCTTCAAAGCGTTGTTCGACCGATTACACGCATTCCTATGCCGGCGAGGTATTCCGTCGAATGCTATTCGCCCAACACTTGTAAAGAGCGCCAAATGTTGTACTCAGAACTGTATTCTTATGATCATGTGACTGGTTGGTAGGGGTCTGACTGATGCCCCCCAAATAAACTATCCTGTGCATAGGTAAGAAGTCTTATTCGCTTACACTGGAGCTGCTTTCGGTTTCTTCTGTACAGTGTGAAGATGTGAGCCTGTTCTCCTCAGACTGTCCTCTGGAGTTTGTGGTCCTTGATTTTCCACGTGCGCCCCTTCCCCTGCCGCGATGAGGAGGTGACGGACTTAAGTCTCTGTGGCCAAACTCTTCTTCTAACTCATCTACAAAATAAGAAGAATGAAGGACAATAGTAAGAAATCAGAAGAATATCCTACCCCTGTACAGTATACAAAGACAAGGGTATATGAGAATATAAGGAGAAAAGCTGCCACCTAGAGGACACGACTTGGTACAGCACTTAAGCACGAGCGCTATTAAAGGGAATCAAACTTATTTCTTTGTGCAAGTTCGGGGCACGAGTACTGAAGCCGATGTGTACGCCTCTCGCTTCAGTGAGGAACTGTCTCAGCACAGGGGGAGTATAAAGCTTTTTTATTTACCGTATTTTACGGACTATAAGGCGCACTGGACTATAAGCCGCATTGCCCATGAGCGCCTTATAGTCCGTCTCGGTTCATAAATAAGGCGCACTGGACTATAAGCCGCATTGCCCATGAGCGCCTTATAGTCCGTCTCGGTTCATATATAAGGCGCACCGGACTATAAGCCGCAGTCCGGTGCGCATTATATGTTATTGAAAGCGCAGGCAGACTTTGCCAGCGGCCGCTTAACCCCCCGCGTGCCAGCCGCTTCTATTGGAAGCGCTCGGCAGGTGAGGAGGGGCTCTATCAGCAAAATCATGCTGATAGAGCCCAACCGTAAAAGTTAGATTAAACTACTGCTTTTTTCCATTCATTTCTATGGGGAGCGCTCGCATGCCGGCTCCCATAGAAATGAATAGGAAGTGTCCGGCAGCCCTGCTGTAACGCCGGCGTGTACGGCTGTGATTACACGCCGGCGTTCTGTAGTGTGAATGCACCCTTACGGTGCCTTTTATGTATTTATGGAAGCGGCATGCAGACTTTGCCGCCGCTTCCATCCATATATAAGCCGCACCGGACTATAAGCCACACTTACGATTTCTGAGGAAATCGTAGGTTTTTATGTGCGCCTTATAGTCCGGAAAATACAGTATACCTCTGGCATGAGCAGGAATGGTTTTATAACAGGGCAATTTGGGACACTATATCCCCCATCCATCAGGCCCTGTGGGTGGTTTAATGTCCCAAATCACCTTCCAGGTTCCCTTCAATAACTATCATGTGGTTAGGTGATAATGAGAGATGAGCGAACACGATCAGAAACAGCCATTCCGAATAGCACGCTCCCATAGAAATGAATGGATGTAGCCGGCATGCGGGGGGTTAAGCGACCGTCCGCCGGCAAAGTCTGCGTGCCGGCCGCTTCCATTCATTTCTATGGGAGTGTGCTATTCGGAACGGCTGTTCCGAATAGTGTTCGCTCATCTCTAGTGATAACGTTTATTTTGAGATGTCTTCTTTCAGTTTCTGCCTGGTATTTTAGTTCTCTCCAGATGAATATTTACCCTCGGAGTTGTGCATCTGTTCTTTGTGTTTCCGGCAATAAATCCTAAAAAGCAGGGGGAAAACAATTCATTAGAAGGGTAAGAAGCAGCTATAACTGAAGAAGTATTATTTCTCACATTCTACTGTTCACTCCCTGTTACTAGGGAACTTCCATCCTTAGTTATTACTGTAAAACAAGACCGGAATGGAGGGGAATGGTCTGTTCACAAGTATAATGGAGAGGGGAGGGCCTGATCCTCCTCACACATCTGCAGCCTGCTTTCTCTGTGCACTCGACTGAATATTCTGCACATCCCAAGTTTACAATGTAAGGACAGTTATGCGCTTGTATCCATGTCAGGCTGATTATCATTAAGATCCCATCGCCAATAAGACAGAATGTAAGCAGATTTCCTGACTGTGCACACAAGATGATCTGTTTATTGCACCATGACCTGTATTTGCTGTCCAGTGTCCCTTGGTCTTTTCTAAGGTAATGGTTTGCCACGTTACAGTCACTTCTGGCAGAACTGCATGTAAGATCAGTGGTAATAATGGGGGGTGGGAGAACTGTTTTAGCATAGATTTACTACAGTTGCCTCATTGCACAGACAGCGGCAATGACAGCTGGTCCAATGAAGGAACAAAGTGCAGGCTACAAGCACATATGGATGCATTTTTATTTTCTAGCCTTACTACACTTGACGATAAACACCAGGAACATTTTCTACCAACTGTAGCAGAAATAAAGGGGGCACTTTTAAATTGCACCGATCCTTTCAAGGGTAAGCTGACACGGTGGAAAATGCAGATGCAAAAAATGAAGATTCTGTTGCAGCTTTCCTTTGCAGGTTAGGCTCAGATCAATGGGCCATAACAGCAGAGACAAGATCAAACAGGACACTTTGTCAGCGTCTTGCTGCGATCTCTGCCTCCCATTGAAAACAATGAGGCAGAAGCGGAACAGAATCTGCCCCCAAATCCACAGCAAATTCCTCCGTGTGAACTTACCCGGAAACTTTATTTTTTTTTAAATGTAGATTGTGAGCCCACAATGTACATTTTTTTCCCTATCAGTATGTTTTTTTTGGAATATGGGATGGAAATCCATGCAAACTCCTTGCAGATGGTTTTTTGACCTTGGTGGGATTTGAACACCAGGACCCCCAGTGCTGCAAGGCTGCAATGCTAACCACTGAGCCACCGTGTGGCCCCGTAAACGGTTTTTAAAGGGGCTCTATCAGCAACATTATGCTGTATGAGCCCCACATATTCAGGCACCGTTAATCTTATTTTAACCCCCCTGTTTTAAAATAAAACTATAAAAACATATATGTAAATCATACCTATCGTGCACGCTGGACGGTGATCCACGATCTGACATCATCTTCTAGCATACCTTGCTCTTGTTTCGAGCAACGCCCTCCAGTCCTGGCTCTTCAAATCCAATTGGTTCAAATCCAGCGCGTGCACAGTAGTGCTCCCTCCGGAGCTACTGCACAAGTACTGGCGCCTTCCTTCTCAATGGCAGTGCGCAAGCACTGGATTTGATCCAATTGGATTTGAACCGCTGGAAGAAGACGAGATGAAGCCGGAAAGAGCCAGGATCGGAGGGAGTCGCCGAAAGAAGAGGAAGGCATGCCAGAAGATGACGTCGGATCATGCACGTTAGTATACTATGTTTTTATAGTTTTATTTTAAAATGGGTGTGGGGGGGTTAAAATAAGATTAGCGGTGCTTGAAAACCCTTTTTAAAGGCTATTCACGCATATGTGGGGCTCATCCAGCAGAATTTTGCTGATAGAGCCCCTTTAAGACTTTATTCACTTGAGCTATTCATTCACCAAAAAGAAAAGAACGCAATAACTGTTCCTCCGATTATTTCCTTCCTCTAGACTAGGCCCTCACCACTCTGTGTATTCAAGAATAAAGTCTATGGAGAGGAAAGAGAGGACAACAAGGGAGACCGAGGGCATAGGAGACAGACATTTAACAATTGACCTTACAGGTATATTCCTTGTGATGGGTTTTCCTGTATCTGGGCTTTATCGTGCAGGGCGCAGTGATAGTGATAGGTCCTGCGACATGTCTTCACCTCACACCCAATGGTTGCACCGGGACAGTGACACAAGGTGCACATCTAGGAAGAAAACCAGAAAGACAGACATATGAGAAACATCCAGGACAAAATCTACAAAGATATTACACAGGATCCATTTGTTATTCTGTAACATCTATACAAAAAAAGGGGGAAATCCATCTTACAGCGCCGACCAAAATTTTAGTAGCACATTATTATTAAGTTTCGAGTTGGGGTGGCTCAGGCACCTGAATCCCCACGACTCAGACCCAGAGTATAATAGGTGGAGGAGGTGTAAAAATAAAATCATTTATACTCTTTTGGGCCTTCTCATGGCATCCGGCACTCTGTTACTTTACGTGGGGGTCACCACTGGGGGTCTCAACAATCACATGGACGTGCCAACCATCAGGATAATCAGCGTGCCCGTGTGACTGCTGTGGCTCAATCACAGGCCTCAGTCGTGCCCAGGAAATCCCCGAACCTTGAGAATAATCATTCACAGCAATGTATGTTGTGGCAATCATTTTAATTTGCAATTTTAGACGGACCCCCAGTGGTTTGGTTTCGTTAAAATCAAACTATTAGGGAAATTCGGGTCAAACCCGTCTCAAAATGAATCTGTTTGCTTGTACAGACGTTGACCGATTTCCCACTTCACATTTCAAAGTAGGCAACAGGAAAGTTTGCAGAGGTTTTTTTTTGCCGTCGTTGAATTCACTCCACACATGCTTGAAGACATATCGCCAAAGTGTTCCAAGAAAGATCAACAGCTCAACTGTATACATTACTGAATACACATATAGTCTCAGTGCCGAATGCAGCTATGGCGCAGCACTCAGAGTGGCAGTACAGACAGTATATCGATTAAAGGGGTCCTCTCAGTATAACTGTGTTGCCATCTTATAAAGGGGTAGGGAACATACGGCTCTCCAGCTGTTGCAAAACTACAACTCCCAGCATGCATACTTGCTCTGCTGTGAATGGAGCATGCTGGGAGTTGTAGTTTCACAGCAGCTGGAGTGCTGAAGGTTCCCTACCCCTGGCATAACACTAAGAAATTCCATCACTTTATGATTGGCAGAGGTCCAACCTCTGGGATCCACACCAATACAGCACTGCATTCCCTTCATAGATTTTCCCTACACAGCAGTGAGGATTTGTTCAAGTGAAATGGAACGGCTGCAGCCCTGGAGGTGACAGCACGGAGTGCAGATGTGCAAAAGAATGTAGAAAGGGGTGCAATGTGGCTCATCTATTCTCACCGTCAGTGATGTGGCGATAGGGTGATGGCATATTATTGCATTGTGCACTTAAACACTATTAGGTAATATGGGCATCATAAAAGGGGGTCTCCCACATATGCCAAAATGGAGAGCCCCCTTCTATACGAATCAATGGCTGCTGCAGGAGAAACGCCAGCTGACAAAATCAGCTGCTTATATAAAGTGTCAACAGCAGGACCCAAAGGAACTGAGCAATGTGATATTCAAGCTGGGGTGAAGGAAATTGCAGCCGGCGACTGAGACAACCCCTTTAAATCCTGTAAGAATGAAATCCATTTGGAATATAATAGTACGATGCCATTACAAAACAAAAACACTTTGCAACATACCAGTTTCTTTCCCCTTCTTAACTCCTTCTGAATGTCTTCTATGGAAAACCCCCCGAGGTTTTCACTGTCAGATTGTGAAGATACAAGTGCGGAAGAAAAAAGCTACAGAAATAATAAAATAGTATTAGTGACGAATTTACTGCCATCAAATCCACCAAGCCTAATTGCAGAGACCGACTCGTAAGGTGAGGCCTCAGGGTAAATAGTGATACTATAACTTAGAGAGACGATAAAGACAGGCAAGAGGATACCAACCAAACATCTGTGGTGCGCGGCCACCTTCTGGTTACTGGACACCAGTAGCTGTCCGCATTCTTTCTCTCTGTTTGACCTGCAGAATCCGCATTTCCGTTGCCGCAATGATCCTTTCTTCTGTCCAGAGCCTGACATGTTCTGCAGCGCACTCCGCGACAAGTTCACAAGACGCTGAAAAGAAACAAAAATATATATATTATTTTCCAAGGAATTCAGTTCCAAGATAACTCCCTTGTAGATTCCACTTCTGAGATCTGGTTTCTGTCTTCCACCAAGGTCAGCACCTGGTCTTGCTACATAGTGACCAATGTAAGATAACGTCAAGGTCCTGGAGAGGTTACTGGACCAAAAACAGGTCAATAATGGACTGTAGGAAGTAGCAAAGAGGGAGGACATCTCCTACTAAGACATGTGCCACATAGGAAAGATAAACCTCATCGATTGTAAGCCCTCACGGGCAGGGCCCTCTACCCCACTGTGCCAGTCGGTCACTGTTAGTATTAGATCTACCTGTATACTTTGTGTCTTGTAATGTACAGCACAATGGAATTAATGGTGCTATATAAATAATAATAATAATAAACCTGCAAGAAAATTGCCATCTATGGCTGCAGAGGTCTTCCTGGGTTTACATAGCACATACATGGGGACACGATGTACTTGTGCAGATGAGAAGGACACATGCGTGTCATTATAGAGCACAAATGTTTACAACTTATCAAATGGCATAAAAGTGTGATTGTTAAGACTGCAAAAGACCCCACTGACTAACAAGCGGTGCCCATTCACATCCCTATCACAGACGTGGCTGTACACGTTAGGGCCCATGTAAAAAAGGAACAGACCCCCCCCCACATGTCACATCTGTAATTTCTGCAGACCATATAAAGTGAATATATGAGACAAAGTTGCAAACATGGAATAGGATCTGCACTGTATTCTGTGGCTTAGTGCTGTAGCCCCTACACGGACCAGCAAAAACCTTGAAGCCATAGAAACTAATGAGCCTATAGCAGGGGTAGGGAACGTACGGCTCTCCAGCTGTTGCAAAACTACAACTCCCAGCATGCATACTGGCTCTGCTGTTCTTGGAACTCCCATGGAAGTGAATGGAGCATGCTGGGAGTTGTAGTTTCACAGCAGCTGGCAAGACGAGGTTCCCTACTCCTCTATTATTAGGGATCAGTAATTAGGGACTACAGGCATAAAATAAATACAATGATGTGCACGAAGCCTTAACTCACAGTCAATGGGAAATAAACAGCCAAGCTCATTGAGTCTGAACGCTCACCGAGCACATGTGGTCATCTTGTATGTCAGGAACACATGACTAAGACGCGCTTATTTTGGGATCACTGGTCAGACCTCAACAGATTGTACTGAATCATTTCCCATGATAACTATATATCAGTCTGCTCTTGCTATATACTCTGCTGCCGGCTGATCAGACTGTGCTGTTCTCTTTAGTTTCCCATGTTAGACCTTTGACATGACCTACCATGAAGGTTGTACATTGTAGGTCACGTCAAAGGTCTAACATGGGAAACCAAAGAGACCAGCACAGTCTGATCAGCCGGCAGCAGAGTATATAGCAAGAGCAGACTGATACATAGTTTATGGGAAATGATTCAGTACAATTTGTCATTTATGAATCCAATTCCCTGCTCTATTTGTAGGAGTCCAGTGGGCGGTGCCAATTAGTACATGTCTATTATTGGCCTCCTATGAAAGAGCACGGATATCAGGAAGTTTCTATAAAACTATATTCATTTACTCGCCTCCTCCTGCTGCAGACACCAAACTCTATTTAACCAACCAGGTCAAGCTTTACATTTTAGCAGGACTGAACCTTCCCTTTAAAGTGCCAAAGTCACAGGACAATACAGATCGGGGAGAGGGGGGACGGACGGACGGACAGCAGCTATACAAGGGGTTTCATCACTTTCACTGGCTTGAACCAAGTTTTTAACTTCTCCCCTATTCTGTGTACTGGTGACAAGTGTCTCCTCGGCGGGGATCCGATTGCTGTGGCCCCACAATGATCAGGACAAAAGGGCTCCAGGGTCCCCCGTACAGATGAGGTGCTGGTCAGGCTGCTGCTCCCTTCATAACAATGGGATTGCAGCAGAGAAACCAGGCGCAGATGTGCAGCCCATCACTTCATCTTTATGGGGTACACTTATCCTTTATGGGGATCCCGGCCATGAGACCCTCAGTGATCAGACACTTGGGCGCCCTGAGAGCAGCGGACATGTTATAACCTGACTGGACCCCTATAAATGGGTTTTGGGTAACTTACATATTACATACAGGTCATTAGTATGTGATGGGTAGTGGTCCGGGTGTCAGACCCTCACCAAGCACTATCGCCGCTTCTACCAATGGTGGTCGGTGGGGGGTCCTGAGTGCGGAGCCCCCTACTAGTCACACATTGAGGGTCCTCAATATAAGGCCGGTCATGTGACTAGACGTGGCCTCCCCTACACCGGGAGTTCTTGTTCACCATGGACAGAACATGCGCGGTTACCTAGAAACAAGCCCAGCATCTAGTGGGGGACCACCCTGCGGCTCCTTATACCCCGTGCCCCTCCCCTTGGTCTGGTCACATACATGTAGTGCCGGCTCCACATTACATGTATGTGACCACATGTGTAAGTACAAGGGCCTGCCCCCGCCCTCACAGCTGTCAGTCTGTCCGGCCACACATCACGTGACCCCCTCCCCACCACCAGTCATTCATTCCAGCCCTGGCTGCTCCATCCTCACTCACCACAATGGGATCCGGCGGGAGCCACAGGCAGCCCGGCCTCTACAAGAGGCGGGCACTGAAGCCTCCCCACTGCGGCACCGAGCCCCGGGCTCCCCGTCACCCGCCCCGCGGCCACACTCACCCCGTCAGCCCGCTCCCCTCCTGCCCGCACTGGCCTCTCTTATTCCAGGAACAGCTCCGTAATCTCTAGTGTTTGTTTCCTTTCATTCGAAGACGCACGACGTGCTGACGTCACGCCAGCGGCGGGAAGATCCGTCACACGCCCCCCTGTACGCACGCCGCGCATTAACCCTCCCGTGCCCATGTGAGCCCTGCGGCTCCGTGACGTCAGAGACTGCTGGGAAACGGCATGACTCAGTTATTACTCAGTATGACGTCACGTGTATGTCCCTGAGTCACTGCCATAGTCTGTGCTGCACGTACGCTGTGACTACACCGATAGGACTGACAAATAACACGCGTTTACTGCTCCTAGTTTCTTATTTCAGGCCAGGCATCTCCTACAACTTGTGTCTCACCTTTTTTATTACATATTTTGCTGCTTTTTTTCTTCTTATGCAAAAGCCAAGGGTGGAAATATAAGCACTTCCTATAGATGTCATTGTTTATGTACATTGTGAGTGCCATACAGGGATATATATATAGGGATCACAATGTATATTTTTCCTATCAGTATGTCTTTGTAGAATGGGAGGAAATACACACAGACATGCATGGGGAGAACATACAAACTCCTTGCAGATGTTGTCCTTGGCAGGATTCGAACCCAGGACTCCAGTGCTGCAAGGCTGCAGTGCTAACCACTGAGCCACTCTAGTTTCAAATACTATTCACTCATCTCTAATACTGACCCATTCATTTCTGTCGGCCCATGCACATGACCGTGTATTCAATGGACAAGTGTGTGGACTGACAGTCTGGGCCACAAAACTCTGGACAGGACTTATTCCCGCGCGGTTCTGCAGCCATGCTTCAATGAAGGAACATCCGTGTGGTGTTCAATCATGGCTGACGGCCCATACACAGGCTTAAGGGTGCTGCTGTTGCTATGAAGAGTTAAAGAGGACCTTTCATCAGATTGGGCACAGGCAGTTCTATATACTGCTGGAAAGGTGACAGTGCGCTGAATTCAGCGCACTATCGGCTTTCCCGATCTGTGCCCAGTGTAAAGCGCTATTGGTCCCGGTACCGTAGCACTTTACAGTCAGAAGGGCGTTTCTGACACTTAGCCAGGGACGCCCTTCTCCACAGCAGCGCCTATCGCACTGTACAGTGTGAGCGGGGAGGAACGCCCCCCTCCCTCCTGATAATACTGGTCTATGGACGAGCACTGTGAGCAGAGGGAGGGGGCGTTCCTCCCCGCTCCACAGCACAGCGCGATAGGCGCTGCTGGGCAGAAGGACGTCCCTGGCTAAGTGTCAGAAACACCCTTCTGACCTTAAAGCGCTACGGTACCGGGACCGATAGCGCTTTACCCGGGGCATAGATTGGGAAAGCCGACAGTGCGCTGAATTCAGCAGTATATAGAACTGCCTGTGCCCAATCTGATGAAAGGTCCTCTTTAAGTAGCGATGTCTTCATTGCTCAGGAGAGCTCATTTGCACCTTGACATAAAAAAGCATCTCTCAGCAATATCTTTGTACCGTCTTAGCCAGTGGATATGAAATATAAAAAAATGAGAGTCTTCAGTAGTTGATACCTTATTTAATGGCTAACTAAAATGATGACAGATTGCAAGCTCTAGGCCCCTTCTTCAGGCATGGTTGAGGAAGGGGCCTAGAGCCTCAAAGGCTTGCAATCTGTCATCATTTCAGTTAGCCATTAAAAAAGGTATTAACTACTGAAAGCTCAAATTTTTTATATTTCATATCTCAGCAATGGAAGGGATAACACCCTTTGACCTGCGACTGTACCCTATTTGTATGGCTGGGTTGATATATTGGATTCTGGTGGCAGATTCCCTTTAGCATTTTTCTGAAGCAGAGGACTGTGCGATGTTCCCCTTTCTCCGTCGGTTTTGTCTTCTCTCTTTAAACAAAATACAAAAAAATGTGTGATTTACCCTCCTCCCCAGTACATTCATTCTGCATGGTCTGCCCTCCCTGCAGACTTGTATGTATTCATCCCTCTTGGTTCTCAGATCTGCTGCGTACATCCTCCTCCTCCTTTCAGATGGGGTCTCTAACACTAAAGCTGCTTTTGCACAACTGAGTCCCATCTGGATTGGACTGAACTTGCCTGGGTGCACATCATAACTGACTTGTGGCGGCCTGATCGGTACTATACTATATTGACAGCTTTATATCCATTTAGTAGAGTAGCGATCAGATAGACTTTACAACAGAGTAACACAGACAGAAGCCGTGGGCTGTTGGGTTGATGTCAGAAGCAGCAGGACAGTCAGCTATTTAAAGGAATCACACAGACTCTACTGGAGCAAAACCATAAAAAAAAACTATACAAATGTTTAATTTTGCATTTAAGGTTCAAAGGCATCCACAGCCATTAATGCCGAGTACCAACAGACCCTAATGAATACAGTGGGGAAATTTTTTTTATACATTGTATATGTAAAAACAAATATACAAAACAAATCACTTCTCATGGATGTAGAGTCTCCTTAACAAGTCCAATTCAGCAACATCTTGATCCCGTTGGTGTCTTTCTAGTTGTCTCTCTTCTTTAAGAGTCTCTTTTTCTCGCTGTAACCTCCTTATTTCTGCATCATACTTAAGTTTTGTCTTTTCTGAGGCGATGAGGATTTGAAGTTCCTGCTGTTGCTGTAAGGTCTGTAACTCCTGCTGTAAGTCTGTATTTTGGAGATGTAGATGTTGCATTTCCGATGTGGCTTTACTCAAACTCGTTGTAAGGTCTTGCACCAGGACACATTTTTCAGCCAAGTCCTTCCTCAGGGCCTGCAGATCTGCCTCCTTTTTCTCCCCGTCTTTCTTCAGTCGATTAATCAGGACATTTTTACATTCATTCGCTCTTTTTGATCCTGCCAATGCCACTTTAAGAGCCTCCAACTCCCGCTCAGTCTCCTTTTGTTTGGCCTTCAATTCAGATATCTGCAGCTTGCAAGCTCTAAGCTGAAGGTTGGAATGAGCTGCCTCAGAATGTTTTTTGTTCATTTCGGATCTTAAGAGATTTAATTCCTTTTCGTTCCATATACAATGACCACTGCTTTTACTGGTGGCGGCCGAATCATTGTCCGCTTTTTCACAGGTGGCATTTTGGGTGGGGACAGCCTGCTCCTGTACAGAAGACTCCCGGGTGATCATTTTAGACAAGAGTTCTCTTTTCTTCTCCTTTTCCTGAAATTCACATAATGCAGCCTTGTAGATTCCTTCCAGCTTTCTAGCTCTCTCTATCGCCAGCTTTTCCGATATTAGCAGCTCTGGTTCAAAACTTTCATGTAAGAAATCTTCTGCGCTGAAGCGCGGGGCGAATAGCTCTTCAACCCAATGTTTTTTACTGCTTGCCATCTTTGATCAACTAAGCTGAGTGTAAAAAAAAAACAAAAAAAACCCAGCAGATTAAAGAAAACATGTAATGAAAGTGATAAAATAGCAAAACTACGGTATAAAAAAATTAGTTTTGCAATATTTATTTTATACAGCAAAAAAATCAGCCTTAGGCCTGGTTCACATCTGCGTTTGGTAATCTGTTTGGGGAGTCCGCATGGGGACACCTCCCCCCCGAAATACTGAATGCATTGGCATTGGAGAGCTTATGAGAGCACACAAACCCCAGACTATAATGGGGTCCATGTGCTCTATTATAGTCTATGGGGTCCGTGTGCTTTCACTGCACACCGCTTGCAGTTGCATTCGGTAGTCCGTTCAGGGGGGGTTCCTCATGCGGACTCCCCCGGACAGAATACAAATGCAGATGTGAACGAGGCCTTAGGCTGAAGCAGCTTTTGGGGATTTATTAACCCCCATCCAGTGGCGTAACTAGGAATGGCGGGGCCCCGTGGCGAACTTTTGACATGGTGTCCCCTGTACACAGTATTATAGCCCATAGTGTCCCCTGTACACAGTATTATAGCCCATAGTGTCCCCTGTACACAGTATTATAGCCCATAGTGTCCCCTGTACACAGTATTATAGCCCATACTGTCCCCTGCACACAGTATTATCCCCCATAGTGGCTCCTGCACACAGTATTACCCCCCATAGTGGCCCCTGCACACAGTATTACCCCCATAGTGGCCCCTGCACACAGTATTATGTCCCATAGTGTCCCCTGTACACAGTATTATCCCCCATAGTGACTCCTGCACACAGTATTATGCCCCATAGTGTCCCCTGCACGCACACAGTATTATGTCCCATAGTGGCCCCTGCACACAGTATTATGCCCCATAGTGGCTCCTGCACACAGTATAATGCCCCATAGTGGCCCCTGCACACAGTATTATACCCCATAGTGGCCCCTGCACACAGTATTATACCCCATAGTGACCCCTGCACACAGTATTATATCCCATAGTGGCCCCTGCACACAGTATTATGTCCCATAGTGTCCCCTGCACACAGTATTATAGCCCATAGTGTCCCCTGCACACAGTATTATACCCCATAGTGACCCCTACACACAGTATTATGTCCCATAGTGGCCCCTGCACACAGTATTATACCCCATAGTGACCCCTGCACACAGTATTATGTCCCATAGTGGCCCCTGCACACAGTATTATGTCCCATAGTGTCCCCTGCACACAGTATTATGTCCCATAGTGACCCCTGCACACAGTATTATCCCCCATAGTGGCCCCTGCACACAGTATTATCCCCCATAGTGGCCCCTGCACACAGTATTATACCCCATAGTGGCCCCTGCACACAGTATTATGTCCCATAGTGGCCCCTGCACACAGTATTATACCCCATAGTGGCCCCTGCACACAGTATTATACCCCATAGTGGCCCCTGCACACAGTATTATACCCCATAGTGTCCCCTGCACACAGTATTATGTCCCATAGTGGCCCCTGCACACAGTATTATACCCCATAGTGGCCCCTGCACACAGTATTATACCCCATAGTGTCCCCTGCACACAGTATTATACCCCATAGTGTCCCCTGCACACAGTATTATGTCCCCATAGTGGCCCCTGCACACAGTATTATGTCCCCATAGTGTCCCCTGCACACAGTATTATCCCCCATAGTGTCCCCTGCACATACTAGTATGCCCCACAGTAGCCCCCTGCACACAGTATTATACCCCATAGTGGCCCCTACGGTAGTTACGCCACTGCCCCCATCTAAACTAGCTTTCTAGCACACATGGGTTTTAATGTGGTGCATTTTTCACACATAGCCCATTCTTGCACCAATGATGTGCCACGTCCTTTTCTGGAATGGGGCAGCGATGCAAATGAAAAAGTTGGACTTGCAGCACGCTTTTATCTGGCGATTTTTGACGCAGATGTTAATGTCGCCTAAATGTGTGGCTAAGCCCCTGCAGAATATATCACCAGGCTTTTCCACATACCAAAGTATTCAATTACACAAAAATACAAGATGCATTATAGCATAGCATAAATATATTTGGCATGCAGGAGTCCAGGAAAGTTGGGTGAGATCTCCTTTGTAATGTAATTTGATGATGGAGAAGGCTGCCTATCTGTGCCTGCCATAAGTGTCTATACTCTTCACGTAGATTGCAGCCCCAGACATTGAGTAACACAGTAGTAAAGCCTTGAGCCTCTCACCCTCCTGCTCAGTCTGGGGTCTCGCTCCTCTCCAAATCTCAATAGCAGAGATTTACAATCGCGCATGCGCACTGGAGTCTCCTGGACAGGAAGCAACTGTGCAGCACTCAGCCTAGCAACCAAAAACAGGTTGCGCCCCCGGCCTTAGCGACCAGTGAGCACGTGATGTTCAGCAGCCAATCAGCTTTACAGCTGGCAAGTCCTGGGAGAGAGCGCCCTGGAACGATGAAAACATCACGTGGGTGCGGTCACGTGGGCTCTAAGAGATGAATGAGAAGACCCAGGAGGGGGCTGGGAGGAGATGTTTACGTCTTAGGACCCTTATAAGAAACATTCTGAGATCTGTATTCTTGACCTGTGCAGAAAATGCAGATTTTGTTGCATTTTGCATGCATGGGATCACAAGACTGTACAATTCCAGCATCCGATAATCCACAAAATCGAATAATCCTGCACTTTTTTATTAAAATGATATAAAGCAAAACATTTGTCAAATTGACCTGGTCTGGGGCTTATATGAATGCTGTGCGTGTCCTGTGATGCACAGATGTCCATGGTCTGTAACATAGTAGAGCAATGCTCATTGACGTCTATGTAAAATGAAAGTGTAATGGATGCCTTTAACACAGTATCTGTTATATGACCATACATTGCTTAGATGCACAATATTGTAAGAACACAATGTGACGTCTGTAAGGAAGAAGCAGGGAGAAATCAGTCTCCTACAAACCAGGCAGGCCCCAGGGTAACTGTAATCACTTGCCCCTGGCCTTATGGTGGCGGGGTTTCATTAGACACCAGGACAACCCTGCATGTAGACCGCTGTCTGCTCTGTCGTTCACTATTTGGCCCCTGTCTCCTGCCCCAGTGTCTCAGGAGCAATAGGTAGTGATGTCTCTTATGCTTGGTTCACATCTGCGTTGGTATTCCGGACTCCCTGAACTGAATACCAAATGCAAATGCAGACGCTGTACAGTGAAAGCACATGGACCACATAGACTATAATGGGGGTCCGTGTGCTTGCCGCAATGCCCACACGAATCATACGGACAACAAAGTAGATTGTGAACTACTTCTCTGTCCGCATGATCCCTGCGTAGATCTGGCGGCAAGAACTCGGACCACATTACAGTCTATGGGGTCCGTGTGCTTTCACTGGCATCACCGCTTGCAAATGCGTTCGGTATCCCGTTCGGAGGGGTCCTCATACGGACTCCCAACGCAGATGTGAATGAGGCCTTAGACTGTGCCTATTCTTCCTGAAGAGTCTGGAATGGATCAGAGACTGAAGAAACTGTGGAGGAAACAATATGTACTGTAGGGGAACTAGAGAATAAGAAACTGGGGGAGCTGGAGGGGACAATATACACTGTGGAGGCAATAGGAGCTGGACAAGAAACTGTGGGGTCAACTGGAATGGGGCAAGAAATTGGGGGCAGCTAAGAGGAGTCAAGAAGCTGGAGACATCTAGAGGAGGACAATATATCCTTCAGGGGGCATTATAAGTTAATGTCTGGGGAACCACTTGGAGGGGACAAGTTAATGTCATAAGGTGGGGGGGCAGGTTAATGTGTGATGAGCCATTATATGGGACTACTCTAAGGACATCTGACTGTGATCAGCCACTGAGGGGGATTATCTTATCTTATTGTATGGGGCCACTGAGGGAGCATTATAATTTGGCTAGTTCAGGTATGTCTAAGTAGTGGTTATGGTGGGAGCCACTTATGAAACCTTTGCATTTTGCACTGAGAAGTGCGACTATGGGCACCCTGGGGTGGGATGTGGCAGGGAAAATGGAGCCCTGACCTGATTCTGTTTTTGGTAGAACAGGAGGTATAAATATACTGACCCTCATACAGGGCCCCCAATAGTTTTTAGCATTTATCTCTCTGCTTCCTGTCCCTTCCACTCCTTCCTGCTCCAAGTGCACATGACATGTTACAGAGGAAGAGCGTGGCCGGGGAGCAGAAAGGTAAACTCTGAAGTCATATCACTGTATGGTGCACGGTGATGGGGCCACTGTATGGGGGACAGTGATGGGGTCATTCTACTCTATGGGGCCATCATACTATATGGGGCCTATTTCCTATTCAGGGGCATTAAACCGTGTGGGACATGGGGGTATATTATAAAGGGTTCAGCCACCTTTCTAATATTGACAGTTTATTCTATCTCAGGGTGGTGCAAACAAAAGTCTTCTATAAACGTTCACTGTCATTTTTTTTAAAGAGGACCAGGTCCTTGTATCATTTAATAGGCTTCTCTGCATTGATTCTGAAGCAGTTGGATTTTTTTTCTCTAGCCCCCACCATTCCAGAGCAATCAGCACAGCTAAATTCAGAGCCTGATCTACTATGCTGATGGCCATTATGGGGGGACGCTGGCTATTATTATAAGGGTGTTGTGTACACTAGCACATAATAATATCACTCATAGGAACACGGAGCATGCTACAGGAGCTGATAGATATATAGGCAATAAAAATCAGATCGCTACTTCTTCTGTCGGCTGCAATCGCCTCCTCCCAGTTGCCATATCTGATTTCTACTTCTCAAGTGAAATCCAAGCTCCAGCTAATGGGGTGAGCAGATGTCTCAGCCATATGTGACTGCTAATGCTCTGATATGACCAATGGGAAAATACATTTTGTAGGACTCAGATGTCCAGTTATGGACTTAAAGAGGTTTTCCTGGAATTTGTTGTTTTTTATTTTATGGCTAAATGTGCTGCTTAATCTTTCTAGGACAACGTGATATATTTTTATTGCAATGCGCTGGTTCTCCACTGTGGCCCTTGCTGTAAACTTACATGTAAAATTGGTGCAGTGGCATGGCGTCCATACTGGCATGTCAACAGGACATCATACATTTGCCTAACTGGGGCGAAGAGAAAGGAGACACAAGTGGAACGCCAAATTGTCAGGAATATTTCCAAGAATAATGAACAGGTGCATAAAACTGGTTTAGGTATTGACTACAGGGATGAAATCTGTTTATGACCTGGACCTGTAATTCCGATTTCTGTGATACATGTTATCTGCTTTTGTGCTTTGATATTATTCCTGAAAAACAGGGATCCAGTGACCTCTAGTGGTAACATCTAGCAAAGTTCCGAGTGCAGACATAACTCCGCGGCGTTCACACTGGCATCTACTGTCCGCCCAGGAAAGTGGATAGGGGACGGCTTGCCAAGGGTCAGTTTTAAAACCCATGCATTTGAATTGGTTTTTAAAGCCAGTGTCCGTATGTAGCTTCTCCGCAGTGAATCCGCTTTTTCTTTTTTTGCACGGACATAAAGTCCTGCATATCCGACTTTGCCAATATAGGGCTTTAGCTTTACAAACAGCTGTGTACCTACATACTGACACTGCCAAATGGATAGCTTAGGGTAAGAAATGTTAGTGTCTAAAAAGATGAGATTTTAGGGCAGTTTTGATGCTGACGTAGTTGGGTATTAATGTAATTGTCCAGGGTAGAGTATTCCAGTGCATCGGTGCAGCTCCAGAAAAGTCTAGGAGATGGGAATGGGATGTTCGGATAACAGAAGATACAAGTAAAGGTCATTGGCTAAAAGGGAGAAGGGGGGAAGACAGTGATGAGGGAGGAGATTTAGGGAGTTGCAGCACTATGTAAGCATTTGTGGGTGAGTGTGATCCTTTTATATTGTATTCTCTGGTGGATAGACAACCATTGCTTTCTCCCATAGTATTATTTTCCTCAATTCTGTAGTGAGGATACTTGACAGTTATATTATTGAGGTTCCTTTTCTAAAAATGTGTGATCCTCAATCGCTCCTCCACCCCATAACAAGATTGCAAGTGTCATTCATTTGTCAAAGCAGCAGGGGGCCTTGTGAAGACTCCCAGATCTGCCACTGCAGCCATCTTGTCTCAACCGCGGTTGTTGCGGTGGCATTTCTGCCTTGGCTACAGCCTTGATGCCACGTGAGGCCATACACAGCTTCAGCCATGAAAAAGTAAAAGAAAAGAAAAAGTTATAGGTCATGGAATATGCAAAAACAGTGCAAGTTTTTTTTTTTTTTTTTTACTTTTTAAATGAACACAAGCCACGATAGGAAGGGCCGCAAAATAGGACAGGAATAGGACTTGTTCTATATTTTGCAGCCCACACACGGGACAGGTCATGTGTACGGGCCTATAGATAAGAACGGGTCCATGAAATACACAGATAGCACACTGACCACGGCCATGGTCGTCTGTAGGGGCCTAGGACTGGGACGGGCTCATGTAAATTGATCTCTTATTGGTTCATCTTTACAATTTCTTACAGAGGAAGAGAAAAAATGCTAAAAATAAAAACTAAAATGACTAGAGAAGATACTATATAATAAATAAGATATATACATTACTTAAGTGTCATTATCCTGTTCTATCAGACTGTAGGTATACCATTCCAAAAGTAATGGCTAAATGTACTTTGTATGACCCTTACAAAAATGTAAAAAAAATACTAAAATGTATATGTATGCATTAACATGTTAAAAAACACTTCCCATTTAATACCATCATAAATCATGACGTAAACCCCAAATTAAAGGGGAATCCAGAATTTCCACTAAGCCGTACTTGAAAGACGAGTAATCTGTCCTGTTACTCACTACAGTTTTTTTTGTAATAAAACAGCATCCGCCTTTGACAATCAACTTCTTGACGGAAACTGGCACTCACTAACTCAAGTTCCCCAGGTAGAGGTCGTGACCTGTTGATTGGGTCAATGAGTAACTGGAAACGGAGGCTTTTGTCTCAGGGCGAAAAATCCTTTTAGAAAGAGGATGAAATGTTCCTTCGTGCACTTATGGAAGGAAAATTGTGCATGTGTTGTCATGTTCCAGTCATGTAACCACTAAGAGAGAAATGAGTGGACTTCTTGTGTGAATGGGAAAGCAAGCCATGGGGGTCATTCACAAATCAGTCCTGTAGGTCATCCAGTGTGATTGTATGTATTAGTATTTGTTGTCTGGGAATCTATTGTTTGTATAAATTTACTGCAGCAAATATTTATTCACATACGTCTTATGCTTGGTTCACATCAGTGTTGGTATTCCATCCACATGGGGACCCTCCAAACAGACTACTGAATGCATTTGCAAGCGGTGTGCAGTGAAAGCACACGGACCCCATAGACTATAATGGGGTGCGTGTGCTGCCCACACGAATCATGCAGACAGGAAAGTAGATTGTGAAGTACTTTCCTGTCTGCATGTTCTGTACGGAGATCTTGTGACAAGTACATGGACACCATTATAGTCTATGGAGTCCATGTGCTTTTACTGCACAGCACTTGCAAATGTGTTTGGTATTCCATTCGGGAGGTCCCCATGCAGACTCCCCCCGACGGAGTACCAACGCAGATGTGAACCAACCCTGGGACCCCATGTTATGGAAACGCAGCTATTTTGTTGCAGATTTTGCTGCGTTTTTCTGAGCCAAACCCCAAAGTGGATTGAGCACAAGGTAGAAGTATGAGAATTTCCTTGATATTTTCCATTCCTTTTGTAGCCACTCTTGGCTTTGGCTCCAAAAACTGCAGCAAAATCTGCAATAAAAGAAGCTGCATTTTCACAACGTGTGGCCTCAGCCTTACAGTATCCCCCGCAGGTTCGGTATTCTAGAAAGTAATAACAGGAGTAACAGTAATCCGATAACTCTACAATATATGAACATACTGTATACCTGTATACCTAATTTTTCTAGAGGTCAGCAACACTTAATAATGGCACAGAAAGATTTCTCAACATGTTAGAAGTCGCCTTACGATGATGTAATCCTTACCATTCATCACAGAAATGTGTAGGATCACGACTTGTTATGACACCTGGTCTCCAAAATAGAGGGTGGATCAGAAAATTGGGAGATGGCTTACCAATATCATTGCTTTACCAATTAAACTATTACTAATGTGTCTAGTGGTAAGCTTTAGGCAATGACACAAGCTCTAGCACGAGCCAGCTCAGGTCACAGCGCGTTCACAAAGTTAGTCAACGCTTAATGTAGATTATATACAACTTGCTACATCCTCTTCTAAGGTGGATACACTGTATAAAGGTTTGTAGACGTCTATACAATGTAGACGACTGCATAGTTTACAGTAAGCTATAAATAACTACACTGAAACTTCCTGGGGCTGACCACCCAAATTTGCAATGAAAAATGGTCTTATAAGGATTGTCATTTCAAAGAAAAGATCCATAGTATAAAAGATAAGTGTCTGATCAGTCATGTTACCCTTGGGATGTCCACCAATTACGAAAATGGGGGTCTTTTGAATAGCGCAGCATTCAAGTATATGTATCATCTATCCCGGTATACTTAGCTTACCTCTAGTTCTCATTGTGCGGTTCCTGACTCTCCAGGCTGCTATGTATTTACACCTATTTCTGCTGGTGGTCCTGCACATAGTAGAGGTGTACCCTCCTTTTTAACAACTTGAGAGTTTAGCTAGTTCACCTCTCAGCCCTGTGCACTGTGCCTGAGTAACATAGGTTCTTGGTATTCTAGTTTTTGTGACTGCTTAATGCTTGTGTTTCTCCTTTTGATTATCTGTATTATCTGTATGACTCTGCTAGTGATTCTGTTCCTGACCTACAGTTCTCTGTGTATGACCTCTTGGCTTCCCACAACCCTGCATCTCCAGTGTCTACCCCTGACCTTTGGACCTGACTCAAACATGCTTTTGTCTGACCCTCGGGAGAATTGCACCGTTGCCTCTCTGGCTTTTGGGTCAGCTGCCACCTACAATGGGACTACTCCTACTACTGTTACTCCCGCAGCAATGACCAGATCCTTGTATGGGGATTAAAGGGTGAAAGCCAAGGGACTACTTAGACAATGCCCTCTGGAGTAGCTCAAACTCAAACCGGTTAGGTGTCACATCAATGAGTCCATGAGCCGCTGTCCATTATACACTGCTGCTCTATTCAAAGTATATGGGACTGACTCTGATTGGAAAGCAAAGTTGTTCTATCACTGATCCATTCTCATAGGGGACATGAAACCCTGTTTTGTGATCACTGTGGGGTCCCTTTGGTCAGACCCCTATCAATTAGACTCTTATCATCTCTCCTAAGGATAGGTCATCAATTTAAAAGTCCTGGAAAACCTCTTAAATTTCAAATGAGAAAACAATATATTTGTGTATATTTTGTCTTAAAGATATTGTCAAGTGGTGTGCAGTGAAAGCACACGGACCCCATAGACTATAATGGGATCCGTGTGCTCTCCGCGTGCTGCCTACACGAATCATGCGGACATGAAAGTAGATCACAAAGTACTTTTCTGCCTGCATGTTCCGTGCGGTCACGATGCGGAGAGCACACGGATCCCATTATAGTCTATGGGGTCCGTGCGCTTTCACTGCACACCACTTGGCCATGCGGACTCCCCGAATGGATTACCAAACACAGATGTGAACGAGGGGTAACATCCGAGGGTATTCCCTGACGCATTAAAGACTATGGGGCTTCCGGATCTATTCAGATATGTTGATTAGCAAGGCAGCATGGGTCCTAGTGAAGGTCTTCAGGTCCGCCATCTTAGTACTCCCATAGTCAACGTGTAGTAGGAAGATGCCATAGGCACAAGACAATGCAGGAAGTAAGTAATTCATAGTCAAATCCCCTAGAGGGACTAAAAAAAAATATATATATATAAAATATATATAAATATTGTAAATATTAAAAATTCTAATCCCCCCTTTCTCATTGAACAAAAAAAAAAACTAGTATCACTATATCTGAAAATGTCCGATACATTAAAATATCAAGAATTGCTCTATTTTGGTCACACGTCTAAAAAAAAATTGATAGAATTACAACTAGAGATGAGCGAGTAGTATTTGATCGAGTAGGTATTCGATCGAATATTATGCGGTAAACGCAGTAAAAATTCGATTCCCCTCCCACCTTCCCTGGCACTTTTTTAACACCAATAACTATGCAGGGGAGGTGGGACAGGAACTAGGACAACGTAGGCATTGAAAAAAACGTATACTGTAGAGATGAGCGAGTAGTGAAATATTCGAAAATTCAAAATTCGATTCGAGTAGATCTCAATATTCGACTATTCGATCAAATACCTACTCGCTCATCTCTAATTACGACCCAAAAATTTTATGTATCCCTAAAAAGTACCAATAAAAGTTACCGCAAAAAATAAGCCCCCAGGACAACAAAAGTAAATAAAAATGTATGTGTTCCAGAAAAACAAAATTTTTTTTTATATATTTTTTTTTTAACAGTACATTTGGCAGTGATGTCATAAAGAAAACGTTTCATCTTTACTGCACAGTCCAGGCAGAAATGACAACCGCACTAAAGATGGTTTCCATCTCGATAACACGTAAACCTTTAAAATATTCTTAGTCTATTACAAAGTATATTAAACGGTGGCAATAAAAAACACAAAAAATTCTATTCCCTTATACAGGCATGTCAAGAAAAAAAATCAAAAGGATTTAGTTCTTGAAACACGTCCAATAAACAAAAAAATCAGTTTTTTTTAAACGGATCCGTGTAATGGATCCACACAGATTGCAAATATGACTAGGAGATTATTGATGTGTGAAAAAAAAAAATATTCCGGGGTGAAGATATTGAAATGAATGGACATATATGCAATGTTTGTAGACAGCACACATACATGAAATGCGGACATGTGAATAAGCCCTAACTAGGATGGGACTGAGTAAGAAACCATAAAGGATCAATAGGTACATTTAGATAAATTGTGATGTTCAGCCTCGGCTTCTACAAAGAGATAACTTGTACATTTAGATGCCGTGAAACAACTATGGTCTAGGAATATTGGAGAATGTTCACACTGTGCAGATTTATTGCAACAATTTCTGCAACTGTAAAACTGTTCTTAAAACCTGACTAGGTTGTATCAGCAGCTTGTACACGGTTTAAAACCCATTCAGATGTAGAGAAGAAATTCTGCCATGGTTGAACATTTCCCATACAAAATAGAACCAGCGATTATTATTTCAGCGTCTGCTACGGAAAATATATGGCGGAATAATACGGACAGGAGAGTCAGAAAAAACTAAAATAATGATTATAATATCCTTTATTTATATCACTAATAAAACACAGGACAAATACGACATTACAGACACTTACTGTATACTACATACACAGGTATATATGTATCACACAGATAGATAGATAGATAGATAGATAGATAGATAGATAGATAGATAGATAGATAGATAGATAGATAGGAGATAGATAGATAGATAGATAGATAGATAGATAGATAGATAGATAGATAGGAGATAGATAGATAGATAGGAGATAGATAGATAGATAGATAGATAGATAGATAGATAGATAGATAGGAGATAGATAGATAGATAGATAGATAGATAGATAGATGATAGATAGATAGATAGATAGATAGATAGATAGGAGATAGATAGATAGATAGGAGATAGATAGATAGATAGATAGATAGATAGATGATAGATAGATAGATAGATAGATAGGAGATAGATAGATAGATAGATAGATAGATAGATAGATAGATAGATGATAGATAGATAGATAGATAGATAGATAGATAGATAGATAGGAGATAGATAGATAGATAGATAGATAGATAGATAGGAGATATATAGATAGGAGATAGATAGATAGATAGATAGATAGATAGATAGATAGATAGATAGAAGATACATAGATAGATAGATAGATAGATAGATAGATAGATAGATAGATAGGAGATAGATAGATAGATAGGAGATAGATAGCTAGCTAGCTAGATAGATAGGAGATAGATAGATAGGAGATAGATAGATAGATAGATAGATAGATAGAAGATACATAGATAGATAGATAGATAGATAGATAGATAGATAGATAGATAATAGATAGATAGATAGATAGATAGATAGATAGGAGATAGATAGATAGATAGATAGATAGATAGATAGACAGATAGATAGGAGATAGATAGATAGATAGATAGATAGATAGATAGATAGATAGATAGATAGGAGATAGATAGATGATAGATAACTTACTGATAAATAGTCATCCTGCCAGGAAGGAAAACATTTGTTATTTGTTTTGCTGGGGGGCAAGAGAATAAAATAAATACATATGGAACAACCAATCTATATAGATACTTATTAGATAAATAGATAGATAGATAAATAGTTTAATCCCACTTATTATTTGTTACAAAGTAGTTTCTTTCTTCTTTTAGATGATCTCCCTCCATTTTTTTTTTGTTCATGTGTTTTGTGCTACATGGTGCTGGTGGTGTAAAGGGGGATGGGGAAAGGGATATACTAAACACAACAGGAGTTTAAGGGTCATCAGCTTTTAGCCTCAGCATGACCACCTCTTTAAAGTATGAGAGGATCACGTGGTCCATTCCAGGCTGTTAATAATTCATTCAGAGCACGTTTTACTCTTGAGGAAATGCTTTGTTCTTCAGATTTCCCCTGCACCCCTCCCCCCACCCCAACACCAGAAAAAAAAAAATAGTAATTTTCTTACACACCACTCTCACATATCACACAAGAAAACATCTTACGCAATCTCCACCAATCATTAAACGGGGCGAGCACATCATGTCTGCTTAAACATGGCGCCACTTACACAACTTCTTAAAGAAAATCACATTCTAGAAGAAAACTTTGATAGAAGAAGGTTCAAACCCAATCGCATAGAATAGTAATAAAAGGCTACAATGTGACTATTCCTTGGGGTTAGGTGGATTTTGTTTCTACCCCAATAATGAGATTTTTCTTGTATTTTGGGACATTTAACACTTCACAATAAAAAAAAAAAAATATATATATATATATATATATTTTTTATAAATGATATATCTATAAAAAAAAATCGGAGGAAACATCGGAGAGAAATATTTGTTGTTTTTATAGTTATTATTCTAACAAGGAAAAATAATAATAATAAAAAAAAATTCAACAATTATTAAATAATTATTTTTGTATATTTACTTTATTTGTATTTTTGTATATTTAATATTATAGAATCCAGATAATTTCATGAGCAATATTTATATTAGTATTAATTATAAATTCTCTGGAATAATTATAATAATAAATTCTATATTATAATGAGATATAATTATAATATTAGATATTATTAAATTTCGTTTTTTTTATTATATTACATATAATAATTCAATAGATTCTATGTTTTAGAATATAAAATTTTATATATTTATGAAATATGTAAATGTGAAAATATTTACACAAATATTTCATTTTTTTTAGATTCAGGGACACAACCCCCCTCAAAACGACCAAAGATGACCTCAAATAACCTCAATTGCCATTGAATGTTACACTATATCTGGACCATAAGGTGCAGTGTTGGGAGTGGGATATATAGGTTGGCCATAGATGTGAGATATTTATCTGCAGATCGTAACAGATCCAGTAGATTTTAGTAATATTTGCCGGTTATTCTTATATTATTTATATTGTTAGGTTATTATATTATAATCTATGTTATCTTATTATCTTATGTGACCCCTCAGACAGCAGGAGACATTGACGCACTGGTATGGTATATAAAAAAAATCCTATGATAAAAAATATCAGACAAATGATTTTTGTGACTAGGGCTGGAAACACACAGAGTTTAGGTTACTTTTTTTTTAATGCATTTTTTTTTGGTTTTGGGTTTTTGAGCCAAAACCAGGAATGGATTCAGTGCAGAGGAATATTCTACGCCCGTCCCTTATAGATCCCATTAATGGATTCAGTGCAAGGAATATTCTACACCCGTCCCTTATAGATCCCATTCATGATTCAGCACGGAGGAATATTCTACACCCGTCCCTTATAGATCCCATTATTGGATTCAGCACAGAGGAATATTCTACGCCCGTCCTCTATAGATCCCATTAATGGATTCAGCGCAGAGGAATATTCTACGCCCGTCCCTTATAGATCCCATTCATGGATCCAGCGCGGAGGAATATTCTACGCCCGTCCCTTATAGATCCCATTCATGGATTCAGCGCGGAGGAATATTCTACGCCCGTCCCTTATAGATCCCATTCATGGATCCAGCGCGGAGGAATATTCTACGCCCGTCCTCTATAGATCCAATTCATGGATTCAGCACGGAGGAATATTCTACACCCATCCCTTATAGATCCCATTCATGGATTCAGCGCGGAGGAATATTCTACGCCCGTCCCTTATAGATCCCATTATGGATTCAGCGCAGAAGAATATTCTACACCCGTCCCTTATAGATCCCATTAATGGATTCAGCGCAGAGAAATATTCTACGCCTGTCCCTTATAGATCCCATTCATGATTCAGCACGGAGGAATATTCTACACCTGTCCCTTACAGATCCCATTATTGGATTCAGCACAGAGGAATATTCTACGCCCGTCCTCTATAGATCCCATTAATGGATTCAGCGCAGAGGAATATTCTACGCCCGTCCCTTATAGATCCCATTCATGGATCCAGCGCGGAGGAATATTCTACGCCCGTCCCTTATAGATCCCATTCATGGATTCAGCGCGGAGGAATATTCTACGCCCGTCCCTTATAGATCCCATTCATGGATCCAGCGCGGAGGAATATTCTACGCCCGTCCTCTATAGATCCAATTCATGGATTCAGCACGGAGGAATATTCTACACCCATCCCTTATAGATCCCATTCATGGATTCAGCGCGGAGGAATATTCTACGCCCGTCCCTTATAGATCCCATTATGGATTCAGCGCAGAAGAATATTCTACACCCGTCCCTTATAGATCCCATTAATGGATTCAGCGCAGAGGAATATTCTACGCCTGTCCCTTATAGATCCCATTATGGATTCAGTGCAGAGGAATATTCTACGCCTGTCCCTTATAGATCCCATTAATGGATTCAGCGCAGAGGAATATTCTACGCCTGTCCCTTATAGATCCCATTCATGGATTCAGCGCGGAGGAATATTCTACGCCCGTCCCTTATAGATCTCATTCATGGATCCAGCGCGGAGGAATATTCTACGCCCGTCCTCTATAGATCCAATTCATGGATTCAGCACGGAGGAATATTCTACACCTGTCCCTTACAGATCCCATTATTGGATTCAGCACAGAGGAATATTCTACGCCCGTCCTCTATAGATCCCATTAATGGATTCAGCGCAGAGGAATATTCTACGCCCGTCCCTTATAGATCCCATTCATGGATCCAGCGCGGAGGAATATTCTACGCCCGTCCCTTATAGATCCCATTAATGGATTCAGCGCAGAGGAATATTCTACGCCCGTCCCTTATAGATCCCATTCATGGATCCAGCGCGGAGGAATATTCTACGCCCGTCCCTTATAGATCCCATTCATGGATTCAGCGCGGAGGAATATTCTACGCCCGTCCCTTATAGATCCCATTCATGGATCCAGCGCGGAGGAATATTCTACGCCCGTCCTCTATAGATCCAATTCATGGATTCAGCACGGAGGAATATTCTACACCCATCCCTTATAGATCCCATTCATGGATTCAGCGCGGAGGAATATTCTACGCCCGTCCCTTATAGATCCCATTATGGATTCAGCGCAGAAGAATATTCTACACCCGTCCCTTATAGATCCCATTAATGGATTCAGCGCAGAGAAATATTCTACGCCTGTCCCTTATAGATCCCATTCATGATTCAGCACGGAGGAATATTCTACACCTGTCCCTTACAGATCCCATTATTGGATTCAGCACAGAGGAATATTCTACGCCCGTCCTCTATAGATCCCATTAATGGATTCAGCGCAGAGGAATATTCTACGCCCGTCCCTTATAGATCCCATTCATGGATCCAGCGCGGAGGAATATTCTACGCCCGTCCCTTATAGATCCCATTCATGGATTCAGCGCGGAGGAATATTCTACGCCCGTCCCTTATAGATCCCATTCATGGATCCAGCGCGGAGGAATATTCTACGCCCGTCCTCTATAGATCCAATTCATGGATTCAGCACGGAGGAATATTCTACACCCATCCCTTATAGATCCCATTCATGGATTCAGCGCGGAGGAATATTCTACGCCCGTCCCTTATAGATCCCATTATGGATTCAGCGCAGAAGAATATTCTACACCCGTCCCTTATAGATCCCATTAATGGATTCAGCGCAGAGGAATATTCTACGCCTGTCCCTTATAGATCCCATTATGGATTCAGTGCAGAGGAATATTCTACGCCTGTCCCTTATAGATCCCATTAATGGATTCAGCGCAGAGGAATATTCTACGCCTGTCCCTTATAGATCCCATTCATGGATTCAGCGCGGAGGAATATTCTACGCCCGTCCCTTATAGATCCCATTCATGGATCCAGCGCGGAGGAATATTCTACGCCCGTCCTCTATAGATCCAATTCATGGATTCAGCACGGAGGAATATTCTACACCCATCCCTTATAGATCCCATTCATGGATTCAGCGCGGAGGAATATTCTACGCCCGTCCCTTATAGATCCCATTATGGATTCAGCGCAGAAGAATATTCTACACCCGTCCCTTATAGATCCCATTAATGGATTCAGCGCAGAGGAATATTCTACGCCTGTCCCTTATAGATCCCATTATGGATTCAGTGCAGAGGAATATTCTACGCCTGTCCCTTATAGATCCCATTAATGGATTCAGCGCAGAGGAATATTCTACGCCTGTCCCTTATAGATCCCATTCATGGATTCAGCGCGGAGGAATATTCTACGCCCGTCCCTTATAGATCCCATTCATGGATTCAGCGCGGAGGAATATTCTACGCCCGTCCCTTATAGATCCCATTAATGGATTCAGCGCGGAGGAATATTCTACGCCCGTCCCTTATAGATCCCATTCATGGATTCAGCGCGGAGGAATATTCTACGCCCGTCCCTTATAGATCCCATTCATGGATTCAGCGCGGAGGAATATTCTACGCCCGTCCCTTATAGATCCCATTAATGGATTCAGCGCGGAGGAATATTCTACGCCCGTCCCTTATAGATCCCATTCATGGATTCAGCGCGGAGGAATATTCTACGCCCGTCCCTTATAGATCCCATTCATGGATTCAGCGCGGAGGAATATTCTACGCCTGTCCCTTATAGATCCCATTATGGATTCAGTGCAGAGGAATATTCTACGCCTGTCCCTTATAGATCCCATTATGGATTCAGCGCAGAGGAATATTCTACACCCGTCCCTTATAGATCCCATTAATGGATTCAGCGCAGAGGAATATTCTACGCCTGTCCCTTATAGATCCCATTAATGGATTCAGTGCAGAGGAATATTCTACGCTCGTCCCTTATAGATCCCATTCATGGATTTAGTGCAGAGGAATATTCTACGCCCGTCCTCTATAGATCCCATTAATGGATTCAGTGCAGAGGAATGTTCTACACCCGTCCTCTATAGATCCCATTCCGTTTGATGCCGCCTCTTGACTTTGGCTCAAAAATAAGCAAAAATTTCCTATACGTCTTCAGCTGAAGGGGCCCTTTGGGGGGGGCATAATCCCCTAATCGGTCCTATAAACATTCGTGAACACATCCTGAGATTGACGACAAATAAGTTATTTGTTCATTTATCGTAAATCGCATCTCTTATCAAATGGTTTGTTGGATATACCACCGACATAAATACCGTATAAGAGGGAGGAATGAATGACCATAAAACACATAAAAAAATACTGCGCAAAAGAAGTCAGCCTCTTTAGTAGTTTTCCATTTTTTGCCCCCACCATAGAAATCTAAGGAAAACACTGTATTTTCTGTCACAACACGTGGATATTAAATGAAATTCGCTTTGCCGGGACGCCATGTTTTTATTTCCACTGTGTTCCACAACCCGTGGCCTCCCACCTACGTTACGTACGACTGCCTTGCTTTATAGTGGACTGGCGCTTATTACGGTATTATACGTGACCACGTAAAGAGCAAACAAGAGTGAAAATCTGCCATTTTTGGTCCATATTTACCTCAGCCCGATTTAAAGCAAATTTTTCATACATTTTTGTGATTCATACGAAACAAGTAAAACAGACGCAAGTATTTTTTTATTGCATTTTTATTGAATGGATGACGTATACGAATAAATGATTCGTATTTTCTATTCGCATTGTGGATGTTTTCTAACCTGAGGGAAACTGATAAGTGTATTGGTCACCATTTGCAATACAATGAATGTGAAGCAGCCCATAATGGAAGTGTTTAGCAGACACTTGAGGGCTAATGTCTTGGCCAGTCTTGGCTATAGGCGCCTCTATAGGACATCATTAATTATGCTAATTGCCTGAGCGGATATACTCTCCCCCCCCCTGTGAGGTGAAGGAGCCGCCCTGGGCTGCCATCACGTGACGGGCTCCTCTTCGCGCCACTTTTGTAAAGCCCTGCTGCCGCTGCTCCTTGTTTTTTTCGCCTCCTCCTCGCAGGTTTCCCCGGAGCCGCGGACATGAGGTAACCTTGTGTTTATGTTTTGTTTTTTTTTGGCCGCTGCATCCTCGGGGTTGTGCGGGGCCGGGGTTTGGCCGTGCTTGTCCCCCTTTGTAAACCAAGGCTGGTGCTCCCACCTGTACGAGTCCACCTCCATGACGGCGGCGCTTCTTGTCGCACGGACGGGCACTTTGCACCTCACATGGCGGCAGTGCGCAGCTGAGATTGCACCGGGCGTGCACTTCTTTGTCCGTGGCTTGGACTTGCTGCTGCTGCTGCTCCGTGTTGCATTGTGCGGGTTCGGTCCGCGCACATGGCGCTAGCGCTCTCCCCTTCTCCCTCAGGCCTGTGTGATCTGTCCCCCATGGCGCCTGTGTCTTCCTCCCGGGCTGCACCATGGGATTTGTAGTCCTATTTTATTTGTTTAGTTGCAATGAGGTGGGTTAACCCCTGTCCTCCCGTCTATTCTATTGTGGTGTGTACGGGGCTCAGTACTTTCTTTTTAATGTCCTAAAACCGCGTGTGCGTTGCTGCGTCACGTGTGCACGGTGCGATAGGACTGGTGCACGTGCACCGGCCATTTAAACGCCGAGCGCTGAAGGTAACGCAGGAGGGGGGGATGGGTAGGTGAGTGTGTGATCTTGCATTGTAATCCAGCGGGGTAGGGGTTAAGGTTTGGCGCGGTTTTTGTTGCATTTGAATTGCCGGGACTCCATTTCCCATCATGCCCCTCTCCACCCCCCCCCCCCCTACTCCTCCTCTTCTCTTTAATCTGAACACGAGGGACAGGGACGCGTGGTGAGGAGTCCGGGGTAAGGAGGCTGCAGGTAATGGCCGGGGGCGAGGATAGAAGCGGGGCTACAAGGTGCTGGCCACTACTAGCCCCTGCTGGGGGGGGGGGGGGGGGAGTCACTGGCCATTGTGTCCCGGGAGCATGCACCCTCAGCTGCTGCTGTTTACTTCACTCCTGTGCACACCAAAGTCCTGCTGATTAACAATAGCTGCTTTTTTTGCAAGGCCGGCCCCGTGCAGAGAAGTCCTAGCAAGTATTTGTGGGCTGTGAACTTGTATATAAATAGTGTAATGGGGAGGAATCTGCTGGTCATGTGATCAGGGAGAGGGGTTTGGGGTTTACTTGTGTTGTCTTAAAGATCTCCAGTGGGGAAATGGTTAATTCCAGCTCCATCTCTGGCTAGGTCAGTAGATGGGGACCAAACGTGTGACCTTAGGGGGTCTTCACACCTTATTGTTCATGGCGTTTAAGGTTAACACTTAAATGATGAGAACTGCATGTTTTGTTTTGGGCAGTGTGAACACTCGCTAGTCACAGCATGCAATACCCTGCACACAGTTCAAAGTAAATTGTTATTGACCTTAGTCTGTGTTCACACTAGCTGCAATGGAGGGAATGCACTCCTTAAAGTGGAGTTTCTTTGCAAAAGTGAACCCTGGGAAAAATTGCATGCAATATAGCTGAAGTGTGAATACACCTTAAGATCTCATGGAACAGAATATTGCAAATATGACCCCTGGGTGCATTATAGTGCATGCACTTTTTGGAGTAATTTCTATAGGATCCTGTCCAACCCTAGCCATGTGGGTATTTTTAACTGCATCCTAAGCCAACATAGCTTTTTAGCTGAAATTGGTGCACAGGATATTGTGACACTGATGCACTAAAGTGCATTGTTGCATTGGGGGAGGGGGATCACACTGTTGGGTGAGTGCACATGGTTGTGGTTACCGTTGAAACATGGCTTAATGGTGGTACTGCATGCCGTTTTGGTGCAGCTTCGCCATAGTGTGAGTGGTCACATAGCACTTTAACATTAGTAAGTGGTCTAAAGGATCCTGCAGAGTGCTGTGAGATCTCAGGGGTGCATTAAAACTGCAAACCTCAATTTTAAAAATTAAGGAACTCCACCCAAAATTGCATGCAGTTCAGCTTTTTAGCCTTGATGCATCCAGTTATGATATCCTATCTTTATTGCAGGCTATTTGTATCACACGTTAAGCATGATGGATGTTTAGCTGGATACTAGATGGCTTTGTGATGTTTCTTATTGACCCCTGTTTTGTTCTTCCTCTCCAGGTAATGGAGCGCTCCTTCATTCGGCAGCTGTGAGCGGTGTGATCAGTCTAGGTTATGCAAAAGTGCTTATAGTGCAGGTAGCGATTATTACCTACTGCACTCTAAGCACTTCCAGCATTGCCATGGCAATTGACTCCATAGTGGCCGGACACCTGTGTAGTCTTGTGGCGGCTTTGTGTTAAGGTGCATCTAGTGCAGTTAGTGGCATAGCTTAGAATCTACTGCTCTAAATGCTCCTTTTGGCACAAGGTGTCTGCCTGGAAATCTGTGTGGTGCGGTGTTATCGGTCAGGATGTCTCCAACCAACGAACAGTCCAGGCTGTGCCAAAGTGCTCATAGTGCAGGTAGCTATTGTACAGTCCCTACTGTAATATGGGCACTTACAGTACTGCCAGATATGTGCCCTAGGAAGCGACCGGCTTGTCCTACTGACGTTCTCCGCTCCTGTTAGTTTGGCTGGATTGCACCAGCTGGTTACAATTGCTGTGCAAATCCATGCAAAACTGACAGTGGCGGTCACCTGCTGCTGGCGAATCCCTTCTGGAAGACGTTTCTTATCCTCTGGCTCCTCCGTGGGTGGGGATTTGTTGCATTACTTGTGTGTGTTGTAAAAGTATTGCACTTGTCCCGGCCTGTGGAAGAAAAAGGACTCTCGCCTGGGTTGTGTTGTGATATTTTTGTGCTTGTTTTGCTGTTGTCGGGTGGATCACGATGCAATTTTATTTAGTTTGGTAGGAGAAAAATTGCACGGTATCCATCTGTAAACCGCATCACTATTCTGTGAGCTTTTGTTTTGTTTTTTTTTTTAACCTGTGACTTTGTTTAATTTTGTTCATTATTAAAATGACTTGTCTGCTTCGTGTTCTTACTGTTTAACTTGCATTGATGAATATGTATTGGTTGGGTGCTGTACTGTATAGCAGATGTGCACAATGAGCTTGAGTGGTTTTAGTCTTGTTTTATGGGGGGGTGTCTGGTGTTTCCTCCTATGGCTGGTCTTATACGACCGTATTGAATGTACTTTCTGCAAGTCGCTGATCAGCAACACACTCCGCAGACATCCGTGTCCTGCCGCACTCGCCCATAGAGTCCTATGCAATTTGCGGCCTGGCCACACCACGGATAAAATATCTGGTGGTGTAAGAGGCCACGTTGCATATGTGTCTGCAATTGAAAACCTTCAATTGCAGACTTGTATTATGGCTGTGTAAGACCAGACTAAATTGCATATTTTTTTTTTTTTTTTTTTGGGAGGCTTCTGATCATTTCTATGTAGTAGTCCACATATCAATTTTTGAGAATCACTGTAGTGAGGATATTTGCTTAAATGTGGTGTTTGGAACTTAAAGGCAATGTTGCCTACAAATGACCTATTTGATAAACATTCATTTTTGACGCTCTGCAATTTTATATATAATACTAAAAATCTTGCAATTCCAGGTCTTACCAGTAGGCCTGACCCACACGTCCTCCTTCCTATAGAAGGACCATAGACACAATGGGCTGGAGCAGACTCTATTCACTTGTGGGCGTTCTCTAGGTTCACTGTGACCTGGGTAGAGGTCACTTGCAGAATGAGGCGTTGTAAAATCCTACTACATGGCCTAGTGGACAGTGTCAGAACTGCAGGATTTTTAGCATTGCTTTAAATAACTTTAAATGCCGTGAGAAATATCGCATCGTTTCATAGTAACTGCAAAGTGGATGGAACTTGTGCAAGTCTCATGCCTTTAAAACCACAGTGCGGACTCTGCAATTTGCAAAGTGGCACGGTTTTGGAAATCGCAGCATGTCAATTATAGCTACGGAAATACCGGCTGTTTCCCCATCGATATAATGGTAACAGTCCGTGGTCTTTCTGGTCAAAGTGCAGCGGGCAGAACCGCGATGCGTTATCGTCGTGGCTTTTCTCACAGCGCTTTGGCACGCTTTAAATCAAGTTGTTAAAGTATCTTATGACGTACTGCCTTTAAGTTTGCAAGTGTCATTAAATGCAGTCCTATAAGGCAGGGTTCACACTAGCGTCAGTGTCCAATGCTAAGTCTGCAAGATTCTGTGGCCATTAGCATCGGACACTAGCTGTGTCAGTTACATTTTGCATTGATTTAATGAGACATCATGTTCGTTCTTTAGTCTGTGTCCGTTCACAAAGATGTCTAAATTTTTAAAGCGGACAGTAAAACTGACATCTTTGCATGGCCACTTAAGGACAGACACTGACTGTAAAGAACGCACATGATGTCGCATTTAAATCAATGCAAAATGTACGGACACAGCTAGTGTCCACTGCTAATGTCTGCAAGATTTTGCAGGGACACTAGCTGTCAGACACCAACGCTAGTGTGAATGCCCCCTTAACCGCATATCTGCATGTTCAAACCCTTAAAGGGAGTGTCACCAGAATCTGCAGATAAGGGGAAGGTCACTTTATCCTCACTGGCTGGATTCTGGTGCCTCTTCAAAGCAGCGTTCTCATAAGTTCTTGTGAGGTTACATGATGTGCGCTGCAGTGAAGCCTTTCCTGGTGCCTGTGTACTACTGGTCCTCAGCCGTGCCATGTGACCATCAGACTGTCTAACGTTGCATATTATGTGCTGACAGTTTCTGTAGACCGTCCTGTGACATCCTTGATGATTCATAAGAATTAATGACTTCCTGCCCACACAATAGTCAATGGGGAGTCTGACTAGTAGTCGGGTGACCGAGTCCTAGAAGAGTAACTCTCTAACCAGTGCTTATGCTTTACTCTACAACAGGGGTAGGGAACCTTTGTCTCTCCAGCTTCTGTGAAACTACAACTCCCAGCATGCTCCATTCACTTCCATGGGCGTTCCAAGAACAGCAGAGCCAGTATGCATGCTGGGAGTTGTAGTTTTACAACAGCTGGAGAGCTGAACATTCCCTGCCCATGCTCTACAACATGCACATTTCTTGGGGTATGTTGGAATTTGCACAGCTGAAATTCAGGAATTTTTTTATTTTTTTTTTATTTTTGACAATTCCACCATAGAAACTTTCTGCCTCCTGTTAAGTTTCCTGGCCCTTATCAGAGGGGAACCACCTACAGATAAAGCATGGTTTATTTTGTTCTAGGCTTTTGCTACTGCTAAAAAAAAAAAAAAAAAAAGCATCTGAATCCCATTCAAAAAAAAGGGAAGCAGAGTCTTTGTGAAGGTGCTACGCTAATGGTGTACTAAAGTGATAAAGCACCATGTGACCTTGTATTTCTTGTCCTGCTGTGGTAAGGGGTAGCATGCGTACAATGTATGGTGTACTAGTACATGCGTTCTGTCCATAGGGCCTGAGTGTGGGCTAATAGCGGAAGCTGTGGGCATGGGAGTAAGAGAACCACTTGTGGAGTACCTGTCAGCAGAAGTGGCTAGTAATGGGTTCTGCCAGTGGGAGATGGGAGCCCTGCTGTAAGGAGCCAATGAAGTCTATGGTAGCTGGCAGCAAAACCACCAGGTGGTGGCAGCCCAGGGGGAAACTGAGCAGTGTTGGCCTTTGTAGTCCTTGGCTACTCAGTACCTTTTGGTCCAGGAGCCTTGGCATGTTGGGAGCCCGGTCTCTTGAGATGGGTTTCTATAGCAGAAGCATCCTTCACTTTATTTTTTTATTTTAACTTTTTTTTTTATTCTTCCCTCCATGTACTGGGGTATGATGGCACAGTTTATAGAGGCCTTCAGAAGTGTACTAGGTTGTCTGCCAATGGCTTACAACTGAAATGTATAGTAAAAACTAGTCCAGTCTTCTCTGGGTGTATATAGCATTCTGAAGAACTGCATGTCTGCTTTCATTGCATTAACCTCTAGCACATGTTGCTATACCTGTCACCTGTTTGCTAATGGGACGTGACCTGAGATCCTTGGCTGGCTTTTAACATACAACTGACATGGAGAGTAACATGTGCTAGGTATTACTGCACTTCACCCCACTTAGCAGTATCATGGTGACCCTGTCTTTAAAGGGAGTCTGTCACTTGATTTGGGCAGACCTCACTAAGGACATGTTGCTGTAGCCTTTAGAATTGCTATTCTCGTCCTACCTTTGTTTATCTTCACCTGGTTTTGAATAAAACACGTTTTTCATGTCTGCGCCGTCTCCCCAGTATTCTGCCGCCTCCTGCTCTGTTGCATGCCCCGTCTTTGCTCAGGCCTCCTCTAGCTTTAGCAGCAATCCTCCATTGTGCCATGCAACGAAAAGAGGATGCCTAGTAAAGATGGGGGGTGTAACAAAGGAGGCGGCCGAATACTGGGGGTGATGGTGCAGTGCGCAGGGTACAGGCACTTCTACCTGGGCTTCATCTGCAGCATTTGATAGAACTCTATTCAAGCACGGTTGACGAACAAAGGTCTGTCTTTGAATGGAAGCCGCCGGTGGCACATGACTGCTGAGGTCAATGAGCTGGTTTAGTGAAGGGCCTGTGATGTCACTGCCTGTGACCGCCCGGGGGTCTCTTCCTGACTGACCTCAGTAATGATCCAGCACATCTTAGCTAATGGGTAGGTTCAGTTTAGCAGAATTTCCTCCCCTTCACCCTCATGGCACCTATCCTGGCCGCTTGTGCTTCACTTGTGTTGTGATTTTTGCTTCCAGGTCAAGGGCTCTGAGGACTGAGTATTGCTGGTTTTAATTAATTTGCCCCAATAGACGGTGTAAGAAATTCTGCGCCATATTCACTCTTGTTTTGTAAACTGGGCGCTTACTTTCAACCACAGCTATTCTATTATGTGTCAGGCCTCTGTTGTATATTGCTCTGTATATAGAGCAAAGAGGGTGTAGGTAAGTACTGCTAAAATAGGCCCAGTGGACCCCAGTGACTGTAATGGGGACTCGCCAAGGACACTGCAGCTTTGTCTCCATTCATATCTGCACTGGAGCTTCCACTGTAGCCTTAGTTGCAGGACTTTAGGCCATTTTGTGCAATACACACGTTTGTCTCTCTAGTTGTAATCACAATGGCAAATGTACCAGACTAAATCCAGCTGGGGTCCCTTCCAACTCTACCATAAGAATATAACAAGAGCTATAGGTCTCTAAATCCCTGTATGGGTTTTCTTTGCAGTATATAGATGTATTTGCTGACGACCATGCTCAAATGACAAGATTTCCCTCTTTATAGGTCATGGCCAAGCAATTTTTTTGTTCTATACCGTGATAGTGTGTATTTGTAATGTCATTCTGTGTATGAACAACTAAAGCAAAGACATTGTTACATAAATGATAAACAATTTGATCAGAATCGTCGCCTTTAAAGTTTCAATGTCTTTGTTAAACTTTGGTAACGATGTGTCTAATAAAATAATGAAATTGAATCTTATGGGTCTGTAGTTCATTTGACTTTTGAATGAACCAATAACTGAAGTGCTGGGGTCTTTGTGTCGCTCACTTTTGTGTGACCGTCTCTGCCATATGTGCTCCTGGGACATAAGTTGACCCTTAGTCGTCCATTCTATTGTCCTAAGGACAAAGCCCTTCATTAGGGGGTATACGTGTTCTTTATTGCTATATCACAAAGCATACTAGTGTGGACCATCACAGAACATATATCCGATTGTATATGCATGTCTATTGTTACCAGTGACTGGTATGTGACTATATGGGGGTATTCATTGGCGAGCGTGTCTCAAGTATACCCCCAATAAACTGTAAAACTTCTCATAACAAGACCTATTATAGGACATATGCATCTCTACTGCAGTGTCACCACATATCCACTTGTATGACAAGGCAGGTGTACACACAATCTAATGGCTATTGGACATATAAAGGTTGCAAAGAACTACACATTTCTTAATTTTCATTTAAAGGGTTTGTTGGACTACATTGCACTGCCCTTGTCTGGCTTATGACATGATGCTTTGGTCATATGGCCCATTCCAGTGACTGGTTCTGAGCTGCAATGTGAAGCACAGCCACTAGATAATGGACTGTTACCTTTGGTAAAGGTGCCACAAAAACAATCCTAACCCCTTTAATGTTAAATTTGAGTCTCTCTCAATGTGCAGATCAGCAATCTGGAACCCTAAAGTTGGCTCTGTTGCTCCAGACTGCTACACCCCACACTGCCAGGTAACCCTTGTTTGTCTCCTATGTGAGTGACAAGGAGCTCGGCTGAAATCTCACCTGGCCCTGTTGCTAGAAGGAAAGTTGGGTGTATTGGAGCAGTTTGGGGCATAGTCCTTTAGAGCACTGATGGTTGCTCCAGAAGAGAACATTTCCATTAAAATTTGCACTTGGGTTTTATTGGTCAAACTTTGTTTAATTAAAAATAGCATGTGATTATAGTCTATGGGGTCCAGGGGTAAACACTTCTTAAGAGATTGGGTTTCTGTGTTTCAGAGGCAGACTCTAAGAACAAATCTGAATGCTAGTGTGAACCTAGTGATAGTAGAAATTAAAATTGAGATGTTTTCCCATTGACTGTAGCAGAAGGGGCTGGTCGCTTCTCCGTCTGCATTTGTCTTTTTGTACACCGCACAGAGGATTGTGCAGGATCTCAACTTGCAATGTAAGAAAAGTCTGTGCTAGTTTCTCTGCTTGTTCCACACATCTACATGGTGGTCTCTCCTTAAGGAGTTAGAATATCCTCTTAACCTGGTCTAGAAGCCTCTGCCAAGTCAGTCTTCTCTGCGCCGGGCTGAAGAGATCTAATCAGATCAAAACTGCTGTCCTTGGCTGAGAGACCGACTTGGTAAAATCCCACATCATTGCAGCGAAGGTCGGGCATGATGTTAAGGGGAGCGCCCCCTAGTGGGCTGCATGACTGAGGCACGGTCTTCCTATTTACATCATGGAAGACAGATTTGCATACTCTTCCCATGTTCTCATAGTAAGCAGCTGTCCTGAGGGGGCTCATGTTTTTCCGCCACAGACTTTTGCTGGCTCCTCCGCTATGTTTGTCATCTTACACTTTTATTCCTGAATTACATGTAGGTGGTAGTAATGGCTGGGGCTAGACTCGGAGAAGAGTAAAACTGTACTGCAGTCATAATGGGGCTACTAGTAACAGAAAACTGAGGGCACCACATCTGTAGGATTATACAGTCAAAGAACAGATGACCCTGCAGATATTTCAGCTCATCCCGAAAACTCAGGTACTCAAACTTCTGATATCTGGTGTTCAGCTGTATAAAGTCACCCAAGCGACAACCTGCAATTGTTGGTTATAAATATCTTGTATTGAGCACATGACTGACTTACTGGCCTGTAATTACTCATCTCCTGATTCACAGAGCACAACTCTTGCCCCAGGAAGATGGTGTAGTGTCAATCCCTCCTCAGCAATTCCTTATATTGGGGTATAACCGGCCACATTCGGTCTGCAATGCTGTGCAGTCCCCTTACTAGACTTGCTCGGGCCACATGACTTCAGAAATAATAATTTTTTTTATTCTTTGAATCTAGACAATTCTTCCAGTGCTGTGTAGTTCAGTGAACCATCCATTACAGTCTGGTATTCTCTAGTGCGCACTGGTTGGGGCTATGTGGCCTGGCTGACTTAGTCGTATGATCTCGCTGATCCAGTGCCTCCTGCCTTTCTGAATAAAGCCTCTGCTTCTATGGGGGGGGGGGGGGGGGGTAAAAACTACCTGTAGAGAAGACCCCCTGGCCTTCAGGCATCTTCTGTGGGGCCTTCCACCATGGATTCCTACCTCCTATACCAGTCCAATGCTGCACGGTGGCAATATGAAGAGCGGCCTGCTACTAATTCCTCCCATGTCTGGACCTGGGGTTCAGATCCCATCCTCCGGGGTCAGGGCTCGTTCACATCTGCGCCCAGGTGTCCGTTCTGCAGGTTTCCTTTTGCATAAAACAGCAGGATACGGAAACCTGCAGGAGTCTCTCACCCATTCATTTGAATGGGTGAGAAAGCAGTGAGCGTTTTGCGCTCTCCGCCGCGAGACCGGGTTTTTAAATCCAGACAGTCGGACATGCAGTACTCTGTGTCCGGATTAAAAAATCCGGTTTCGCGGCGGAGAGCATAAAACGCTCATCGCCGCTCACGGCCGGACCCGGTCTGTGCTTTCCGTCTTCTGGCATGCAGAAGACGGAAAGCACAGAACGGAGAGTAGAACGCAGGTGTGAACCTAGCGTCAGCTGCCTTGAATGGATGAATAAGAAAAGACTGCAACATGCCGAATCTTCTAAAACTTAATTCTTTAATTTATCTTCATTATAAGATAGATTCCAGACAGTAGGAAAGACACACCCACTGCCTTGAGCCCTGTTATTCCTTGGGAGACCTGATCGGAGAGCCAGTGCTAGTGTGAACCTAGCGTCATGAGAACAGAACGAATAAGTGGTTTAATATCCACGTACTTGATCTTTCCTTCCCTAGACCTCTCTGTGGGTTCTCTTGCAACAAGATGACTGTGAGCTTTACTGAAACCGCTGCTTTTTGCTAACTTTTTTGTTTAGGGAGCAAATCTACTACAGCATAGTATGCGCTTAGAGCATCTTGGCTGCTAGCGGTGGTGGTGGGATGTTGACTAACCAGGACCATAACACTAAGGTCCCTGCACCTGAATTGGACAGGTGCGTGGGTTTTTCTTTTGATCCTTCAGGTTTTTTTAAGTTGTATTGAAAGAACCCAGCTGATATCCTCAGGACATACTGTCTTGTTTTATCACTGATAAGCCTGCTGCACCCTAAAAAGTGTATGACACACCAGCAGCTTCATGTACTGACGTCCGCGCACTGCACAGGGCACGGTGCCATATGTTATACTGATTTGGCTCCTACTAAGGTTCTGCTATAGATATATCCGCCACTGTCTTATACTGCTCCAGGGTTTTATGTCTTAAGGACAAGACTTGTATGACTGTGGGCAGGAGGGAGGCAGCCAACTATCTTATTAGAACAAAGGCTTTTTGTAGAATATACAGTCGTTGCTCAATGCTCTCCTCAAGTAACCCCACTTGACCAAGTGCTGAGGTTCATCTAGAGTTTTTTTCCTTATCTGTTTCAGCAATGTTTCCATCACGACATTGTTTGATCAGTGGGTAAGGTTATTTGATGTACATAATCTTCTATAGACTTGCATGGGTCATCTGCTGCATTACAGAGTATGGTGAATCAGCACGGGCACAGGAAAACGGCTGATCTGCGGCAGGCTGACCGCTTTCAATCTAAAATCGATGTCCTATATTATAAACAGGACCTTTCAAAATCTGGCTAAGGGCTAGTTCACATGAGGCTAGGGACAATGGATTTTGGTCCTGATTTTTGACACAGGAAGTCGCATCAGGACCACAATGTGCCTACTGCGACTGTCGCGGCTTCCCGCTCCGGAGTAGGCCCAAATTAATGGGCCTAGTCCGGAGGGTGCTGTCATGACTGAAACAGCCTGAAGAAGGGGCAGCTCCATGAGTGGGAACGAACCACTTGCGGAAAAAAGATCGCTAGCGGTCTACATAGACCTCTATTGTGAGGGGGCGGATTTTAAGGTGGATTTGGTGTCAAAATCCGCCCCCTCTTGCCCCCTCTGAACGAGCCCTAATAACTTTAAGTCCCAGAAAATCCTTTTAGTGACATTAAAGTGAACTTTTCACCACCTGAAGATTTGTGTGGTCCTGAACCTGAGAAATTTGCCCAGTACTGAAATGGTTAAGTAGATTGGATTTCCGGTTTTTTGGGTCCTCAAGCAGACAACCAGTGCAGGTGTGAACTTGGCATAAGCCCCATTCATGACCTGTGACCACCCATACTGCCCTCCTGTTAAGGAGTATACACTTGTATACGTGTGTCAGCATGCGGGAGACCTTCGAGGACCCTGTACAGAACAGCTTCTTCCTTAAGGCGTGTCAGATCTTCAGGCTTATTCCAATGTCCGCCGCGTCCGTGATCAGACATCACACACCTACTTTTGAGAGCTGTTCATGGTTAGACCGTTCTGTGTGCGGTTGTAAAATATCCAATATTTGGTGAAATCTGTAATTGCGTGTAGAGAAGCCTTAAAGGAGAGGACTCGGCTTCTTATTCTAGAAAACGCGTTGATTTAACTTAACCCCTTCCCGCCAATGGCATTTTTTTATTTTCGTTTTTGACTCCCCTCCTTCTAAACCCCATAACATTTTTATTTCTCCGCTCCCAGAGCCATATGAGGTCGTAATCTTTGCAGGACAATTTTTTTCTTCCTGATGCCACCATTAATTATTCTGTATAATGTACTGGGAAGCTGGAAAAAAATTCAGAATGGGGGGGGGGGGGGGATTTGAAGAAAAAAATGCATTTCTGCGACTTTCTTACGGGCTTCGGTTTTACGGCGTTCACTCTGCAGCCAAAATGACCTGTCCCCTGTATTCCGTGTTTCAGTACGATTCCAGGGATACCAAATTTATATGGTTTTATTTACATTTTTAACCCCTTAAAAAAAAAAATCCAAAACTGTTAAAAAAAATTTTTTTCTATAGGTCGCCATATTCTGACAGCCGTAACTTTTTTGTACGTGTGTACGTACGTGTATGGAGATGTATAGGGCGTCTTTTTTTGCGGGGCCGGGTGTACTTTTTAGTTCTACCATTTTCGGGAATTGCTATTGCTTTGATCACTTTTTATTCTAATTTTTATCAGAATCAAAACAGTGAAAAAACGGTGGTTTGGCACTTTTGACTATTTTTCCCGCTACGGCGTTTACCGCACAGGAAAAATATTGTTATAGATTTGTAGAGCGGACGATTTCGGACACGGGGAGACCTAACATGTATGTGTGTCACAGTATTTAACTACTTTTATATGTGTTCTAGGGAAAGGGGGTGATTTGAATTTTTAATACTTTATAAAAATTTTTTTATATTTTTCTTACATTTTTTTTATTTTATTTTTGCATTTATTAAACCCCCTAGGGGTCTTGAACACTAATGCAATGCATTACAATGCTAATGCATTGCAAAAAATCATTTCTTTTGCAGGCTGCATAGACCAAAATGAAGCTCTGTTCATAGAACGTTGGTCTTGGTGGGAAAAAATGTCTGTTTGCATGTGACCGCTTGCACATGCACAGCTTTCTCCATCCACAACTATTGCAATATGGGACTTTGAGGACCCTAGAGATATCGGACCCAAGTCTATTGGACAATATGGCATTTCCACAAGATAATCAATGATGGTAATATCCCTTTTGCAAACCATCGATAGATATTTTATTAAAATTTTTGCTTATTCTCTCTCCATAGGTGGTAATTTATGATGTGGGCTATGCTTCCCCCCCCTAAGAACCCCAGCAATACTACGGTGATGATATTCTATTTGCGCATAGTAAGTACGGCTGTGATCACTTATTTCTGGAGAAGGGGATCCAGAAGCCGATCTACAGTAAGAAAATTATAAAGTTAAGCTGCAATGTAGGTTTAAATAAAAATAATAAAAAAAATCTGATAAATGTTCTAATCCTATAAATTCATGTGTTAATTATTTTACCCACAAGAGGGCGATCACAGCACAAGTTACGTGAGTTTATTATAGTGTTAAATATCCCTTTAAATGGTTAATAAGCCAGGGAGTTCCGTCTTTTAGGACATATGACGGGGTTATAGTGCGGCGTATATCAATGTGGAACTCGCTTTCCAGAAAGTTCTTAAATAATTATCCTCATATTAAAGGAAATGCCTAAATAGGAGCAAGTGCAGACAAGTGTGAACCATGAAAGGGAGCACATTAGCACCCCTGAACATGAATACGCTTCCACTTAAAGGCGTCTATCTTTGCAACCAATGTTTGTTTTTTCTTTTAAATTGTTGTTTAAATTGCAAATCGGAGAAGCTTTCCATTAAGGGCTTATTCACCAATCCACTTATAGCAGACGTGAGATGTCCGTGTTAATCGTGCACGGGACACAATCCTGCTCATTTTCAGGTTTCATGCTGTCTGTGGCTGATCTGGGTCGGTGGTTCTGTTCTCTTCAGTACAGAAGGTTGCAGATTGCAGCCACAGCAGGAGCCACGTGTTTAAGATCGGTGGTTTACACAATGACACAGCCAAGCTTACTATAGGAGTGCCTGTACATGACTTCATGCAGATGGGTCCAAGGGTGTTACATATCAGAACCTCTGCGCTCTTTTGTAGTTCAGCTTCAGTGATACGCCCATGAAGTGCTGCGTCCTATGTCGTTCAGCGAGTATACCTGCCATTGGGTTTGCCCTGTCCGCCAAACCATCCCACCCACTTGGCACTAACTTATGAAACTTTGCTACATGTTATCCACATTATGCTTAAGGGTGGGGGGATTGGCAGCGTATAGAACTGGTGGGCTGATGGGATATGAAATGTAATCTGCGGGGCTGGAAAGCTACCTGCTCCGAGGCGCCCTTACCCTGACCATTGCTGCCATCGGGCAGCACTGAGAGTATTTTTTGGGCAAACCTCATGAGATTTGCCGCGGCGGTTTTGTTTGGACCAAAGCGGTCAGAATTGAAACTGCTATTATTCTATATATAATAGTGAACGGAGGTCCAGGGGAGGGGAGTAAGCATAGCATCTCTTATCTCTGGCAATTTGTTCTGATGGGTCCATGTGGGACCGAACACATTCACATGACACTATATAGATTGTATTTCCTGTATAAATTTAATAAATAAATATATCCCACACATATTTAAGTGGCTGAGTGCCTGGATTTACCTTTATTGAGATGTCACAAGTGACTCAGTAGTCTCTGACGTCATTCATAGCGTCTCTAAGATCAGAAGAGGCCAGAAGACCTGTGCTGGATCCCAGGAGAGGTGAGTAACAATGTTTAGGTTTACTCATATCCTGGGCCTCTGATCATTATACTCTAGGGTCTGAAGAGACTCCAAAGTATAACTATGGTTTGTGAACGGTGAACCCCAAATATTCATAAAGGGGAAAAAACCTCTATAGTGTATGGACTGGGCCCACTGTAGGGCATTGTACTGTGCGGGGCCAGGGCAGGTGAAACATTAAGAAAAGACATACCTGTCTTCAGTATTCTGGTGTCTGTCCCTGCAACCTGTTCCTTCATGCACCATGCTTCGGTCCTTGGAACCATTACACTCCATATGACCGTTGAAGCCATCAGCAGCCTCAGCGATCACGGGTGACACATGTGAGTGTCTGCTGACACCAGGCTCCTATGTGACCTAGTCCTGCTGCTGACAGGTCTTGGTCTATTTGGGTGTTCATTCTACATAGGAAGTTATCTGATCACGTATTTATCGTCTGCTTATGCAAACCTACCTGTAATTGCTATTGTAGGTTAAACCTTTTTTTCCTTTTTGTCTTTTGCTGGCTGGACTATTGGTGGCAACAATAATGAGCTCGGTTGACTTGATAGCCAAGATAATAATAAGGTCCAGTTCCCCAAGACTGAAAAGACAAATCTATAGTATACTGCTGTCCTCTGAGCCCTGCCCGGGAAGATGGAGCATCACGTTCCCATCTGTTTCTTCCTCTTAAACCTTTACCAAAATTTCTAATTAGTGAGAGCAGAAGATTTGGCCGGGAGCTCGTACTGTACGATAATTACCCCGAGACTGACTTGATGGTTTTCCATAGAAGTCTTATTATAATGCTTTCATTACCTTTACCTGTTTTTCACATCACAGTGTGGCCTTTATGATGTCATTGTCCTCCTCGATCCCTCTTTTGATCCTTTATAAAAACTATATAGAAGTGGCTGATTAACTACAGTCAGATATTCATTAAATTCCCTATTCCAGAGTAGTAAAAAGGAAGCAGATGGGCAGTCGCTGTTCTATGCGGTTGGATGGGCTTGTCAAGTTGCTTTGGGCATCTCTGCAAATGGTAAACTGAGTCGCTATCCTAAAATGGGCCTTATGGGTGAGAGGTGTGAATGTGGGGCCTGACATCAGGGGATGGTGTTACTTATTAATAACGTTGCCAATGCTACAGATGTAGCAAAGTTTAACACCAGTTGACAGTGATATCGCACCGTGGCATCGAAAGTGTCAAGTGTTAGCATTGTGTGTCGGTGATGATGCATTGTTATACTTTCCCACATTTATGTGTATTATAGGAATATGTGAATTATTGTTATTACTGATGTTGCAAAAATGAGATTAGGAATGCAGGCTCAGTCTCTATTTTTTTGTATGTGTGTGGTTTGCATGCTATTGAAATATGTTACATGTACCGTGCGAATGCATTAGACAGGTGTAAAGAGTTCGTACAAAAGCAAAGTGCGTTATAGTATGTACCGAGAAGAAAGGATGGAAGACAAAGGAAGATCACACCAAATATTAAAGGCTTCCAAAAAATAGCAATGCTAAATACACACTGTTCCCTTATGTAACCTTTGCTTGGTTTTATTTTACTTGCAGCACCTTGTATCACTGTTACTTACATGCAGTGAATTTATGGACAAACTACATTTCCCATGGTTCATCTGTCTGCTCTCACTCTCTGTATTCCCCTCCCTTATCTAATGGCTTCCTGCAATGAAATCACAGGTAATAAATCACTCCCGCCTCTGAGGTCTGATGCAGTTGTGATGTTTCATTTGCTGGCTGAACTGCTCACAGGGAGAGGTACTGAGCTTGCAAACAAAACATCACAGCTGAAATATCTGAAAATATATCAGATAAACAGTGCTGAAATTAAAAAGGGAGATATATATATATATATATGTATATATGTGTGTATATATATATATATATATATTTTGATATTGTTACATCCTGCTTTTTTTTTTTATTATTAGATAATCCCTTTAATTGATTTAGATTTCACTTTTCTTCATTCACAGAATTAACACTTTTTTATTTTTTGAGAGCATGTTTTATTTTGTAACCTTTCTCCACGCCTACCTAAAACTTTTGCACAGTGCTGCATATACATATGTTATCTTGTCTTGATATATTTTGCATTCCTTACTTACCATATCTGTAGACAGACCAGTAAGGCCCAGTTCCCGTCTGCATGTGGTATTCTGTGTGGTGAGTCCGCATGGGGACCCTATGAATGGGAACCTATATGCATTAAAAAGCTGTTAGCTAAGAAACCACACGGACCCCATAGACTGTAATGGGGTCGGTGTGGTTTCCCCTCAGTGTACACAAAAGTCTCCATTTAATGGTCCCCAAGTGGACTTCCTGAACGGAAACCCGAACTCCGATGTGAACTAGGCCTAAGAAAATAGATCTTAATTTTTGCTGTACAGATTTTCTGGTTGGGTTACTCCTTGGAGGATAATTTATAATACTCTTAATCCTGGGAAGAATATGCAAATCTGACTTCCATGATGTAATTAGGAGGTCAGTGCCTCAGTCATGCACACCAATAGAGGGCGCTCACTGAGGATTTGCAAGTCTATCTTCCATGATGTAATTAGGAAGACAGAGCCTCAGTCATGCAACCCAATAAAGAGCGCTCCCTTTAACATCATGCCCGACCTTCCCAGAGACCTTTGTTTGCAATGATGTTGGGATTTTGTCAAGTAGTTTCTCAGCCAAGGACAGCTGTTTCAATGTTATTGCATCTCTTCAGCCTGGCGCAGAGAGGACTGACTTGGCAGAGGTGAGAGGCTTAGACAGGGTTGGGGGGGATATCGTCACTCCATAGGGAGAGACCACCATATAGGTGTGTGGCGTCTTATTAAGCCATTAGCTCTCCACTGTGCAAGGGATCATGGGAAGAATATGCAAATCTGTCTCCCATGATGTAATTAGGGAGACAGTGCCTCAGTCATGCACATCCTCAGTGAGCGCCCTCTATTGGTGTGCAAGTCTATCTTCCACTGACTTCCTAATTACATCATGGAAGTCAGATTTGCATATTCTTCCCATGTTCCTTTGGCTTAATAAGACTCCACACACCTAATTGGTGGTCTCTCCCTATGGAGTGACGATATCCCCCCAACCCTACTCTCAACCCGTCTGCATTTTCTCATGCCGGGATGAAACATTGATTCTAAACGAAACTGATCCTATTATATCCCCTTCTATAAAGTTATCACCAAGTTCTTTGAAACAGTTTCTATGTTACAAGTTCCCTTTATAAAGTGTACAATACGTTGGACTATGTATCTTACTATAGATTCTAATCTTTAAGCACACTTGTACTACTGTTCCTTGACCAACAAGTGTCACTAGTGGCCTGTGTTCAACAAGAGTCGCTTTAAGGATAGATCAGCGTACTGTCTTCAGACTTCCATATCTGATGAGTCACACTGATTTTAGGATTAGATCCATCCAAAGACAGATGTACAGTCTATGGTAAGGCATATGGCAATTTTTTTTATAGGAAGTCAACTGATTTATTGTGCATTTACCCTTAAAAGCAGGTAATAGTCACAAAATCCATGCAAACACATCGGTTTGTTAAAAGATTTTTTGCAAGCAGCTGGTGCCCTGGTCAATAGTTGACCCCCCCCCATAGTCCCAGTACTGTAAGACCACGTTGCTAACCATTTTGCAGCTCCTGATTTCATCTTCACGCTTCCTGTACCAAGCTCCAATCTATTTCATGCTTATCAAACCCCCTGCCATTGTATGGAGTAAAACAAATGTCATGAAGAGCAAACCAAGAAAGATTGACAAGTGGACAAACAGGCGGATTCCCGGGGAAACGTGAGCGGCCTCCAATCTTGTATATCTAGAATCAATCCAAATGGCCGTGTCTTTACACTTGGTTTACTCAAGTATATTGGAAAGCTATCTAGGTTAATTGATTTGCTTTTACATCCTCATCTCACAAGAGAACAGATGTCTTAGGAAACTTCATAGGAAAAGAGTTTTACTTTCCTGTAAAGATGATATCTGATCTGTGTACTAGCAGCGGGTGTATGTGAAACTCTAGACTAGTAATAAGCAGCTTGACAAATCCATCTCCAGAATAGACTTACAAGTAATAGCTGTAGACTTCAGGTGGAGCTCGCATTACCATTTACTTATACCGCTTCATATATTCTCTCCATATTACCATTTGTATACGCTGTATTGTCCAAAAACTGTAAGGGTCGTGTTCTTTTCTGATGCAAAATAAGAATCCTTTGTATAAACCTGATGTATGAAAATGAAATTCAGTCTGCACTTATACTCTGTTTACTGGCACATGAATGTTGGATTTCCGGCAAGCAGCCTAGGCAGCCCTGCTAACAAATGAAGGATCTGATAACTTGTGTTCCTGGGCACCAAATAACCATTGTGCAAGTGAGGAAGACTTAAAGAGGGGTCTCACTCAAGACCCCTCCCCTATGGATAGTACATATGTGTCCCATTGTTTGGTACATGCTTTGCCACAGCTCTGTTCACTTGTATGGGCCACGAAGGATGAGGTCTAAGACAGTCCCATAGCAGTGAATAAAATATTCCATGTTTCCTAGTCTGTACACAATTACACAATGGTCCTATGCAGTAAAAGATTTTTTTTAAAATTTTATTATTTATTTTTTTTTGCAAATGAATATAATTCATGTACTTCTCATTAGGGTTGAGCGATCGTGTTCGAAAAAGATCAGATTCCGATCGGTGATCGAGAAAATTTCACAATCGCGATCGGAATTCCGAACACGATCTTTTTAGGTGGGATCGAGATCGGTGATTATTTCCCACAATGCTTTGCTACTGGCCAAGCATTGTGGGAAAAGCTAACAATGATACACTTCACTCATTCTGAGCGGAGTGTATACTCTGTGAAGGCTCTGCTGCGGTTCCATAGGAATGAATGGAAGCAGCTGGCACACAGCCTTAAAGTCTTAACCCCCTGCGCGCCGGCTGCCTCTATTCATTCTAATGGGAGACTAGCTAACATCTCTAGTAGCTACTTACCTGCAGAGATGGCTGGTCTGGTGCCCGGTGTTCTCGTTCTTCTTCGCCTCGCTGCCCCCGCCTCCCAGGTTAGTGTTAAAGAGCTAGGAAGAAGGCGGGGCTTGTGGCTTAGGAGAGTGTGGGTGGGTACTGGGAGGAGGAATGTCACGTGTACCCGCCCACACTCTCCTAACCTGGGACGCGGGGGCAGCGAGGCGAAGAAGACCGAGAACACCGGGCACTGGAGCAGCCATCTCTGCAGGTAAGTGGTCACCAGTGGGGACTAAGTAGCCAGAGGATTAAAAAAAAAAAAAAGAAAAAAATCCTCTGGCTACTTAGTGATTAGAAAAAATGACTACACATCGTGGATTCTAACAATTAAAGCGTTCACTTGTTAGATTCCATGCTGTATAGTGAATAGGATTGTTTTTAAAATCCGATCTCCGATTAGTAAAAAAATCCCATTGACTTGCATTGGGATTGGAATTGGGATCGAGATCGGGTTCGAATGAAAAATGATCAGAAATCGGATTTCAAAATCGATCCTGAAAAGTCAAGATCGGCTCAACCCTACTTCTCATATTTCACATTACTTTTGTTCCCACCCTTAGCTTTGGCTCGATAAACCTGCAACAAAATCTGCAACAAAAATAGCTGCTTTTCCATAGTGAAAAGCAGCCGTGTAGCCTAGCAAAAAAAATTGCAATTTCTAGCAAATCCCCCAATTCCCACTTTTCAGTAAAAACCGCACTGCAATCACACTGTGATTTTCAAAACCGGTGCGGTTTTGAAAATTGCGGGATGTCAATTCTACTTACAGAAACGCCGGCAGTTTCCCAGTAGGTATAATCGAAACAGGAAGACTACAGAGGAAACCTGTACGAACCTTCTGTCTAAAGCGCTGCGGGAAGAACCGTGATGTTGCCACCGCAGTTTTTCCTGCAATTTTTTTATTTTTATTTTTTGCTGCAGGATACTACATTGGTCCTTAGCCTAAAAGCTAGACAGTGCTAAATTTATATCTATTATTAGTTGGCTGAAGTCTAAGTCATATATATATATATATATATATATATATATATATAATCTCCCCCCCCACCCCATACAGCGGTCAGCAACTAACGGGAAGATGAGATCCCATGGACTGTTATACTTTATATACATAATGTCGGAGATTTATATTTGGGAAGTATGTGAACGCTGGGGGACTGGTCCGATGCCTAGCTGCATCGGGAGCGTGCACGCAGGGCCAGCGTCATAGAAGCGACGTCATCTCGCCGCTGGCTTTGCATATATAACCCCGCCCACCAATGACGCTAGAAACCAGGAAGAAAGAAGATTTTACAGCAGTGAAGACTGGTTAGAATACGATGTGGGAATACCCCTTTAAGGGGGATTTCTCATGAATTTAACAAAGTGGGCAGGATAGCTTAACGTAGCTTAGCTAGGGAGACAGGGACGGGGGTGTAATGGAGTGAGAGAGGTACACAGAAAGTAACATAGTAGGAAGCGAACACCATGTAAACAAATGATTGAGAGCAATGGACAATATCAGTAGTGAGAACCTAGCCTAAGGGAATTAGGCATAAAGCACAAGCTCTTGTGAGCAGGAGCCTCCCTCCTATTGTATGAGTTCCTTTATTACTCTGTAAGGTCTCATTTTATCTGTATATGATCCCGTATTTCCTATTAATAGGGCGTATGGAAATATGTTGTCTTTATGGCACAACCATTTCATCTTGCCATCAATGATCTTTCCCAGCTCCTGTCCTCCTCCTCCTCGCTGTACATTACTTACTGCCTATAGCTTCTGTTTGATTCTTTTGTTGCACTGCTTCACTTTCTTTTGCTTTACAATAAGATTCTGCTGGGGAGGGGGGGGGAGGAATAAAGAAAATACATTTCTAGACCAGCAGCCTGAATGACGCACCAAGACAGGATATTTGATTTTTTTGTGATAAGTTTCACTTCTATGGATGAGGTTATGTGGTCATATGGAGCAATATAATCCAGAGTAATGCATGTAGAAAGGTTTTATTTTATGCAAATCTAGACCTCGATTGCGTAAAGAGGGAAAAATAATTCACAGCCCAATCTCATATCAAAATCCAATTTGTAAATTTAATATGGTCTCGTATTCCCAGTTCTCCTGCAGAAGGCAAATGAAAACCCATGAAATCATAAAGAAAAGATCTATCTTGTTATCCATCAGTACTTTGTATATACAGGGACAAATATTTACCCTGTATATTCCATCCCCAGAAATCCAATATCCGTGAGCAGTGACAGCCCCGAGACTGGATGCAAAGGCACTTCTTCTCTTTCCAAATTTTGTATACAATGTTCCATAGTTTAGGCATACAAGCACATGGATTGGATTGTGTATAGGATCTAGGTAGTGGGTTGAGACGAGTCTCTGGTAGTGATCCTATGGGAAGAGGTGCTGCTTGTAAAGATCGAATTGCACAGTATTTCATTTTTGAGCCTTTTGGTATCCTCTCCCATTCTATGCTGCTATCCTATAGGGCTGCAAAGTCTGATGGCAGATTTGCATTAAAGAATTCAAAAAGTTTGGTGAGGAAGTGAGTTCCAAGAAATAGAGAAATTTAAGAATAATCCCATAGTCATGCCCAATTTCAAGTGTTAATAGAATTATTTTTTTTTTTTGCTAAAATGAAGTGAATTATAAAAAGAGAACTTTAAATGCTGTCAATAGTTGGTGTAACCTTTGCTCCTTGGAGGAGGAGTCCTGGAAATGATTATCCGGCCCCCGCAGAGCCCTGATCTCATCATCATCCAGTCTGTCTGGGATTACATAAAGGGACAGAAGGATTGGAGCATGTCTACATCTATCTAAACCTTTTTGGAACTTCCCCCCATAACACTTCTTACTTTGCTGTATTTTGTACACCTACCTAAAACTTTTGGAAAAAGAGGTTTCCACTATTAGATTTACATTAACATCCAGGCAGTGGCGTAAGTAGGAATGGCGGGGTCCCGTGGCGAAATTTTGACATGGCCCCCCCTCCCCGGACCTCGACCGACACTCTTCTCTGTATTCCTGTGCACTCTATTATGTCCCTTAGTGGCCCCTGCACACAGTATTATGTCCCTTAGTGGCCCCTGCACACAGTATTATGTCCTATAGTGGCCCCTGCACACAGTATTATGTCCTATAGTGGCCCCTGCACACAGTATTATGCCCCTTAGTGGCCCCTGCACACAGTATTATGTCCTATAGTGGCCCCTGCACACAGTATTATGCCCCATAGTGGCCCCTGCACACAGTATTATGTCCTATAGTGGCCCCTGCACACAGTATTATGCCCCATAGTGGCCCCTGCTCACAGTATTATGCCCCATAGTGGCCCCTGCTCACAGTATTATGTCCCATAGTGGCCCCTGCACACAGTATTATGTCCCATAGTGGCCCCTGCACACAGTATTATGTCCCTCAGTGGCCCCTGCACACAGTATTATGTCCCTCAGTGGCCCCTGCACACAGTATTATGTCCCTCAGTGGCCCCTGCACACAGTATTATGTCCCATAGTGGCCCCTGCACACAGTATTATGCCCCATAGTGGCCCCTGCACACAGTATTATGCCCCATAGTGGCCCCTGCACACAGTATTATGCCCCATAGTGGCCCCTGCACACAGTATTATGTCCCTTAGTGGCCCCTGCACACAGTATTATGTCCCTTAGTGGCCCCTGCACACAGTATTATGTCCCTTAGTGGCCCCTGCACACAGTATTATGCCCCATAGTGACCCCTGCACACAGTATTATGCCCCATAGTGGCCCCTGCACACAGTATTATGTCCCATAGTGTCCCCTGCACACAGTATTATGCCCCTTAGTGGCCCCTGCACACAGTATTATGCCCCATAGTGGCCCCTGCACACAGTATTATGCCCCATAGTGGCCCCTGCACACAGTATTATGTCCCATAGTGGCCCCTGCACACAGTATTATGTCCCATAGTGGCCCCTGCACACAGTATTATGTCCCATAGTGGCCCCTGCACACAGTATTATGTCCCTTAGTGGCCCCTGCACACAGTATTATGTCCCTCAGTGGCCCCTGCACACAGTATTATGTCCCTCAGTGGTCCCTGTATACAGTATTATACCCCATAGTGGCCCCTGCACACAGTATTATCCCCCATAGTGGCCCCTGCACACAGTATTATGACCCACTGTGGACACCCATAAATAATCAGACCCCAGAGTATAATAATCGGAGTCCCAGGGGAATAAAAACATAAAAAAACACTGTTACCTGTCCCCTGGCTCCGTTGCAGTCCTCCGCTGTCGGCCTTCTTCAATGACGTTGGACGTCACATGACCCGGGATGCAGGCCGGGGTCACGTGACATCAGAGACGTCAGACAACTAGGCTGAAGCCTGCCCGGAGCCTGGAGAGGTAAGTAACATAGTTATTTTTTTATGTTTCATCACATCTCCCGGGTGCTGACGTACGTTCTCGTTCACGCTAAGCCTCTGACATTGATCTTTGCACAAAAGTCTCTTTAAAATGTCTGTGCTATGTGGGCCTAGAGCTTTGTAGGATGACTCTTCTTCTAGGGTGGCTCTGTAGGTTTTTTTTGGCTCGTTTTTGTCAGCATTATATACAATGTAACGCCAAGTGCAAACCAGTCTGCACCGGCGTTGTAGGGTCTGCATTGTAATATTTCTGGGGCCATGGAACCTGCTGTGCCACATCCTTCGGTCACATCAACAGATACATTACAAAGGGCGAGTCCGAAGTCAGAGATTTTTATGTTCCCATCCTGGGTCAGGAGGATGTTGCTCGGTTTTATATCACGGTGGACAATCCTCTTTGAATGTAAGAATTGGAGTCCGCACACTATTTGGGCAGCCAGGAACTTCATAGAAGAGAGCTTATAGTTGGTGGTCTTCCTAATGTAGTCATCAAGGGTTCCACCCCTGGCCAGCTCCATCACATAAAATACCTGGCTACTTGTGTAGAACACACCGTACCCATGGATGAGGCAGGAGCACTGATTGGACAGTGCTAGGATCTCCGTTTCAGCACAGCGGTGTCTTAGTGGCATTGGATTGGACGAGACCCTCACCGCCACCTGCTCTTTACGTGTAGTATCTGTTGCCAGCATGACTGTGCCAAAGCCGCCCTTTCCAAGTACACTATGGTACTTAAACCTGTCTACAGTTAAAGGGACGGGATCTCCCTGGCTGGTGGAGGGCAGTCTTAGATCTGTCGCAGGTTTCTCCATTTTCAGTTTTTTATTGAATTCAGGTCCTCTCCTCGGTTTCTCACAAGGTGTATCTTGTTTGAAACCCTTCTCCGTCCCTCTGTTTTTAATCCAGGAACTCACTGTGTAAAGAGTCCAAAAGAGTACTATCATCGTATCTGAGTATAATAATCGGAGCCCCAGGGAGGTGAGAGAACATAATAAACAATGTTACTTACCGCTCCGGGATCCGATGTTACTCCTAGCAGGCTTCGGGCCTATATGGTAATGCCCAGACATCACATGGTCTGGGATACTACCATATAGGCCCAAAGCCTGTGCTAGCAGTACTAGATAGGCCCGAAGCCTGTGCGAGTAGTAATAGCCTGCTACTGCTAGCACAGGCTTTGGGCCTGTATGGTAACAGGCTGTTACTGTTACCACAGGCTTTGGGCCTATATGGTACTGCTAGCACAGGTTTTGGGCCTATATGGTAATATCCCAGACTACGTGACGTCTGACACATTACCATATAGGCCCGAAGCCTGTTAGAAGTAACATCGGAACCCCAGTGAGGTGAGTAACACTGTTTATTATGTTCCCTCATGCCCCCTGGGGCTCTGATTATTATACTCGGGGGTCTGAAAAGACCCCTGAATAGATTTTACCAAAATAATATACTCACATTTTCCAGAAGAGTGAACCATCACAGCGGACGGCTTCCAGTCTTCCCCACAAGCTCCGATATGAGAGACGACTCACTGTGAGGGGGAGGGGGGAAGTCTGGGCAGCACAGCAGGTCCTCACAGGAAAGCAGCCATAGCTGCAGCAGGTCAGTTACGAGCAGCCATTATAGCTGATGCTGAAGCTGTACACGTGTCCTCCCGATATATACGTTCCCTATATATCGGGAGGACACTATGTGCAGCTTCAGCATCAGCTAATGGGGTCCCATGTGTGTTGAGGCAAATGCAGATGCATCGGTCAGGTGCTCGATTGGGGGCCCCTGACCAATGTATCTGCATTAGTACAATGAGGACTTAACAGTCGGGGCTCGGGGCCCACCGGGGGATTCACCGGTTCCCTGGTGGGCCAGTCCGACCCTGGTCCCGGGCCCTGTGGCAGCTGCCTCCGCGGTAGCTACGCCACTGCATCCAGGAGTTTCAAGTTATGCCTCTTTATTAAAAAATCTAATTCTTGCCTCCATTTAAAAAAAAAAAAAAACAACTCCCCTGACCAATTGTTAAGATGCAGACAAGAAGCAAAGTCGAAATGAATAATGTTATCTCCGTAAATGGAATGATGTCTAATATCAGAACTGACGTTTGCTTTGTGAATTAATAGCATAGATTAGTTATGGATGACAAATGTCCCATCCTACGATATAAAGTGTCACCGCTGAAAAAGGCCACATACAAAATGAGACCCAAAACGCAGCTTTAAAACAGCGATGACATTTTGCATTCCTTCCCCCCGACTTTTCTCTTTCAAGTCAACTGCTTATTATGTAGACGATGTGACTATAAGCAGAACAATTGCGATTAATGGTCATGGTTGTGTGACAATGAGCTAACCTTTGCTCGATAAAGTAACAAATACATTTCCAGGAAAGGCGCATCTTATCTGGTGATGGATAACCTTATGACAGATGTGGCAAGATGTTGGCTTCGATTGGCCACTTCACGTTTGTCAAGCGCCGGAGATTAAAGGCCACTTAGTGCATTATTATGGATGCAAATGAAGGGCCGGTTGTCGGTTCCTGTCATAGCCCTGGATTGTTTCTTTAGTCTGTTGGTAAAAAGCGAATGAATAATGTTCGGACAGAATGAAAATGTAGACTTTGGTAGGGTAAACAGGAGGGTTCTCGCCCCTCAGGAATATCAATGTATCACACGGATAACAAGTATTTGTTTTTGTTCCTTCTGTTTTTTTCCATTACAATGTATCAAGAGCCACAGTGACATTGTGTTTATACTGCACGAATTCCATCACCTCTCCTTTCCTAGCCAAAAAGTCAGCCATATTATAAAATTATGTTAAACTGATTCACCCCATATAATATACAGGCCTGTCCTAGTAACACAAATGTGTGTGTACAGTATGTACTAAGACACTCAATGCCTACAACCACAAGTCTCTCATCTCTGCCAAATCCGTTTTCCCTACGCTGTGCTGAGGAGATCCAACCAGATCGAGACAGCGCTGTCCACAGCCGGGATACTGATTTGGCTAAACCCCGCATCATAGCATTAAGGCTTGTTGGAAAGTCGGGGATGATGTTTAAGGGGCTGCCCCAGCAAACAGAGGCACTGTTTTCCTATTTACATCTTGGAAAAGAGATTTACATATTTGTCCCATAATCCCCCAGTGGAGCTAAAAAGGCTTTTGTAAATCATCATACACCTGTGAAGGTAATATCTCCTTAAGGAGTGATATCCCCAGAACATTGTTATAGAGGAAAGCCCAATGATGTGCATGGGGCGTTGTTACCTGGAATATTTTTGTCTGCAGTGTTACTTGAGTTGCTGCTTCTGTAAGGTTGGTGTGACAACTTAGGTCAAGACATGGAAGTATAGAACCAAAAAACTTCCCTATCAGCAGCTGAAGAGGCTTTTATAAGACCACTCCTTTTTGATACAGCTGCCCACTAATTTTGTTTGCTCACTAGTTTGGCTCCTACTTTCTTAATCTCTGACCAATTCCTTGCTCTTGGAATTCCCTTTTGCCTCCTCATTCTGGTGTGACATTCCCGGTTGACCCTTGACTAGTTTCCCAGATATTTCTTTTGTCTCCCGTCCATGCTTATTACGTTCTTTCCTGGTTTTTTTGACTCTGCTACTACAACTTCTCTGCATCCATGCCACTTTTGTATGTTTTGTGGTTTTTATCTTGGTTTCAGAAGAGGTGCATTTATCATTAGTACATTTATCTGTTTGGTGACATTTCAGATCCAGCTCAAGTCCATCTTTTCTTACGGCGAGCTCTGGCAAACACGTCTGGGGGTTTGTCTTGGCTCGAGAGGTGTGCTAGTTGTAGATAGCTGTCTCTACTGCGCAGTCAATTATTTGCTGTTGCTTTTATTGTGGCCTTGCACCTAACCATAACAATTTTGGTGTTTTGTTCATCCAATTTCAGCTATTCCAAAGATATAAGCCAGTTTAGTGTTGATGCAAATTAGCTAAGTGGGCGGTAATACTGCATGTCATACAGCACTCGGAGACTCCACCCCCAGGGAACTTGCAGTGTTACAGCTTGGCTAGTATACACTTATTTGGAGCCACAATAAAAGAGCCTATATCTTTGGAATGGCTGAACAGATTTGGATAGACAAAACCAAACTGCTCAGGGTGATAGCACCCATCAGATGATGTATGTCATTGGGCTTTTTCAGACACGGTGACAGCTCCTCTTGAAATGGATTTTCTGTATACTGATGATCCTTAGGGCACTTCTGAAAGAATTCTTCTGCTCTCCCAGTGATAAATAAGGTGTCAAAGTGACTTTATTCTGACAAACTGAACACAGACTGAGGATAATATTCAGTGTTTTTGATCACCAATAGATCTTTGGCAGGAGATTGATAAAATATTAGATGGCCGGTGTTGGCCAGGAAGGTGTAAAAACTAAAAAAAAAATAATTGTGTGTATATATATATATATATATATATATATATATATATATATATATATAAATCATATTAACCTTGTCCCCAGCTGTTCATTGTCCCCTGCCAGTGTCAGGTCGGTCTCATGGCGGTGCCTTATTTGGAAACTCCTGTACTTAACTGGTCTCAGTGGTCACATAAGGTGTAGGACGCCAAGTAAGAAGGTGTTGAAGCCGCTGAGACTGAACGGACACTGGTAGTGGACAACCGAGTGAATATGCAGTGGGAGAAAGGTCCAGCCGTTTTTGCTTTGTGGGATAACCCCATTAAAGGGGTTTTCCCATCTCGGTGTTTCTGCAGTCTGATTAAAGTCTTTTCTTTTCACTTCCTGTATTTCTCTTCCCTCCCACTCCCTCTTGCTAAACAGCTGGAGAAGTCTCACAACACTTCTGCAGATCAGATAATTCACTGCTTGTACAGAATGGACTCAGTGTTATCTGTGTGTTTACATAGAGAGATAACAGACTGGGCATTATCAGCAAACTGCAATTAGCTGAATGGATTGTCCTGCTGGTACTTGTCCTATCTCACAGGTCCGTGGTTATAGCAACGCAGTGTAAACAATGGGAGGAATAAGGTCACATAGCAGGAGAACAAAGCAGAATTTCTAAAGCAATATCATTAGGAAAAGTCTTCAATTTGCATAAGCTACTAGTATAGCTAGAATCCTTGAGATGGGACAACCCCTTTAAGGTCGGAGCTACCAAAATCACTGCAACATGTGGGTATGATTTATAGAGTCCAGGGTTAACATGGCGCTTCAGGATCACCATTAGCCTCTATACATCAGGTTAGGGTAGAGAAGGTACAACATTTCTACCTAGAATGTTGCAGCTCATACATGGGAAGTAATGCATCTTCCTAGCCATTGCTGAGCTGGCCCCTCTTGGTCTGAGCCCTCTGGAAATTAAGTTCAACATTGCACTCAAATGAATTTCCTTTTGAAATATATCTATGTGTATTTATATGTGCAACAAAGTAAGTGAAGCTTTCAAATATTTTTTGAGTTTGTCTTCTACTTAGAGGAGACAAAGATCCCCCTGAAAGCAATGATGTACGTGTGGAGTCCATTGCCTAATTCCTTCTCCATAGTCCCTGCAGGGATTATAATGCTTTGCAGGAGTTCTATATAGACGGCTCTTTCTCTATGTATTCATAATCGATTTGCAAATCGCTTTTAAAGCTATACAAGGCGACGAGGCTTTGTTCTTCTATTTGCAACAAAGCTGCCCATTTTTAGCATCCTTTTTGTTCACTTGAGTCAGTCACCAGATTTCTTTTAGAGACGCCTAATGTACCTCTGTGAAGGACAAATACGTTCCAGTTCTGCCCTTCGCTTGAACCTCTTTCACTGTTTTGTTCCTTGCATGGGCAGTGCTTACATTACGGAGATGCCACAGCCGTACAGGTCTCTTCCTATTGTGCATACAGACACTTGCTTTCCATTGTTAAAATACCTTCATTCCCTACAATTCTGCACCTGAGGGTCATTGAACAATTTTATATAAATGCATTTTACTTTATTTTTTTTACCCCGGCTGTTTGTTTGACTGCATTGGGAGTCTCAGCACTTAACACAAATCTATTTTAATCTGCATTTCACCTCCAGAGAGGAATCTTGTAGTTTGCAAATTACTGTATTGTTCATTCAATTTATTGCGTCTTGGCAATATTTCTGGACGGTCAGGGAGCTGGGAGCTGTTCATTGCTTATTATTTTGCAGTCAAATGTCCTCCTGGTGAGAAGTTTGGATGTGAATTGCTATTTGATATCTCTTATTTTAATGAGTAGAACATTTTTCCTTTTTGTAACAAGTGTTACATAGAAGGCAAGGACAAATGTAGCGGGTGAAGAGAAATCCGAGGTGTCTGGTAAGTGTGTAATCCTGTCCTGATTATACTGACTTATGTCATTGTTGGAGCACTGTAAGATATTACATTAGAAAGACGCTTAACAGACGTATTCTCTACAGCAACACTTCTAAAAGGACTAACTTTGCTTACAGAATAGGGCATGTGATCAGGGGCAGATGAAGAACACCCCGGGCCCTGGGCTGTATGAACATTGTGTTCCCTACCAGTATAAACTTTATAAAGTTGTCTGTTTTTACTTTATCATTAAATTCAGTAATGATGGATACAAATGGAAGGTCTTCTGTATGTATCTGGCATTGTTTGTCCATTGTTCTGATCCTCTAGTTCAGACCAACAAACCTAAAGACGGTGGTGTGAAACTATCGTAGGAAAAATTATATTGTGTGTATATATATATATATATATATATATATATATATATATATATATACGCACACACAATGAAAATATATGTCTGATGCATGGTCAAACAACTGGACCAATCTGCACCATATTTGGGGCATATCATTCGATATATCAGGTGCTGCTGAAGATTTTTTACCCCCTGGACCAATTTACGTTATTTGTACCTGCTAATAGGTTCCACTCCACTGATTCCAGAACAGTTGGAATTTTCTCTCTAGCCCCCACCATGCCCGAGCAACAGGTAGTTTTGGTGCCTGATGTGCTAATTAAGCCCTGTAATATCAGAAGGGCGGTGTCAGGCAGGGATGTGATTCAGAGTTCCCATGAGAGGCAGCCAGTGTCAGAGCTCTGAAAAGACCTAAGAGTATAATAATTGTTCATGGGTGTCCACAATGGGGTATAATACTGTGTGCAGGGGCCACTATGGGGTATAATACTGTGTGCAGGGGCCACTATGGGACATAATACTGTGTGCAGGGGCCACTATGGGTCATAATACTGTGTGCAGGGGCCACTATGGGTCATAATACTGTGTGCAGGGGCCACTATGGGTCATAATACTGTGTGCAGGGGCCACTATGGGACATAATACTGTGTGCAGGGGCCACTATGGGGGATAATACTGTGTGCAGGGGCCACTATGGGGCATAATACTGTGTGCAGTGGCCACTATGGGGCATAATACTGTGTGCAGGGGCCACTATGGGGCATAATACTGTGTGCAGGGGCCACTATGGGGCATAATACTGTGTGCAGGGGCCACTATGGGGCATAATACTGTGTGCAGGGGCCACTATGGGACATAATACTGTGTGCAGGGGCCACTATGGGTCATAATACTGTGTGCAGGGGCCACTATGGGACATTATACTGTGTGCAGGGGCCACTATGGGGCATAATACTGTGTGCAGGGGCCACTATGGGGCATAATACTGTGTGCAGGGGCCACTATGGGGCATAATACTGTGTGCAGGGGCCACTATGGGGCATAATAGTGCTTGCAGGAATGCAGAGGGGCAGATTGGTCAGGGGGGAAGTTTGCGACATGGCCCCGCCATTCCTAGTTGAGCCGCTGCACCCAGGCTTGTCTTTAGTACATGCCTGACTTCAGATACATATTTTGAATCATAAAGAGTCTATAGGTGCATACTACATCTCCTCCTTTCTTTCCATTTCACTCACAGTTTGGGCTTCAAAATGTTTCTAAGAATCCGAGCGCCCTGCTTCATAATTAGCTAGTCTGATTAGAGAGCCGCGGCCCGGCCATGTGAATTATCGCTGATCGCCGGGCCGTACCTATAATTTCACGTTAAACCATGCCATTACAGGTGACTGCAGCCCGGTATTTAGCGGTAATTTGCATATGATTACTGAAGGTGGGCCGCAACAACTTAGGAAGTGCAAAGACAGAAATGACGAACTGAATCTATATAAAGCTATATATCAATCTGCGCCGCTCCTCCTGCTCTCTACCAGGCTGCCGGCTCTCCAACCACATCTTCATGGTGCATTTTCATATTGCTGTTAATACAAACTATATTATTGCTCATACAATGTATTTCTTTTGTTTCTATCCCTATTACGACCCGCGAAGCTTTGTATCCTCACGAGAAAAAGTTATTTTGTGGAAATAGGGCAAACAAATGAGAACCAGGCATGTTTTGAAGGGATGGCGAACGTAATGACCGTGTATTCTTTGGGGAACGAGCGTCTGCAAAAGGTGACATTCATGCGAAATTGTTATCAGTGTTGTAGACAACCCTCAGGATCATCCCGTGCATGTCACTGAGGGAAATCTTAGGAAAGTGAAATAGCTTATTCCTCCTTGAAATGACATTCAGTGTTTTAGTGGCTACAGGCTGCATTTGCTAGATGAGTAATTGCAGCGCCTCACCTGATCTTAACTCCTTCATAGCCGGAAAGGATGCAAAATGCAAACCTGGAACGCGTCAGGGATCTATCGGCAGTCACAGCGTTAACCCGGCCAAAGTCTGCTGCCATTCGGACCCAATCTGTTCCCGCAGGGACAGAGAGATATTTTGTCACTATCCACCCAAATCTGTTGGTTTGCTGGGCCATTCACACGTAGCGTAATATAGATACTCATTCATCAGCATTGCATTCCTTCAAGACGTGGGGGACAGCGGACACGAGATAGATCACCGCACTACCAACGTAGCTTGGCGAAGAATTTACGCTGTCACAAGGGTTAACACGAAGCGCGTTCCCAATGAGATGCCAGATGGCTTGGGATGATGACATACTGATCACAATATATAACCTGTTGGGGAGAAGTCGGCTCGTAGCAAGAAAACCAATTTATTATGACAAAATGACACAAGTATTTATCAATGGATGAAAAAGTGCTGCCCTGTCTAAGACTGCCAAGGTGGTTGTGTATGAAACGGAGGGAGGTAATGGCGGGTGAAGGGGGGGAGGGGGGGTTGGAAGACGGAAGAAGAGGGATTAATAAGCAGAGCTTGGAGCAAAATGGGATGAGCAGAGAATGAAGAAAAATGGCCGTCCTCCATAATGGCTTAAAGGGACGTTTGGGCTCAGCAAAAGAAAAAAAAAAGGTCTGATTTTTTTTTTTTTCTCCCCCTCAAATCAAAACCAGTGTTCTCCATAGATTGTATCTGGTGTAGCAAATGGCAGAACTACAATCAGGGCCATTTTAACACATTTGTGGCCCAGTTCACACTACAGTTTTTGTGTTAAGCCATGCCACCAACCCGCCATGTCTCCCTTGGCCTTGCCCATTGCTACCAAGTCCCTTTGTGCACCAATACAGAGATATTGCCCATCAATATATATCTCACAGTTATGATTCCTACTTAGTTACCACCATGTAACTCTACACAGTGTAATGTCGCTACATAATATAAGGCTCACTTACTGACCACCACACTATAGGAATACCCTATCAGTGATCCACACACAGTATAATAATGTCCCCTCACTGACCCACACACAGTATAATAATGCCCCCTCATTGACCCACACACAGTATAATAATGTCCCCTCACTGACCCACACACAGTATAATAATGTCCCCTCACTGACCCACACACAGTATAATAATGCCCCCTCATTGACCCACACACAGTATAATAACGCCCCCTCATTGACCCACACACAGTATAATAACGCCCCCTCATTGACCCACACACAGTATAATAATGTCCCCTCACTGACCCACACACAGTATAATAACGCCCCCTCATTGACCCACACACAGTATAATAATGCTCCCTCATTGACCCACACACTGTATAATAATGTCCCCTCACTGACCCTCACACAGTATAATAATGCTCCCTTATTGACCCTCACACAGTATAATAATGTCCCCTCACTGACCCTCACACAGTATAATAATGCTCCCTTATTGACCCACACACAGTATAATAATGCCCCCTCATTGACCCTCACATAGTATAATAATGTCCCCTCATTGACCCTCACATAGTATAATAATGCTCCCTCATTGACCCTCACACAGTATAATAATGCCCCCTCATTGACCCTCACATAGTATAATAATGTCCCCTCATTGACCCTCACATAGTATAATAATGCTCCCTCATTGACCCTCACACAGTATAATAATGCCCCCTCATTGACCCACACATAGTATAATAATGTCCCCTCATTGACCCTCACATAGTATAATAATGCTCCCTCATTGACCCTCACACTGTATAATAATGCCCCCTCATTGACCCTCACTTAGTATAATGTCCCCTTAGTGACCCCCACAATATAACTCAGTGACCCCCAAAGTATAGTTATGTCCCCTCACTGACCCTCACAGTTTTTTCTGTGCCATTTTTTCCACCCCCAGCCCTTTTATAACCTGTTCCTATTACACTCTTCCAATGTGCTGAGTGCACTTAGTACAATTGTTCTCCTTCTTCATAGCAATCCTCTGCTTGTATCACTATCACACCTTAATGCTTCTGACAAGGCTGACAGGTGGTGATAGAGCTTTGTTCTGCTGACTGCCACTGTATATGGTTATAGATCTACAGTATATACCGGCATAAACCAACATTTATCTACTCTATGAAAGCATTAGCAACTAAAGCCATATGTTGATCTTCTGATTTGCTGCTGTGATGCTGGGGTGCAGCTATAAGGGGTGCAAAGATAGCAAGTGCAACTGCGCCTAGAAGTATCAGGGGTCCAAAGACCTCTCTGCAACATAAGAAGACAGCGGTTTTATAGTCATATCATTAGGGGCCCTGTTACATTTGTTGTTACATTTGTTGTTACATTTGTTGCATTGCTGACAAATCCCAATGCTGAAGTGCAACTAATAAAAATGAGGAGAACAAAGGTGAACTTCAGAGGGGTCAGCTTCATTAATATCAGAAATAGAAAAATATAAATGATGAGACAACGCTGTAGAAATTCGGGGTGTTTACTTTGGAAACAGGATAAAGATCTCTTTCTCTTACTCGGGAATTTTAAAGTTACCCAGGGGGCATCACGACCACTAGAGAAGGCAATGTGACTGCCAAGAATTCTAGCAGGTTTTTGCCACGTGGAGAGTTTTTCCTTGCCGTTAAACAATCCCTTAGCATTGACTTATGGAAATATAAAGCACCGGCTGCCGTTATATAAAAGGTATCAGCAGCTCCATTACAGAGGAGTGATTGATACTGGGATTTATTCCGACTGGCAGAAGTGGAAAGGAATTTTCTTTTTTTTTTTACTTTTGGGGAAACTTTTTTTTAGTGTGCAATCTTAAGATTTTCCTTTATTTACAAAATAGATACAAAATGGATACAAATAATAGGTAACCATATTACTTGGGGGTGTCCCCCCCCCATCTGATTGTTGGATGAACCTCATCTTGCAAATATTCATGAGGTTTGCCCGGCTGTTTTGTTCTGACCAACTCAGCTGTTACATGTGTCATGATGGTATAATGATACATAGATGCAAGTGTTATTACACCAAAGAGCATGAGGACTCGTGCACCAGGACCCAGGGAAGGTGAGTAACACTGTTTTTATATATACCTCCCCTGGGCCTTGGCTTATTATATACAAAGCTAGCCATGAGTATAAAAGTAACTTGTCGGTTGCAAACCCCAAAAATTGGCAAACCTTTTGGAAAATGTATAAACTATGAGTGGGTTGGTCAGCCCCATGTATGGCACATTATACTGCATGGAAGGGAGACTGCATGTGTGGTTGGACATTATAGTACATGGAGCGCCACTTTGGGAATATATACTGCCTATAGGGCTGACATGAGACAGTATTCTGTCACAGGGATCTTTGGTGTTCATGTGATGGGCCCAAAGTACTCTTAATTCATGCCTACATAGGACATAGTAAATTGGGAAAGTAAGTATGATTGTGGGGGTAGGGGGGGATGGTAATTTTCCTATCTCTTTTAGCACCAACGCGTTTCGAAGCCACTTGCTTTTGGAGGAGTCAGTATAAACCCAACTACAATCCATGGATCTGGACCTAAAGTTCTGAAGGCTTTTATGTGCTGGAATTTGGTTCAGGGAATCTGTTTCCGTAAAGTAGGATAATGCACTTTCTAATACAATTCCTTTTGCTCTAGTAACGAGATTTCCATCTGAAAGCCCCCTGTCTTTTGTCAGGTAATGACCCCCATGGAACTCTTCCATCTAATGGTAGGAGATGATGAATTATTAGCACGGTAAAACTCTTTGATCATCCTGACACCGCACTAAACCTTCTGTGAATCACTTATCCCTAATGCAAAAGTACAATTTTCTAGCGCCTTCCACAATACATCTAAATGGCAATCTCTTTACGAGGACGGCATTATTTTATCTCACAAACTCTCTTATCGTAAGTTACCTTGACAAGGCGTTTGGAAGAGCGCTGTATTTTTTTGCATTTAATTGTACGTTATATATTAAAAATAAGCGTCCGCGTGAACAAGAGATGCTACGTAATGCTTCTATCCATCACGCTTTGCTTCTTTGTGAAGATAATCAAGTGAGAACATTCTGGCAGACACTGGGTACCAGTGATGTACGAGCTGTGCCGAGTCAGGAATCCCTATATAGTCTGCAAATGCACATCTGTATAATGCTGGCCACTTACATTCTCACACCTGCAGCTTTGCCCTTGCTGTTGGACCGAGCTCATCATTTCGTAGAATCATGTTGCACAAAGGAATAACTTATGTGTTTAGTATTGTCATAAAGTTACATGTCATAAAGGGGTTTCCTGTGACCACTATTTCACTTGCCTTGGCCGACGGTTTTTTCATGCAGAACCAACCCCAGGTCATATGATCAGAACCAAAGCAAGGTCATATGATCAGAACTGGACCCTGTCCTTGATGTTCTTCCATATTTTACAGGTATTCACTATAGCAGGGGTCAGCAATCTTCGGCACTCCAGCTGCTGTGAAACTACAACTCCCAGCATGCTCCACTCACTTCCATAGGAGTTCCAAGAGTATGCAAGTATGCATGCTGGGAGTAGTAGTTTTGCAACAGCTGTAGTGCCGAAGGTTGCCTAACCCTGCTCTGTAGTTTGCCCCATAGTGCATGTAAATACTTGTAAAGGAGGAGGGAGAAGGGAAGACCTGGGAATGGGGGTTGATTCCAATCACACGATCCAGGGTTGTGTCCAGCTCAAAGACCCCAGGTGGTTATCAGGTTGCGGGTCCATTGGCTACAATATAATTTTCCAGGGACCTGCAAAGAGCATCTATATCTGAGAAGCTTATATGTATAGCAATCTGATCTGCCAGCAACTTGTGTTGTTGGGGGCAGATCGGATTGTTTTTTTCTATTAGGAACCCTTTTGGCTGGAGAGCGGTGTCTGCTGAGCAATTTATGGGATGACACCCAGGTTTGCTGGGGATGCTACAATTGCTTTTTGGAGATATGTATAGTGATCTGTAGTACGGGGGCACCACGAGGTCCAGTTCTTGCCCCTTTCCGCTGTTCACTGCTGACTTCAGGCACAACTCACTTAGCTGTTACTAGCACAAGTACTCCGATGACTGCAAAAGTAGGTCTCATCACTGATGGGGGCGACAGGGAGGACAGAGAATTGAACCAGGATTTTGTAGAATGGCGCCAGTGGAACCACCTAAGGATTAATGTTGGGAAGACCAAGGAGATGGTGGTGGACTTTAGTAAGCGGAGACATGCTCCGAATCAGGTGGACATCTAGGGGATGGGCATTGAGATAGTCAAGACCTATTGTGCTCCTCAATAATAAGCTGGACTGGGCCGATCCCCTGGAGGTGCTGCACAGAAAGGGTCACAGCAGGCTCTACCTGCTCAGGAGGCTGAGGGCCTTTGGGGTCCAGGGGCCACTTCTGGATACGGCATTATCGTGTGACGCCTGCGGCATGACTTCCTGGTCACGGCTGTATTACACAGAAAAATACTGTCTTGGCTGGATTTACCGACCTGAGCAGTACGCATGCAGAGGGACTCCTAGCAATATACTTATGTATGTTTCTAGTAGACCCTTCGTCCTGTATTGATTATAGCACAGGATAATACGTCTACATAGATAACTATACTACCAGGAGTCCCTCTCCCAGCACACTGCTATATCCAGACAACACACAGACTGAGTTTTATGGGAGAACTGTGGTTAGAAAAGGTTGAATTTGTAAAAAGGATTAACAGGGTTCTAGAAATTTCCATAGCCAGTAAGTAAAAAAACTTACCTTATGGCTTGATACACTAATCTTTATTGCAGAATGTTAATGCAATGCTGGATGTATATGAAGTTTTTGCACACAGGACATGCTGGGACTTATAGTACTTTGAGGACTCCCTCCTAGACCTATCACTAAATGATGTGATAAGACCGTCTCTGTATTAAAGTCTCCCTAGAAATCTGAAATGTTCTCAGCTAAGCCTTTGCGATAGCCTTGGTGCACATACTGCTTGTGATAACCGTTAAGTATCCCCCAGACTGTAGAAATGTGATACGGTTTCCAATCATTATTTGCTGCTGTAAATGGTATCTCTGGTCCCCAGCGTTCAATGTGAATTATAGAAGCAGATACCAGATTGCTTAGACTGATATCCACAAAAAAAACAAAAACCAGGGAGATCTGTAAATTAGAAGCCACAAAGACATGAAAGAAACCAAACACATGGTTTTAAGGGACATCAAAGAGGAGGCTCGGTAATGAAACAAGTATGTGCAGTGCGTGTACACAGAGCAGGAACCGTCACTGCTTCTCATGGGGATCTGAGCAAGAGATGTGTAATGTCTGCCTGGGCTAGGAGGAAGCTTTCAAGACTCTGAGTGCGAGGCCCCACGTAGCGAAACACCGCGAAAAACACTGCGGCAGAAACAAATCACGTTCTTTCCATTGCATTTTTGCAGAGTTTCCTTTGCAAATTTCTGCCCTTATTATACCTCAGCATTTCTGGAAGTATAACCAACATGCTGCAATTTGCAAAATCGCAAGTGTTTTTGAAAACGCAACTTTTCCACAATGTGTTGATCGGATTAGTCAGAAACCCATTCACTTTGTAGGTACGTTTTTGCAACGTGGGGCTTCAGCCTCAAGCAGTCCAATGAGGGGTGGTGGACAAAAGTGGCCCTGTGCAAAATGCTGAGCCTTGTAAATAATCAGCTCAGTCCTTAACATGAAGCCTAATAGGCCCGTGTGCAGCAACATAGTTTGCCCAATTTGATATTTTGATGCAAAGTTCAGGGAAATCGTAAGACAAGGAATGTGATGTAAACATACAGTAGACAGTCTGTGACTGCAGTGTTGTGTGCTGTTACTTTTTTTTTTTTGCATGGGCCCATATAGTCGAATGAATGTGCCAGAAGGTATAATGGACTGTAGTGAGTTTTCCAGCCTGGCCTACAATGATCCAGTTGTGTGGATGCAGCTATAGAAATGAATGCATCAATCTGGGCGCCATCTGTTAAGAGAATATATAAAACACTGGTGAAAAATTACGACCACGTCCATGAGGCTTTGGGCTTTAGGAGGCACAACAATGCAATTACATTTATTTGATGTAAGTGCATTGAAAGCAAATGGTATTCATGGTAAAGGCCACGTTTATCAGCCCTGCAGCACCTATAACATTTGTGTACTAGGAAGTCACACTCTGCAGCCTTCACCTGGTCGTTCCGTAGTAACGCTATAGTAGCGCTATAATGGCAGAATAAAGCACAGGCCGCACTGTAAGCACCTAGTGGAGTATGATCGTTTGCAAAATCCCTAAACCAATGCTATGTTTTATGTTTTTTGCAAGTAAAAAAAATTGCTTGTATGTAATTTCTATAGAGAAAATATGAAATATGCAAAATAAGACGCTTGAACATTAGAATATAAATGATGCCCTGGAGCCGCGTTGAAGTTCAATGGCATTTAATTAACCCTGTCAATCTCCAGAGGCGCGGCCGTGCTGATAGGTTAGGTGAAGGTCTTATGTATTATTTTAAATACATTCTATATACAAATCCACCATTTAATGTTCACGATATTGGTTGCACTTAACAATATGGAGCAATTGCAGTCAATCACTACTGGAATGGGGTTCCCTTTACTTCTCATTAAGAATTCTATGTTGGGTTAGAATTAGATTGAATGAATAAACTTTGCTACACTCAAAAAAAAAAAAATGTAATTTTTTTTATAAATTCTTTGGAATTTTCATAGATTTATCAGCTACGAGACAGACATAACAATATGAACATATAGATGTATATAACATACAGGCCTCTGGTGTGCCAGCCACAGCTTGGCCAGGGAATATATGAATGTCTGCACCACGATAACTGGAAGAAGGAAGGAAGAAAGGAGGGAGAAGAGAAGAGGAGGAGGGAGGTAAGAAGAAGAAACTTCATACAGATAGATTTTTCCAACATCTACTGCACGGCAGATATTGGGTATTTAAATATGTCACTGTCAAAGTTGACCAAAACGCCATTTTGGGGGTGAATCACAGACAACAAGAAGAAGATCTGGGGCCGGTGATCCATTGCCATGACAGCTGGGTGCCTATTGAAGGCTTCCAGGCTTGTCTGGCATAGACTTGTATTATAGGCTGCTTTATGCAGCTTGTAATACAGGTGCCACAATATTACGTTGAATTCTAATGCATTGAATTAGTGATCAGAACCACAAAGGGATCTAACAATTACAGAAAAAGAATTAAAAGCCTGAGTGGGACATAAAAGAACTTTAACTGATACAGCTATGTGCAGGGTTACTTGTAACATTTCCTTTGTATGTTTCCAATGCTGGATCAATTTTTCATTGTATTAAAACAGGTGCCAGATTTGGAGTCGGGAAGGAATTTTTTCCCCTGAAATGGGGCAATTGGAATGAGCCTCATGGGGTTTTTTGCCTTCCCCTGGATCAACACTGTAGGGGATTGTAGGGTTATAGGTTGGACTTGATGGACTGATGTCTTCATCCAACCTCATCTACTCTGTAACTATGTTAAGGTGTTCTTTGCATTAAAAAAAAATTTGTGTATGTGTATACTGTATATAGTAATACTGAGAAATTCATTCATAAGTAAATTCTGGGGCCAAATGGGATAAACACAATGCAGAATCTCCATCTTGGAAAGTCTGCAATGTGTCCCACTGCAAGCTGCAAAAAGGCACAAAAAAAAAATCCTATGGAGATCAGGTAGATTTTGCTTCATTGCACCTGCAGGTTTCTCTGTGGCCCCGCACAGCCTTCAAGTTTTGCATTGCAGAAGTTAAAAGCCGAGGAGCCAGGCACCCAGACACAGCAATGTTAGACATGCTCTTCTCATCATCCCCTTGGCTCATTGAAGTATCAGATTGCATGTGTCAATAGAAGAGTGAGCAGCTGAGTGAAAGACACAGGCAAACAGTAGCTGCTGCAGCTAATAGTAGGTTTCCTATCTCACCCTGAGTGTCTTATTCTCATCAGTACTATTACGCAATCCTTTATAATGCTGCTTCAGTATGAGAGAGTTAGGCTTTGTGAGGAAGTGGGAAACCCTGTAAGTATTGTTACTAATTCTCAGATAAGATAAGATAATCCTTTAATAGTCCCACCATAGGGCGATATGTACTGTATCCTGAGCCTAAATATAAGTGTTTGGAGTAAAGAATTTCTGCACAAATAAAATATCAGTGAACAGTCTCCAGATCTACATGCTGGAAGACCTGTCCTATACCGTATAGGTGACCTCTGCTGGATACATACTGGTTTCGGTGGAAACAATATCCAGCCACCAGCGCTCCTTTTAACCTCATGTTCCTCTGTAGAATCCTTGACAGATGTTAATGATAAGTGAAACATGTTTTATTGATTCGCTTCTCTTCTGTTTAGAGGCAGTCATCAAATATATATGACAGATCTTCCATTAAAATCCATATTTATTAACTAAGAATTCTCCGACAGAAATAATTGGATGCCTGTACTTATGAGATTCTGAAATCCCGGATCACTCCCACAATAAGATGTATTGGATATATATTAGAAACTGTGATTCTACAGGTGCTCATTATATGGCTACATCCAGTGCAATCTATTATCCTGAAGCATCGATCCAGAGGAAGACAAAACAACCGCTATAAGGAGATTGTCACTTGTCCTTATGTCAGGCTGTGTTTACAGCAGACAGGATGGTTTTGTTGCTTTGTTTGCAATTTTATTTTGCAAAAATTGCAGCACGAAAATACTTGACTGCACCATTTAAAGGGAAAATAAATTGTCCTGATAAGTGTACATGTTACGAGGACGGGGATACTATGTATTGGACTAGAATTACTATACAGGTTTATAAAAATATGGAACAAAAGTACTTTATTTTTGTTCCATAACAGAACATTGTTGCAGAGATTTTTTAATGTAATTGCAGTGTGCTGGCATACTTATATATTACTTATCAAGGTAATACATTATCTTGTGCCTCAGCAATGAAATACTGCCGAAGTGCATCTGTGTACCCAGTAATATCCAAGACCCTTGACATACAATTACATGCCCATCGAGTCGCTCAGTTTTGGAAAACACATTAGGATAATAAAACATCATGTTACCTTGATGTTATGCCAAGAGGTTATGCCATGAAAAAAAATTGCGCCTTTGTCAATGTTCCAACTTGTCCCTTTTGAGAACAGAAAAGAACAGGTCAAGGAGCAAGGTGGGCTGGAGATGTCTTGGCCCAACAGGTATATCATAACCTGCACAAGGCGGACGTTATACCTCTTTGCTTTCAAAATTTTGGAGCACAGGACCTCTGGGGACGCGCCAGAGTCTCTAAACCAGGGGTAGGGAACCTTTGGCTCTCCAGCTGCTGTGAAACTACAACTCCCAGCATGCTCCATTCACTTCCATGGGAGTTCCAAGAACAGCCGAGCTAGTATGCATGCTGGGAGTTGTAGTTTTGCAACAGCTGCAGAGCCGTACGTTCCCTACCCCTGCTCTAAACCATCACGGAGCATCTCACACCAGTGGAGGAATTAACAAGTCCAACCATTGGGTTCACATTTTACCAAAATTTACAAAATTTTTGACAAGTTTGTGACCACCCCTACTGAGAATGGTACCATTGTCTGTAGCCCTTCCTGACATGACTATGTAACTCCAGTGGTGTTGCGAGATCCCACTGAAAGCCTTGTCCATTTTGAGATGCCATTGTAGGAGGCCAGGACACAGATCTGTCGTGGAATTGGTAAAGTCAGTATCAAAAATCGTACTAAGTAGTTTAAAACAATTGACCCGGTTGGACATGATCTGTAAAAATATATCAAACTTTACGCGCAAGAGCGATGTGACAGAGGTTAGAGATACCGGACAATAAGGAAAGGATTGCAGAACATACATAACCAAGTAACGCAGTGTAGATGTAACGTATATATCATGTATATGAAGAATCAATGAGCCGCCATAATGAATGTTCAGTAACAACCTATGTAATATATGACTAACTGAGAACCCCATTCATTTCCAGCAGCTCTCAAGTCTCAAGGTTATTGCCTTAAGTGCCATGTTGTTCAGTCTACAAGACATTCGTGGGATGTCCTCATTGTTGTCTTCGTTGTTGAAAAAATTGATCACAGATCTTCAAAAGTCATCAGCGCTCAGCAGAAATGGGTGCAACCCCTAGGAAAAGTAAGATTATCAATCTCTTAGTCATCTCCACCTCCATTATCCCATCAGACCCGAGAGGATAATAGGATTTCTGGTTCGGATGTGTTCAGTCCAAACAAATCTCGTACGGTTTGCCCAACATATTCTTATGCTTTCAAAGGGGCGCAGTCTAAATAATCGTAATTGATTGTAACCTAAGTAAAAGCATCTAGATCTTTGCAGTTGCATCTTTGTTACATTTTTGTATCGCTTTTGCTACAGTATTATGGTCGCCTCTGTAATGTCCTATGCCCATGCTTACCAGTCATAGGCCTCAGCAGGAACCATGTTGTCATAATGCTCAGCGTGCCCAGGTAATCCCGGGAACATGTAGGGAGGCCAGGGAGTGACAGGAACGCATTGGACACAGAGTATACGCTCATTGATTCGGAACATGTAAACATTCCGAATCAGCGGCGTTTAAAACAGATCCCATTGCTTTCTATGGGAGCCGGCATATGTGCTCCGGCTCCCCATAGAAATGAGTGGAATGCTTTTTTCCATTTTCCTGACTGTACATGGGCGCTGCCATTTGGGGAGCATCGCCAATCTGTTGCCATGACAACCAGGAACCTATTGAAGGCTCCCAGGCGTGTCTTGCATTCACTTCTATTGCAGGCTGTAATACAAGTGCCGGCATATTATAATGCATTAGTGATCAGAACCCCGGGCGAATGTGAAAAAAAAAAAAAAAAAAAAGAATTGCACAGGGAATTTTTTTTTAGCTTTTTCACCACACTAATATAACTAAAAGGTGCAGCTCACTCTGTATTCCTGTACACAGAAATCATAAAATATTTTTTTTGCAGGTGCCAGAGTATGGCGAATCCAAGATTTTTTCTTTTTTTTTTTTTACAAAGTTTTTGATTTTTTTTTTTTTTTTTTTAAAAAAGAGGCTAAAATGTAAGTAAACAATATAAATTTGGTATCTATCTATCTATCTATCTATCTATCTATCTATCTATCATCTATCTATCTATCTATCTATCTATCTCCTATCTATCTATCTATCTATCTATCTATCTATCTATCTATCTATCTATCTCCTATCTATCTATCTATCTTCTATCTATCTATCTATCTATCTATCTATCTATCTCCTATCTATCTATCTATCTATCTCCTATCTATCTATCTATCTATCTATCTATCTATCTATCTCCTATCTATCTATCTATCTATCTCCTATCTATCTATCGATCTATCTATCTATCTATCTATCTATCTCCTATCTATCTATCTATCTATCTATCTATCTATCTCCTATCTATCTATCTATCTATCTCCTATCTATCTATCTATCTATCTATCTATCTATCTATCTATCTCCTATCTCTCTATCTATCTCCTATCTATCTATCTATCTATCTATCTATCTATCTATCTATCTATCTCCTATCTATCTATCTATCTCCTATCTATCTATCTCCTATCTATCTATCTATCTATCTATCTATCTATCTATCTATCTATCTCCTATCTATCTATCTATCTATCTATCTCCTATCTATCTATCTCCTATCTATCTATCTATCTATCTATCTATCTATCTATCTATCTCTCTCTCTCTCTCTCTCTCTCTCTCTCTCTCTATCTATCTATCTCCTATCTATCTATCTATCTATCTATCTCCTATCTATCTATCTCCTATCTATCTATCTATCTATCTATCTATCTATCTATCTATCTATCTATCTCCTATCTATCTATCTATCTCCTATCTATCTATCTCCTATCTATCTATCTATCTATCTATCTATCTATCTATCTATCTATCTATCTCTCTCTCTCTCTCTCTCTCTCTCTCTCTCTCTATCTATCTATCTCCTATCTATCTATCTATCTATCTCCTATCTATCTATCTATCTATCTATCTATCTATCTATCTATCTATCTCCTATCTATCTATCTATCTATCTATCTCCTATCTATCTATCTCCTATCTATCTATCTATCTATCTCCTATCTCTCTATCTATCTCCTATCTATCTATCTCCTATCTATCTATCTCCTATCTATCTATCTCCTATCTATCTATCTCCTATCTATCTATCTATCTATCTATCTATCTATCTATCTATCTATCTCCTATCTATCTATCTATCTCTCTATCTATCTCCTATCTATCTATCTCCTATCTATCTATCTCCTATCTATCTATCTATCTATCTATCTATCTATCTATCTATCTATCTATCTCCTATCTATCTATCTATCTATCTATCTCCTATCTATCTATCTCCTATCTATCTATCTATCTATCTATCTATCTATCTATCTATCTATCTCTCTCTCTCTATCTATCTATCTCCTATCTATCTATCTATCTATCTATCTATCTATCTATCTATCTATCTCCTATCTATCTATCTATCTATCTATCTATCTATCTATCTATCTCCTATCTATCTATCTATCTCCTATCTATCTATCTCCTATCTATCTATCTATCTATCTATCTATCTATCTATCTATCTATCTATCTATCTATCTCTCTCTCTCTCTCTCTCTCTCTATCTATCTATCTCCTATCTATCTATCTATCTATCTATCTATCTATCTCCTATCTATCTATCTATCTATCTATCTATCTATCTCCTATCTATCTATCTATCTATCTATCTATCTATCTATCTATCTATCTATCTCCTATCTATCTATCTCCTATCTATCTATCTATCTATCTATCTATCTATCTATCTATCTCCTATCTCTCTATCTATCTCCTATCTATCTATCTATCTATCTATCTATCTATCTATCTATCTCCTATCTATCTATCTATCTATCTATCTATCTATCTATCTCCTATCTATCTATCTATCTCCTATCTCTCTATCTATCTCCTATCTATCTATCTCCTATCTATCTATCTCCTATCTATCTATCTATCTATCTATCTATCTATCTATCTATCTATCTCCTATCTATCTATCTATCTATCTATCTATCTATCTCTCTCTCTCTATCTATCTATCTATCTATCTATCTCCTATCTATCTATCTATCTATCTATCTATCTATCTATCTATCTATCTCCTATCTATCTATCTATCTATCTATCTATCTCCTATCTCCTATCTATCTATCTATCTATCTCCTATCTATCTATCTATCTATCTATCTATCTATCTATCTATCTATCTATCATCTATCTATCATCTATCTATCTATCTATCTATCTATCTATCTATCTCCTATCTATCTATCTATCTATCTATCTCCTATCTATCTATCTATCTATCTATCTTCTATCTATCTATCTATCTATCTCCTATCTATCTATCTATCTCCTATCTATCTATCTATCTATCTATCTATCTATCTATCTATCTCCTATCTATCTATCTATCTATCTATCTATCTATCTATCTATCTCCTATCTATCTATCTATCTCCTATCTATCTATCTATCTATCTATCTATCTATCTATCTATCTATCTATCTCCTATCTCTCTATCTATCTCCTATCTATCTATCTATCTATCTATCTATCTATCTCCTATCTATCTATCTATCTCCTATCTATCTATCTCCTATCTATCTATCTATCTATCTATCTATCTATCTATCTATCTCCTATCTATCTATCTATCTATCTATCTATCTATCTATCTATCTATCTCCTATCTATCTATCTCCTATCTATCTATCTATCTATCTATCTATCTATCTATCTCTCTCTCTCTCTCTCTCTATCTATCTATCTCCTATCTATCTATCTATCTATCTATCTATCTATCTATCTCCTATCTATCTATCTCCTATCTATCTATCTATCTATCTCCTATCTATCTATCTATCTCCTATCTATCTATCTCCTATCTATCTATCTATCTATCTATCTATCTATCTATCTATCTATCTATCTCTCTCTCTCTATCTATCTATCTATCTATCTATCTCCTATCTATCTATCTATCTATCTCCTATCTATCTATCTATCTATCTATCTCCTATCTATCTATCTCCTATCTATCTATCTATCTATCTATCTATCTATCTATCTCCTATCTCTCTATCTATCTCCTATCTATCTATCTCCTATCTATCTATCTCCTATCTATCTATCTCCTATCTATCTATCTCCTATCTATCTATCTCCTATCTATCTATCTATCTATCTATCTATCTATCTATCTATCTATCTCCTATCTATCTATCTATCTATCTCTCTATCTATCTCCTATCTATCTATCTCCTATCTATCTATCTCCTATCTATCTATCTATCTATCTATCTATCTATCTATCTATCTATCTCCTATCTATCTATCTATCTATCTATCTCCTATCTATCTATCTCCTATCTATCTATCTATCTATCTATCTATCTATCTATCTATCTCTCTCTCTCTCTCTCTCTATCTATCTATCTATCTATCTATCTCCTATCTATCTATCTATCTATCTATCTATCTATCTATCTCCTATCTATCTATCTATCTCCTATCTATCTATCTATCTCCTATCTATCTATCTATCTATCTATCTATCTATCTATCTATCTATCTATCTATCTATCTATCTATCTCTCTCTCTCTCTCTCTCTATCTATCTATCTCCTATCTATCTATCTATCTATCTATCTATCTCCTATCTATCTATCTATCTATCTATCTCCTATCTATCTATCTATCTATCTATCTATCTATCTATCTATCTCCTATCTATCTATCTCCTATCTATCTATCTATCTATCTATCTATCTATCTATCTTCTATCTATCTATCTATCTATCTATCTATCTCCTATCTATCTATCTATCTCCTATCTATCTATCTATCTATCTATCTCCTATCTATCTATCTATCTATCTATCTATCTATCTATCTTCTATCTATCTATCTATCTATCTATCTATCTATCTATCTATCTATCTCCTATCTATCTATCTATCTATCTATCTATCTATCTCCTATCTATCTATCTATCTCCTATCTATCTATCTATCTATCTATCTATCTATCTCCTATCTCTCTATCTATCTCCTATCTATCTATCTATCTATCTATCTATCTATCTATCTCCTATCTATCTATCTATCTCCTATCTATCTATCTCCTATCTATCTATCTATCTATCTATCTATCTATCTATCTATCTATCTATCTCCTATCTATCTATCTATCTATCTATCTATCTCCTATCTATCTATCTCCTATCTATCTATCTATCTATCTATCTATCTATCTCTCTCTCTCTCTCTCTCTCTCTCTATCTATCTATCTCCTATCTATCTATCTATCTATCTATCTATCTATCTATCTCCTATCTATCTATCTCCTATCTATCTATCTATCTATCTATCTATCTATCTATCTATCTATCTCCTATCTATCTATCTATCTCCTATCTATCTATCTCCTATCTATCTATCTATCTATCTATCTATCTATCTATCTATCTATCTATCTCTCTCTCTCTCTCTCTCTCTCTCTCTCTCTATCTATCTATCTCCTATCTATCTATCTATCTATCTATCTATCTATCTATCTATCTCCTATCTATCTATCTATCTATCTATCTATCTATCTATCTATCTCCTATCTATCTATCTATCTCCTATCTATCTATCTCCTATCTATCTATCTATCTATCTATCTATCTCCTATCTCTCTATCTATCTCCTATCTATCTATCTCCTATCTATCTATCTCCTATCTATCTATCTCCTATCTATCTATCTCCTATCTATCTATCTATCTATCTATCTATCTATCTATCTATCTATCTCCTATCTATCTATCTATCTCTCTATCTATCTCCTATCTATCTATCTCCTATCTATCTATCTCCTATCTATCTATCTATCTATCTATCTATCTCCTATCTATCTATCTATCTATCTCCTATCTATCTATCTCCTATCTATCTATCTATCTATCTATCTATCTATCTATCTATCTATCTATCTCCTATCTATCTATCTATCTATCTATCTATCTATCTCCTATCTATCTATCTATCTCCTATCTATCTATCTCCTATCTATCTATCTATCTATCTATCTATCTATCTATCTATCTATCTATCTATCTATCTATCTATCTCTCTCTCTCTCTCTCTCTCTCTCTCTATCTATCTATCTCCTATCTATCTATCTATCTATCTATCTATCTATCTATCTATCTATCTCCTATCTATCTATCTATCTATCTATCTATCTCCTATCTATCTATCTATCTATCTATCTATCTATCTCCTATCTATCTATCTCCTATCTATCTATCTATCTATCTATCTATCTATCTATCTATCTCCTATCTCTCTATCTATCTCCTATCTATCTATCTCCTATCTATCTATCTCCTATCTATCTATCTCCTATCTATCTATCTCCTATCTATCTATCTATCTATCTATCTATCTCCTATCTATCTATCTATCTATCTATCTATCTATCTATCTATCTATCTCCTATCTATCTATCTATCTCCTATCTCTCTATCTATCTCCTATCTATCTATCTCCTATCTATCTATCTCCTATCTATCTATCTATCTATCTATCTCCTATCTATCTATCTATCTATCTATCTATCTATCTATCTATCTATCTATCTCTCTCTCTCTATCTATCTATCTATCTATCTATCTATCTATCTCCTATCTATCTATCTATCTATCTATCTATCTATCTCCTATCTATCTATCTATCTATCTATCTATCTATCTATCTCCTATCTCCTATCTATCTATCTATCTCCTATCTATCTATCTATCTATCTATCTATCTATCTATCATCTATCTATCATCTATCTATCTATCTATCTATCTATCTCCTATCTATCTATCTATCTATCTATCTATCTCCTATCTATCTATCTATCTATCTTCTATCTATCTATCTATCTATCTATCTATCTATCTATCTCCTATCTATCTATCTATCTCCTATCTATCTATCTATCTATCTATCTATCTATCTATCTATCTATCTCCTATCTATCTATCTATCTATCTATCTATCTATCTC